>NC_092460.1:99580106-99905106 GCF_047495875.1 Pithys albifrons albifrons | reverse complement strand
AAGAAGTTCTTGACTGTGAGGGTGGTGAGGCCCTGGCACAGGTTGCCCAGAGAAGCTGTGGCTGCCTCTGGATCCCTGGAAGGATCCAGGTTGGACAGGGCTTGGAGCAGCCTTGGCTAGTGGAAGGTGTCCCTGCCCATGGCAGGGAGTTTGGAAGGAGAAGGTCTTTAAGGTCTCTTCCAAGACAAACCACTCTATGATTCCATGATTCCAGTGTATCCCAGAGTGCTTGATCTATTGTGAGACTGGCTCACATGAAACTGGAACACCCAGTAGCCATGTCAAGGCATGGTGACCCACATCTCCCTAGAAAAGAAAACAGATGCCCATCAGCATCTTGTCCCACATTTCTCCTCGACCTCCTGAAGTAAGAGGAGCCCTCCTCTGCTGTGCTGTTCTGTGCTTGCCCTGCAAGGGTCATCTCCTCTCCAGCAGGCAGGCACATCTCTGTTTGACCCACTTTCTCAGCCTGGCTGGATTACATGAGGTCAGTGGGTGACTCCTCTGCAGGGATTAGACCCTGTGCCCCTGCCCAGTGCTGCCACCCCTGCTCCCTGCCAGGACCCAGCCGAGGGTATGCAGGGGGGATTACAGTGCAGTGCCTGCAGATGACAGGGATTAGCCAGCAGTTATTCTAGGAAAGCTGTTTTCTTGAAAACCCCGTGTTTGCAGCCGGGACAAAAAGCCCTGGGAATTGTGTGGATGGACAGGGGAGGAAAAACCCTTCTCCTTGGATGTTGCAGTGCTGTGGTTGTGGCAAATAAATCTTGCTTGCTTGCCAAAGACAAGGTTTGTCTGGTCAAAGATTGGACTTGATGAACTTGGAGGTCTTTCCAACGATTCTATCATTTAGATCTCATGAACAAAAGAAATGCAAAACAGGAACCTCAAGGGATTGCAAGGCCAACCTGCTTTGCTGTCCCTTCAGTTGTGTGGAGGAGTTGTGTGTGATCAGCTGTACCTACACATTAGGAGAGTAACTTTTAAATGGGCAGGTGGTAATAGGACAAGAAAGAACCATTTGGAACCAAAAAATGAGAGATTTAGATTAGATATCAGGAAGAAATTCTTCCCTGTGAGTGTGGTGAGGCCCTGGCAGAGGTTGCCCAGAGAAGCTGTGGTTGCCCCATCCCTGGAAGTGTTCAGGGGCAGGTTGGATGGGGCTTGGAGCAACCTGGGGTAGTGGAAGGTGTCCCTGCCCATGGCAGGAGGTGGATGATCTTTAAGGTCCTTTCCCACCCAAACCATTCTGAGATTCCATGACTCCAGGCCAGATCTCACCTCTGGTGGGAGTGGCTGCTGTCATGACACACTGGAGTCCAGACAGCACTGAAAGAATGAGTGTAAAGAACACTGAACACCCGGTTTTCTGGGCTCCTCTCTCCATATGGCTGAAGGTGCTCTGAGATCTGTTCTTGGATGGGCTGGCATTGTCCATGGAAGCAGCACTTTAAAACACCTGTACAAGAGGGGAGAGAGTGAGCTGCTGACTAATAGGCACGAGTTAAAGATACCTCATCCCTCAGTTTTTCAATTAGCATTTCTAAAAGCCTTTTGGATCAGTAGATAGACAGGGCTATTGAAATGCCATGTTTTATTAGGAATTGATCTCCTGTTAATAGGCTTTAGGCAAATTAGAACAGATTATTTTACAGGAAAACGCAGGCCAAGACTGAGGGAAATGGAAGGAACATGGAGTGTCACCGGCCCCTTCCCCATCTTTGATCAATAGATCTCCATCATGGAACCCAAATCAATGGGAAAGCAGGAGCAGATGATCACCATAACTGCCTGCCATTAGATCATGCACTGCCTGCTGTGTCTCTGCCCCCTCTCCATGCCAGGAACAGCAGCCAGCAGTGCCAGTGTCCACTGGGGAACATTAAGTTCATAAACCAGGGAGGAGCTGATATTGGAAAAGCAATAACGTCTTAGTGGCCCCTGTGCAGTCGTAAGGCTGTGGTTGGACACTGCTCAGAGCAGCCTGGATTGATGCCCTGGGCTCCAGGGCTGCCTGGATCTCCTGGAAATGGTGCTTGCAGATCCTTAATCCAATAGTGAGAAATAATGATGGTGATTTCAGCAAGGTGCCCTGCAAGGAGGAGAGGTGGGATGACAAAAAAAGGAGAGGTGGGATGACAAAAAAAGGAGAGGTGGGATGACAAAAAAAGGAGAGGTGGGATGACAAACAAAAAAAGGAGAGATGGGATGACAAAAAAAGGAGAGGTGAGATGACAAAAAAAGGAGAGATGGGATGACAAAAAAAGGAGAGATGGGATGACAAAAAAAGGAGAGATGGGATGACAAAAAAAGGAGAGGTGGGATGACAAAAAAAAGGATGCCTCAGGGCATGGGGAGGACAAAGCTTGTCCTCCCAGGTTTGGTCTTCCCTGCCCCAAAACTTTTTTCCTCCTCTCCAAGGCAGTGCCACAGCTGTCTGATGCTCCGTTGCACCCAGGCAAAGGCAGCAGGGCCTGATTTGGTGACCTGAAGGATTTTTCCTTTGAAATCCATCCTTGCAATCTTGCTGGCAGCCACTTCCTCACCTCCCCTGGGAACTGGGGCAATTTCATGGCCAAAATAAACCACCAGCATGACCTGAGCTGGAGCTGCTGGAGCACCGGCTGGAGGCACTGGGGCAGGAGATGATGAATTCCCTTTTAACTTCATCAGCCCAGAGGCTGCTGACTCTGCACAAAAGCAGAGTGGTGGGGAGGGATGGGTTGGCCATGGTTCACCAAGCTCCTCTTCTGCTTAGTTATTCATTTAATTATTTGTAATGACCATCATCCACGCGGCGTCTGCTCCTGCTGCCCGCCTGGATGGTCATCAGGATCCCGCTCTGGCCACGCTCTCACCAGCCCTGCATGGTTTTCAAGTGCTTTATACACAGATATTTATTGAAGGGGGGTTTGTTTTGACTCTGGTGGGCCAGGAATGATGCTCTGGGCAGGAGGTGATGGTTTTAGAGGAGCAGGAAACAGCTGAGCCCAGTTGGCACAGTGGAAATGATCCTTTTTTTTTTTTCTTTTTTTTTTTTTTTTGCTGCCAGAAACCACTCCAAGCTGCTCAGACAGTAAGACAGAAGTGAGGCAGCAGCAGGAGTTCAGTTTAGGAGTGTGTTTCTGAAGTGAGTCTGAAGATAACTTTGAAGGGACACCTCCCATGAGACCAGGGTTCTCCAAGTCCATCCAGCCTGGCCTTGAACTCTTCCAGGCCTGGGGTGTACAAAACCTCTCTGGGCAACATCTGCCAATACCTTTTTCTTAAATAAACCAAAACCTGACAGTGTTAACATGCTTCAAACATCGACTCTCAGTCTCTGAGATCAGGCTTTGATGGGTCTGAAGTAAAGCTCCCGAAGAACATCATATGGATGGATTTGAGCAGGAAGTGTGCCCTTACAGGGAGCAATAACATGAAAGCAGAGGTACATGGCCCTCTCAGACCATGGGACAGGACTGATGCTCCAGTCTGGAAGGGAGGTGTTTCCTTTGCTCTGGTGAGCTTAAAGATATTTTCTTTTTGCCATAATTGTGGCTTATCTTCCAGAAAAGGCACTAAGTCCTTGCTACCACCAATTCCTTCTTTGTACTCCAACTCCCCTGCTCTTTGACCATTTTCAGTCCATCCCCCATGATTTGGAGGGGGATCCTGGCCTGGATCCAAACTAGCGTGGCCAGCAGGCCCAGGGCAGTGACCCTTCCCCTGGACTCTGCCTTGGGGAGGCCACACCTTGAGTGTTGTGTTCAGTTCTGGGCCCCTCAGTTGAGGAAAGAGCTTGAGGGGCTGGAGCGGGGCCAGAGAAGAGCAACGAGGCTGGAGAAGGGACTGGATGTGGCACTGAGTGTCCTCTGAAACACCTCCAGGGATAGAGAATCCAACATGTCTTGATCCAACCCCACTGCGATCACCAGCCCAGGGCACAGAGTGGGGTTGGATCAAGGGTTGGACTTGATGATCTCAGGGGTCTCTTCCAACCCAAGTGAGAAGAGAAGAGCAACGAGGCTGGAGAAGGGACTGGAGCACAAGTGCTGTGGGGAGAGGCTGAGGGAGCTGGGGGTGTTTAGCCTGGAGAAGAGGAGGCTCAGAGGTGACCTCAGCACTGTCTGGAACTGCCTGAAGGGAAGTTCTGGCCAGGTGAGGGTTGGTCTCTTCTCCCAGGCACTCAGCAATAGGACAAGGGGGCATGATGGGCTCAAGCTCTGCCAGGGGAAATTGAAGTTGGAGATGAGAAAAAACTTCTTTGCAGAGAGAGTGCTCAGGGATTGGAATGGGCTGCCCAGAGAGGGGGTGGATTCCCCATCCCTGGAGGTTTTTCAACTGAGCTTGGAGTTGAGTGCCATGATCTGGTAAAGGGACTGGAGTTGGACCAAGGGTTGGACTTGATGATCTCAGAGGTCTCTTTCAACCCAATCCATTCTATGATTCTATGATTATGTCTCTCTCTTCATTAACCATGTAATCTCAACCTCTAAACCCCATGTCCCTCTTCGAAGTGTCATTGAGGCATCTGCCACCAACTTGATGGGGAAACTGTGCTCAAGCATCACCCTCCCATGGATCCCTCAGAGGCTGTGGAGACTCAGATAATGCTGAAAAGCACCAGATGAGTGATAGAAAGTATCTGCCATCTTCTTTCATCTACCAGACCCATGGGCTGCTTGCCAGGATGCCTGTGGGTCTCACCATGGCCAGGGTGGGAGCTCAGAGAAGGCCAGAGCCTGTGTCTTTAAAGATTAATAGTGTTGTTTGCTCATTAAGGAGATCATTTTGAAGTCAGCGCTCGCCAGAGCATTCGAGTGCAAGCATCTGTTTGCTACTGGGAGAGGATATTTATTGTCTGGTACTTCAATGGATGTAAATAAACAGCCAGGCCTAGATAATGTTCAGACAAACAAACAAGCAGCTGCCAAAAGAGGTCCCCTGGTAGTTGACCTTCGGGAAACGTTGCGCTGATGTTTTAATAGCCGGCGGCTTTGGGAGCGGAGCCTTCCAGGAAGGAGGATTAATGTGCAGCCTGAGAGGGCTGGACCTTGGCAGCTCCCACCTGTGTGTTGGGTTAAATGAGGCCAGGGCAGCTTGGGGGGCTGAGTTGAGCATCTTGTGGTCCAAGGAGTGTATATGTGTCCAAGACAGACATTCAGGCAGGGTGATCCTGTGGTGGAGGTGATGAGTGTGTTTGTAGGTGAGTGTGCACACGTTCTGGTAGTGGAGGGTGTAGTAGACTGAGCATTTTGAGGTTTGTTCCTGGTCCTGGAGCCCCTTCATCGCTTTTTGGTCCCCTCCCTCTCACCTTGCAGAGGTGCTTGTGGTTCACAGGTACTTTGGAGGGGACTGTCAGTCAGGGTCTCGTCCCACAGCCTAATAAGATCATCTTGAATATAAAAATACCTCTATTTTAGTCAACCTCTATCCATCTTGGCACCCCTCTCCATATGGGGCTTGGAGCAAAAAAGAGCAGGAACAGAGCAAATGGTTGGTTTGTGCTTCAAATTCCCTGGAATTGGGAACTTGGGGAAGCTTCCCAAGCAGAGATTGTGTCTGTGTCTCTGACTTTAGTGATGATCACCTGCAGATTTTGATGAGAATCTTCTCATTTCCCCTTCACAGGCTCTTCTTTCTTTCTTCTTTTTCTTTCTTTCTTTCTTTCTTTCTTTCTTTCTTTCTTTCTTTCTTTCTTTCTTTCTTTCTTTCTTTCTTTCTTTCTTTCTTTCTTTCTTTCTTTCTTTCTTTCTTTCTTTCTTTCTTTCTTTCTTTCTTTCTTCTTCTCTTCCTTCCTTCCTTCCTTCCTTCCTTCCTTCCTTCCTTCCTTCCTTCCTTCCTTCCTTCCTTCCTTCCTTCCTTCCTTCCTTCCTTCCTTCCTTCCTTCCTTCCTTCCTTCCTTCCTTCCTTCCTTCCTTCCTTCCTTCCTTCCTTCCTTCCTTCCTTCCTTCCTTCCTTCCTTCCTTCCTTCCTTCCTTCCTTCCTTCCTTCCTTCCTTCCTTCCTTCCTTCCTTCCTTCCTTCCTTCCTTCCTTCCTTCCTTCCTTCCTTCCTTCCTTCCTTCCTTCCTTCTTTTCCTTTTCCTTTTCCTTTTCCTTTCTTTCATTCTATTTAATTAATTAATTAATTAATTAGCTAAGCCACACACCCTGGTTCTAGTGGGGGAGCCTTGGGGCAGGAATAAATCTTTCTTTAAGAGAAACTGTTGTTGTATCATCTGATGCTCAGGACTGTGAAGAATGTGGAGGAAAGGTGGAGATCCTTTGAGCTCCATGTCTGGGTTTGAACATAAAAAAGACAAGAGTTTAGGAGAGGTAAAGGCTTGAGTTAAGGGCCAGCCTTCTGGCTGCAGCCTCCAACAATCCCCTCATTGCTGGCACAGGACTTGCACGGTCTGTGCAGCGTGGGTTGATGTCTGCCAGATTTCCTGGCCTTTTTCTCAGTTTTCTTTTCTTTTTTAGCTACTGGTTTTAACTAGGGAAAGGTTTCTGCACTTACACGCGTGTGCATAGAATCATAGAATGGATTGGGTTGGAAAAGACCTCCAAGATCATTGAGTCCAACCCTTGGTCCAACTCCAGTCCCTTTACCAGATCATGGCACTCAGTGCCACGGCCAATCTGTGTTTAAATCTGCGTTTAATCTGCATGAGCTCACATGTGTGTGTTTGCACATGGGGGGTGGAATGAGCCCCAGTTCCTCCCTCTCCATCTCCCTCTCTGCAAAATAATGATTTTTTCAGGCAATTAGGCCGGCAATAGCTGTTAAATCACTTCCGATGAGCTCCGTGTTCCTGGTGTGAAACCTCTGCAATCTTCTACCTGCACCAACTGCCCAGGGGAGATCCCTGGGGGCTGTGCCTCCTGTCTCCATGGTTTGTTAACTCCAGCCGGCTGTTTGCCCAGCCTGCCTCTTCCATCTCCGAGCTCTTTCCCCTCTAATGGGCCTTGGCAGAGGCTGAGGACAGTGACTGAGCCCTGGGGTGATAATTGCCTGCTTACATATCTGGCAGCCTGCAGATCTGACCCTGATGATGCTGAAAAATCAAGGGCAAAGCAGCGAAGGTGTGAGGTTTGTTTAGCACAGGGATCAGTAGAGGGTGAGGATGCTCTGCAGCCCCTCTGACAGAGATGGGCAGCCATGAGGGACTGGGGAAGAAGCAGAGGAGAGACAGCAGACACAGCTCACTGACTGCTCCCAGAGAGAGAACCTGGAGCTGGAAAGCCTTTGTGGGAAATGAGAAAGGCTCCTGCTCTGGGGATGTTTGAGCTGCCCAAGGCAGAGCCACATCAGGGAGACTCCTGTGCTCCTCAGCCTGCAGCCCTTCCTGTCTCTTCCCTGGTGAAAGGACTGGAACACAAGTGCTGTGGGGAGAGGCTGAGGGAGCTGGGGGTGTTTAGCCTGGAGAAGAGGAGGCTCAGAGGTGACCTCAGCACTGTCTGCAACTCCCTGAAGGGAAGTTCTGGCCAGGTGGGGCTTGGTCTCTTCTCCCAGGCACTCAGCAATAGGACAAGGGGGCACGATGGGCTCAAGCTCTGCCAGGGGAAATTGAAGTTGGAGATGAGAAAAAACTTCTTTGCAGAGAGAGTGCTCAGGGATTGGAATGGGCTGCCCAGAGAGGGGGTGGATTCCCCATCCCTGGAGGTTTTTAAACGCAGATTGGATGTGGCACTGAGTGCCATGATCTGGTAAAGGGACTGGAGTTGGACCAAGGGTTGGACTCGATGATCTTGGAGGTCTTTTCCAACCCAATCGATTCTATGATTCTGTGAATCTATTCTAAGATTTTCAGAAAGTGAAAGGCAACACAGTGAAAATAAAGTGAGGAGATAAGGAGTGTGGATGAACCTCTGAAACACATGGCTGTGGGACTTTGCTGCTCTAAAGAACCTCACAAGATCCAGAAGGGCTCTTGTGAACAGCTAGTTTATTCTGAATTATTATATATTAAATGACACTGCAAACCTTCTGCAGCTGCTTTTGAGCCCAAGCTCTGGAAATTGGTTTTAGACAGGGAAAGAAAACTGCTGTTTTCTGCATTTGCTGCTGTGTTACTGGATCAGGGTCAGGGATAGACTGGGACTGTGTGTCTGGTTCCTCCTCATAATCCCAGTTATTGATGTCCATAAGTGACAGCCTGTTATGAGATGTGTCTGGAATCATAAGGTCCCATATTTGTGCAGGCCTGATTTCAATATCTGATATGTGCAATCAACAAGAGAAATAGTCTGTGTTGCTTTGAATACTCTGCAATAATATATTGCCTCGTGGAACATTAACAAGAAGAGCAATAATATTATCTGAGTAGCATTTGAGTGAGTCAGTCCTGCAGACTCTCATGTGTTTTTTATCTGTTGCTCATCACCACCACAAATCTTTCCCTTGTGCCATCATTTTCAGCATGGTGGATTTGTCCAGCACAGTGACAGTGCCAGATAAAAGCAAACAGGCCCTGGATTGTTCTTCTCCAATGCTCTTGTGGTGATGGGACAAGCAGAGGTCATTAAATCCTCTTCATCATCCTTTCAGTGAGGAAGGGAAAAGTCCACTTTGTGATGACTGTGGTTGTTGTCCAAAAGACTTGGACCACAATGCATTTCTCCAATGGTAATTATGTACATATATCATAAATATATATATACACTGTGAGGGTGGTGAGGCCCTGGCACAGGTTGTCCAGAGAAGCTGTGGCTGCCCCAGTCCTGGAAGTGTCCAAGGCCAGCTTGGACAGGGCTTGGAGCAACCTGGGATAGTGGAAAGTGTCCCTGTCCATGGAAGGGAGTTGGAACTGGCAGATCTTTTACGGTCCCTTCCAACCCAAACCATTCTATGATTCTGTGGTGATTCTACATTCTCAGGAGGAGGAAAAATCCTCATGTTCTCTCCCTGCTTTTGTTTTTGCTCTGCAGATCCGTGTGGATGGTACCACCAAGAACACTCTGGAGTACGAGATCGTGCAGGTGGTGGACACTGGCCCCATCCTACGAGATATGGCCTTCTCAGTGGACCACGAGCACCTCTACATCATGTCTGAGAAGCAGGTAAGAGAACCCATCAATCCATGATGCTTGGAAAGCTTTTGGCTCAATCATTCTGTGGACATCAGGACTGCACGTGAAGTTCTGAGAGTGACCACAGTTCCTGCAAAGGTGCTCTGTTGTTGATTTCATGGTTTTTCATGCTCAGAAACCATTGCATTTATACCCTGATGCAGTTTTTGAGGGGCCAGGGGCTGAGAACTAAGAGGGCAGAGACCACCCCCAGTGTTGCTTTATGCAGTCCACGTCCTACTGGCCACATGACAAGGAGTTGCTGCTTCATCTGCTGGTACCACATTGCTCTCCACCCCCACTCAAACTGTGGCTGCATCTGCCACAGACAGGGATAAGTGTAATGCTGAATCATTTGGCTCCAACTGGAGTTTTTGGAGAGGCTGGAGCCTCTTGGAGACACAGTGATCAAGAGTGTAGGACGCTGCCTGCCAGGGTGCAGGCCAAGTTTCTTGTGATGTCCCTGTTGTGTTATTAGTGATATTATTGAAAATGTTAATGGCCAGATTCCAAGGAAGGCTCAATCTGGGTGTTAAACATGGAAGTCTGGCTGATTGCAGCAGAATTCTGCCCTTAGGAAGTTTGCTGCTTGGGGTGGGAGGAGGAGGAACTACTTTTACATGAAAAAATCCACTGTATATAATTAGTCTGGTGGATGTGTAGAGTTACTTGGATTGATTCAAAAATGCTCATGAGAAGCTTTAGATCCTCAGAAATAAAGGGAGCAATGAAGGATTGAGTTTGGGTGATGGCAGGTGCCCTACAGTGCCACTTCAGTTAAGGACACAAGTCCAAGGGCTCAGATGTGGCAGGCTGGCAATCCTTCTCCCCATGCATTGTAGGGAGGTTGTTTTTCAACCTATGGGTGTCATTTCTTCTGCTTTTGAACCATTTTATTTTAAGTGTTTTGTGCCTCTGCGACGTCTCCAACAGCTTCTCTCTACTCTGGGTATTTATACCTAAAATTTGGCATGTTGGGGGGGAACAACTCTGTACATTCATCCTTATGAAAGGGGTTGTGAGATGCCATAACTCAGGAGGAAAGGACATGATGACAGAGTTGGGATTCTTTGCTCATCTGCTCCATGTTGGGCAAGAATTGGATGTCACCTCCAGTGCTGAAGTGAAAACAGTCCCAAGTCACCTGTTGGGATGGGGATAAGCTGGAGGCAGGTGATCTTTGAGCTCCTGTGAGACTTTGGTCATGACCTCATTCCTTTTCCATATCCCTTGGCCCTTTTTTCTTTTCTTCTGCACAGAATGGGACTCGTTGAGGGTCAAAGCCATGTTGACATGGCAATAACCAATCCACTGATTTCAGATTTGCTCAGTGTCCTTTTTGTGCAGGTCCATTTGGCACTCCAGAAACCACCCCTGGCTTTGTACAGCCCTTTACATTTACAGAGATGAGATGTTTGTCTCCCTTGGGTTGGTTGGGCTTGTAACACCCAGGACTGTTTAAATCTCATTAGGAAAGGATAGTGGGACAGAAATGTTCAATCTCTCCCTTAAAATATGAAACCCTGAACAAGAGGAACAATTTGATTTCCCTCCAGAATGTTCCATGCACATATTCTTGCTGGTCTGGTGACTATCCACAAGTCCCTGACCCCCACAACAGGAATGGGTCACTTTATGATTGGTCTTCCAAAGCACAAGCTTGGGCAGGTTTCTGTAGGGCCCCCCAAGTTGTTGGTGGAGCCCCATAGAGAACTCAGGAGCCCTGAGTACCATGTGATTTATTCAATCATCTCCTCCCACCCACCTCTGAAGCCCAGGAGTGTCTCTGTGAGAGAGGTTAGTGAAAAGGGCAGGGCCTGTTGTTATTTAAAATCTGATCCGATTTTGTGAAACACTCAATACTCCAAAAGCCTTTGCCCAAGTCTGATTTTATCTGAGGCACAGCAAGGGATGTGAGTGACAGAACTGCCACCACAGCCATCCAGTCACTGTCTGTGTGCTCCTGATAGCACACACTTCAAGTGCTTGAATGAATTAGCATTTGTTTGTAGGGCCCTGGTGGCTGAGAGTGGGTGCAGGGCTTTGCCTTTGCTGTAGGCAGGACTCAGAGCAAACAGCCCATCCACTCTTCAAGCCATGTCATGCAGGTCTTTTCATAACTGCATGAAAGTCTGACTTATCAGAGGTTTTCACTGCCCACAGTGATATTGTGAGGTCTGTGGAGATGAAGGACAGGAGGGTGATGGCTTGACCTGACCTTTT
Source organism: Pithys albifrons albifrons (assembly GCF_047495875.1). NCBI lineage: Eukaryota > Metazoa > Chordata > Aves > Passeriformes > Thamnophilidae > Pithys > Pithys albifrons. Next base: position 99,893,849 of record NC_092460.1, on the reverse strand, counting down.
TAAAGATAGACAGGCAGCAGGGCTGGTCCCATCCCTGGGGAAGGAGGAGGATTCTCCTGCCTCCCTCTGCTGGGCTCAACCTTGTCTGTGTCCCAGAGATAAGAGTGGTTCTGTTGGCTGTATGGGTGCTCCACTAAAAGCTGTTTTCATACAATCATAGGATCATTAAGGTTGGAAAAGACCTCCAAGACCATGAGGTGTAATCCTTGACCAATACTACAATGCCCACAGAACCATACTGGGAAGTGCCACGTCCACTCATTTTTTGAACACTTCCAGGGATGGTGAGTCCACCATCACCCTGGGAAGTCTGTCCCAATGCTTAACCACTCCTTCAGTGAAGAAATTTTTCCTAATACCCAGCCTGAACCTCCCCTGGTGCAACTTGAAGCTGTTTCCTCTTGTCCTATTGGTGATTGCCTGGGAGAAGAAGCCAAACCCCACCATGCCCCAACCTCTTTTCAGATAGATGTGAAGGGCAATAAGGTCCCCCTGACCCTCCTTTTCTCCAGGCTAAACAGCTCCAGCTCCTTCAGCTGTTCCTCACAGGATTTATGCTCCAGACCCTCTGGTTTTGCCAGATTTGGCTCCATCACTCACCAGTCCTGAACCAGAATGGAAACCCCAGTGATAAAGCCACTTTCTCCAACTTGTTCCAGTCCTGTCATAGCTCTGGTAGCCCCAGCAAGGCACCTTTAATCCAAAACACCTTCAAAGAGCTGTCACTATAAATCAAGCTAAAAGAAGGAGCTTTCTTGTGCTGCCAAAAAATATATCCCCTGGCCTTTTTAAGGTCAACTTCTGTGTGGGAGCCCTTTCCTCGGTGCAATTGGGGGTCCTTGGGTTGCACATGGGGGTTTTCATCTGGAGCTGAACTCCCTGGGCTGCAAAGAGAACCCAAGCCCTGTGATCTGTGGCTGAGACAGGCCCTCCCTTGCAGCTCCTCTGGCCACTGAGAGGTGACAAGCACCACTTGCCCACTGCACCACTCATGATGTGCTCTCAGGAGCAGGATGCACCAGTTTCCACCATCAGAGGGGCTCCATTATATAAAAAATGTGTATTTTATAGGGAGAGGGATTCAAAAAGAGGAAGATTTGTCACTGAAACCCTGAGACAGAGAATACAAAGGTCCCATCACCTCACAGAGGTGTGACCATATGTGTGTTTTAGGTGTGAATGTGTGTTTCAAGTCCCTGTTGATGGAGCAGGGAAGTGTTGGAGCAACAAGGGATCTGTCTTTATTTATCAGGAGATCACCCATTTAGCCCCAGCCTTCATAAAGGCTCTGACTGAGGCACAGTCACTATCCCAGGTTGCTCCAAGTCTTATCCAGCCTGGCCTTGGACACTTCCAGGGATGGGGCAGACACAGCTTCTCTGCCCAGCCTGTGCCAGGGCCTCTCCACCCTCACAGCCAAGAATTTCTTCCTAATATCCAATCTAAACCCACTTTCTTTCAGCTTGAAGCTGTTGTTCCTTGTCCTGGCACTCCATGCCCTTATAAACAGCTCCTCTCCACATTTCTTACATCACTATATTGGAGGCTTGGACTGTTTCTTTTTCCTTTTGCTGTTTCTGGTGTGCAGACACCGAGGAACCCTCTGCCTCCCAGGCTGATCTAAGGGGATGAGGAGCAGATGGGAAGTGCTGCTGGAGGAGCAGGAGGGTCTCTGCTGCAGTGTCTCTACATGTCCCCTCCTCATCACACATTTGTGTGCCTTCTTGGTCCCCCTTCCTCCTCTTACCCTCTCCAAATTTCTTTCTCCTCCCAGTTGAGCCTACAAACTCCCTGGAACTTTCTGCAGGGATTGAGATAATTCTTTCCCCCTTTTCCTTCTCTGTCTGACCCCATCTGTCTTTATGGCCTTGTCCTTTCATTTGAAGGCTTGTATTTGCTTTTCCATCACTCTTCCACTCCTGGCATCCCTATTCCTTTGTCCTGTCCTTTCCCAACTTTCTCCACACTTATGTCTGGCCATGTCTCTTTGCTTCCTTAGTGCTTGACACACACGGACAGTCCAGCTCTCCATGCCAAGGGATGCAGGATGCTCATTTTCCTGTCGTAGCTTTGGACCAGCATTTGAGGGTCACCTCCATCACCCTCTAAATTACTCTGTTTCAGCATGTTGGACTCCTGGGTCTCTCCCAGTGCTGGGAGTGTTTTGCAAAGCTGATGCAGGACCTGGAAGTAACTGCAAGACAAAGGAATCCCAGCTCTTCCCTTTGATATAGAGGGATCAAAGGGAAGAGTTAGACAAAGTGAACTTAAAGGCTCAAAACACATAAGGCAAATGGCAAGAGGCTCCAACTTCATGTGATTTAAATCCCAAGGCTTTGAGCTTCCTCTTACTTTTGGTTTGTTAGTGCTTAGGGAAGACTCTGTTCTTCAACGAGCTTATGAGTAACCTCATGGTACTCATGAGCAATCTGGAAGTGTCAAGGCCAGGCTGGACAGGGTTTGGAGCAACCTGGTCTAGTGGAAGTTGTCCCTGCCGTGACATGGGGTTGAAACTGGGTGATCTTTAAGTTCCCTTCCAACCCAAACCCTTCTGTGCTTCTGTGTTTGACTCAAGGGAGGAGATTTGCTGTCCCTCTCTGTGCAGGCTGGTCTGTTCCATGGAGGTGAGTCAGCTTCACGCTCCAGCGGAAAGTTGTGTTTCTTCCCTGAAAATTAGCAGAAAGTCATCCCCAATCTGGGAATAAATCACATCTGTGCCGTGCTATCATTCCCTAAAACCATTACAGTGTGTCGGAGGTGAGCCTGGAAGGGTCATGCGAAGCAGAAGCAGATGGGTATTTTGGAGGCTCTTTTAAACTTTGCCAGTGAAATATCAAATAAATATGGACTTCAACTAAAGCGTGGCAGGAAGCACATTTGGTAAAAATTAAGTAACAGTCCTGCAAATCATGTTGACAGGCTCTTTTTGGCCTTTCAGTGTCTGTTTCTCATTAAAATAGAGAAGGCTTATACCTATTTGTCTCCTGAGATTTGTTCTTCTTGCCTTTGCCTCTGACTCACTATCAGCAACGGAATTATTGTGTGCAAATTACCTGCCAAAGAAGAGGTGGTGACTGCCCAGTTGGCTTGTGATTTCATGGCCACTGATTAAAACCTTGTCTGCTGCTTATGTTATCATATCAATTAGTTAAAGCAATCATTAATAACTTTGCTCAATTCCACCTTAATTTTTTCAAATGCGGTCTTTGCACAAGATATCAAGTGGTGTTAACTCCTGGGTTTGGAGTGGTTGTTTCCAGGGGGTTGACAATTTGAAGCTGTCCCCAGAAATACTGGCTCGACATGACAAGTTTTAAAAGTAACTCCAGAGGTTTTTTTCCTTTTAATTTGCATTTGTTTGTTTGTGAGTGTGCTGGTTTAAAGGTGAACCAGCAGGGAAAATGAACTCACCACGAGAGAGATTATAAGTCAGAGCTAAAATTTAATAATAATATTACACTAAAAACACTGACACGAAAGGGAAATTGCTTTCAACTCACAAAAACCCAGCAGTATAACCCAGTGTCCTGGGGCACAAACCCAAGGGGGTTTGTTTGCCCTTGTGCTGAGACCCCTGTGGCTCCCCCCAGTCCAGAGCAAAAGGAAACGAAAAACCTGTTGGTGCAGGCGAGGGCTGTGGTCTGGGCAAGATCAGTGATCTCCTCCTGTCGAGGTCCTGCTGCTCCTCTGGATGCGACAAGAAGTTCCCGAGGTCTTCTTACCCACCACTTATGTACCCTCAGGGAGCACCCAGTCCCTCCCCCTGGGCGGGGACTCACACAATGGGTGATTAACTCTGGGAGCCAGGGGGGTGTTGAACTGTTGATGGCCCATTGGCAGCTCCGCCCCCCTCAGGCTGGGTGTGAAGTGATAATGGCTCCCTGGGCAGCTGCTGCTAATGGCCCATTGTCCTTGGGGAATGAATAGAGGGGGTAGAATACACAGCTTTGATCACCCCCACACAGGGTTAGCTAGTCCCTCCTGCTGAACTAGGACAGTGAGCCATCAGGTTGTGTGCAGACCATGGTCTTCATCAAGGCACCAGAACCAGGAAAGACAGAAATGATCTTGTTTGAAAATAGAAAGCTGAGATTGTCTAATAGGTGTGACTTTTAGACCCAGGGATTTAAAAGCAGAAGAGACACCCAGGAACAGTAAATTTTGGTGCTGTTGTTTCAGGCTTCTGTCATTCAACTCTGCTTTTGAAGTACTCACTCTCAACTTGTAGAGGGGGATGCTGTGTGTAGTGTGGAAAATGACCACTGTGCACACCCACTCTTTGGAGGTGATCAGGTCTTTTGCAGGACTTCACTATTCAGCTTCTGGAAGGGTATTGGCAGCATCATCTCTTCCTTGGAGTAATTATTAGGCAGTTAGGAAGGAATTCTTGGCTGTGAGAGGGTGGTGAGGCACCAGAGAACTTGTGGATTTTCTATCCCTGGAAGTGTTCAAAGCCAGGTTACATGGGTCTTGGAGCAACCTGGTCTAGTGGAAGGTGTCCCTGTCCATGACAGGGGATTGGAATGAGATGATCTTTAAGGTCCCTTCCAACCCAAACCCTTCTGTGAGTTTTAGGGTGTTCCTAAACCAGGCTGACATCCTAGGGAAGATGAGGGCCATCAGAGCTTCCAAGAGGCCCAAATCATGGGTTGAAATTTGGTTTGTCTTTGTAAAGATGTGCCACGTTCATCTCCCTCTAAATCCTCAGAAGAAGAGGCCTCCAAACTGCCCATTTCCTTGCCAGCTGTCCTGCTCCTGAGCAGCCCTGCACAAAACAGATAGGGAAGAACAGTTCCTAGAGTTCAGCCAACCCCTATCAAGCAATGAGTGTAATCCCAGTTGGCAGCAAAGGCAACTTTTGTTCTCTTTGATTGTTCTTTCCTGCCCCTAAAATACCCCTCATTACCCTCAGCGATATCAGAGGCTGAACTCTGCTCTCCCCTGCATTTGTTTCACCTAATTAAGGGCCTGTTAAATAAGGTCAGATGCCCTCTGAGAAATGACTGCAGAGATGGAAAATCCCACATGGATGCACAGCTAGGGATGGGAAAGACACTGTGTGAGTGCCTGTGTTTCTCAGCCAAGAAGGATAAAAGTGATTTGGCCCACTGGCAAAAACTGCAGCACGTTGTGCTGCTGACTCTTTTCAAAGAATTCTTTATCAGCAAAATCATAGAATCATAGAATGGATTGGGTTGGAAAAGACCTCCAAGATCATCGAGTCCAACCCTTGGTCCAACTCCAGTCCCTTTACCAGATCATGGCACTCAGTGCCATGGCCAAGCTCAGTTGAAAAACCTCCAGGAATGGGGAATCCACCCCCTCTCTGGGGAGCCCATTCCAATCCCTGAGCACTCTCTCTGTAAGAATTTTTTTCTGCTCTCCAACTTCAATTTCCCCTGGCAGAGCTTGAGCCCATCGTGCCCCCTTGTCCTATTGCTGAGTGCCTGGGAGAAGAGACCAACCCCCACCTGGCCAGAACTTCCCTTCAGGGAGTTCCAGACAGTGCTGAGGTCACCTCTGAGCCTCCTCTTCTCCAGGCTAAACACCCCCAGCTCCCTCAGCCTCTCCCCACAGCACTTGTGCTCCAGTCCCTTCTCCAGCCTCCTTGCTCTTCTCTGGCCCCACTCCAGCCCCTCAATCTCTTGCCTCAACTGAGGGGCCCAGAACTGAACACACCACTCAAGGTGTGGCTTCCCCAAGGCAGAGTCCAGGGGAAGGGTCACTGCCCTGGGCCTGCTGGCCACGCTATTTAGAAATGCAGGTTGGTATCCCTTTGCTCCATGCTTGGCCTTGCTCATCCATGCCAGAATCCTGCCTCTTCCAGCCCTGCCCCATCCCAGAGAAATGCCTTCTCTGCAAGCCCATGACATTAATCACTGGTCCAGCTGCAGAGAATGTGTGTCTGCAGCTGCTGAAGTACTTTGAATTCATGTGTCAGTCGTGGACAGTCTGACCCTGCTTGCTGCAAGACATGAGTTGGTGTAGCTGGGTCAGAGCACTGCTGGTGACATTTTGCAGCTGATGAGGAGAGGGGCTGAGTGACACATCCTGGGTCATGCCACGTGCCTGTGACACAGCAGTGCATCAGAGCTGAGTCTCTGGATCACCCCTGGGCCAGGAGTTGGGATACCCTTATGCCCACATCAACACAATTCAGTGCCTGATCTCGACTTTCCCCTTCAGGCACAGTGGTGGTGGTGTGTTTGTGCCTGAACTCTGCAGCTGTACCCTCTTTTATGTGTTCAATATTTGAAGGGAGAACTGCAGCTTTTCCAGTGCCATCTGTGGAGCTGCATTTGGCTTGAACTTCAGCTTGAACTAATGTCAGCATCCATCTCTAGGCTTGCCAAAGAAGCCATCCCCATGCCAGGCTTCCTCCACAGGCTGCTCAGAGAAGCAGCGCAGGAGCTGGAAGATGCACTGAGGCTTTCCAAGGTGCTGTGTTCTGTAGAGGATGGTTTAATTCATCCTTGGAGGTCCTTGCCTTAAGATACCCATCTGGGGGACACAGCTGTAGGGGGTTGCCTTGAGTCACAACATGAGGAATGAGGTGGGTCATTCAGTCTAACCAGGTCTCCTTCCTCCTCTACTGTGTTTTTCAGTGGGAATATTGGTCCTCTTCTTCATGAGCCTCTGCCAACAGTTTACCCCCTGCCTTGGCCAGAGAGCAAAAAGACTTGGAGGAAGGAGAGAGCAATGGCCATAAACGCCAAAAGCATTTGCAGAGTCATTCCCAGGGTGAGAATGGCAGGGAATATCGATCCTCAGGAGCGGGTGACAGGTGGGAAGCCATGCAGAGGTGTCCCCTGGGGCACAGTTGCTGCCTGACACACGGAGTGCAGGTCACCTGCTGGCACTATTGATCATGGGGCTGCTCCTCTGTGGAGTCACACACAGCAGAGCTCCAGCGCTGTTTGGGGAAAAGGACCTGGATCTGCGGAGTTCAGTGCATCCCTCTCGTGTTTCCAACAAAAAACCCCCAAAACAACCCACCCCCATCTCTCTGAGTCCTGCCAGGACTGGGAATAGGTCAGAGTATTAAGGGCAGCTCAAGGAATTTAGCTGGAAATCTGAAAATCTCCATCCTCCCCTCCTCCAGCCCCTGACCCTGTAACAGACCCAGAAGAAGGGGAGAAGAAAGGAAACCTAAGAAGCTGGTGATTACATGTGAAGCCTGGCAGAGCTGTAATCCTGGACTCCATTAAACATCTGTCCCCTCCAATCCCACTGACAGCCACGTCTCCTCCTCTCCGCTGCCTTCGCAGGTCACTGCAAAGCACAGGTTGTTAATCATCCCCTGCCTTTGGCATTCCACACCAGCCCAGTCTGGGAGGGAGGATTTGGGCAGCACCCTTGGCTCAGAGGTGCAGGGACTTCCACAGCCCTTGGGTTTAAGCTTTTAAACCCAACCCATCCTTGAGTGCTTTCCCAGGTCGGTGCCTGGCACTGTCTGAGCCTGTTCCCTTAATTCTTGCATTTTAAACTCGCTTCAAAAGTTGTTTCCATTACAGCCTCAAGTGCCTTATTACTTTCTTTGAAGGAAGTATTTTCTCTTTTAGGGCTTTTCCTTGCACAGAGTTACCATTTTTCTAATACATTTTCTATTTTCCATGTGCTTCCTAAGCATGCTCCATGTTAGTGGGGATTAATAGGAATTTCATTGTGTTACTCAGGGAAAACTGTGCTCCAGAGTTTGCTGTGTCTTCTGCACTCCTGGCTTTGAGTCTTTCTTGCTTTGAGGTCCCTGTTAAATATCTCTCATCACTTTCTATTACTTGATATAGTCATTATCATCATAGATGTGTGTAGTAGGAACAGGAAAATGAAATCCAGTCCAGAACCTGCCCTTGAAAGACAAACTGGCTTTTATGTTCTTTTCTATTAAAAAAAAAAGAACTTTAAAGTCATGCTGTGATGTTACTTTTTTTTTCATTTTCTTTGCAGGGTTTGGGGGTTTTATTTCCAGTTTTTGTGATTTTCCATTTTGTGATTGGAGACAACTGTACTCAGCTACCCAGAAAATTATTTTCTTGTTTTATTTCCTAACTGGATGAAGAAGTAATGAGAATCCATGAGGCCTAAATTAGTCTCTCTTGCTCTGTGCTTTTGTTTTTGTTTTGTTTTTTTCCCTTTACAAAGATATTTTGAACCACCAAGCTGAACATTTGGTCAATACTCTGCTGTATAGGCTGTATCTGTATTTTTATTTGTCATGTAAGTTTTGTCTGCTGAGCAACTTGTGCAGATGTTTGGGTGGTTGGGAAGGTTTGAGGGGACAGAAAAATCCCTGCAGAAAGTTGTGTGGATAAATCAGTGGGTGTTTGCCTTTCCTTTCAGTGAATACTGGACATGAACATGACAATTCCTCTGCCAAACATCCCACATGGCATTGCCTGAAGAAAAGTCAGATTAAGATTGAGATTTTTTTTAAATAATGGCCCTTAAATTCTTAGTTCTCATCCCAATCCCAGCACTTCATTCTGACTCCCTAAAAATCCTGTCCTTTGGTTCACCCGATGAACTGAATTCTTTTCCTCCAGTCCTGAACTCCTAAATAAACACCTGCCCTTGTGTCCCTCCCTGGAGAGTCTGGATCCATGGATGCCTTTGTGATGTATTTATAACTTGTAAAGCCCTTTGGAGTTCTTGAGGTTGAAAGACAGTGTTTGTACAAGATCCCTGCTCTCAGGACATCAGTTGGGAAGGAACTCTGGAAGGAACCTTGAGAGTGCTTTTGACTTCACGTGTCAGCAGTTCCTGCCCCAAAGAGCGAAGGTAACCCACATGTTTCCTCCGAGCATCCCACCAGGAATGTGTTTGGATGGAGTCAGAACTCCAGGGTGATCCACACCATTAATGTTGGATTCCCGGAGCGCTGGCACGAAGGAGACAGGCAGACATTTGGCACTGCCTTAACCTCCATCAGGACAAAGCATCCTTTATGCCCAAAAGCTGGATCCTTGTTTTATTTTATTTAATTTTTTGGTTTAATACAATAAAACAGGGAATCCTTTCTGGCAGTGAAACCAAATGCTGGAGGTCTCAGCTTTCTTAATCTCCCAGAAAAGGGTCCAGATTCAAAGGGAATAAGCCCAAGTCATTCCTGAACACTGAAGGGATTCCTCTCTCTCTCTCCAAGAGCTTTATCCATCCCTGAGACTTTCACCTCAGGCCATTAACTGGCAGGTTGGTCATTAGGAACCCCTTGGCAGTGACTGATTGTGGGGATCTCTTTTGCTATGGAAAATGTGGAACTGATTGTCTGGGTGACCCCATTTGACCTGGGGAATTCTGAGTTTAACCTGGCTTTAGACATAATAAACTCGAGTAATTAGCAGAGAAATTCAGCAGTGACATGTCTAATTGATTGGAAATGCCAGTTCCCCAATGAACTGCAGGGAGGGCTCTGCTGGGAAGGGCTCCTTGGGATGCTCTCAGGAGGCAGGAAAATGCAGGGCAGGAATGCAAAGCCTGTTGTAGGTTTGCTTTTCTTTCCAGCTGAGAATGCTGCAGGTTTGCTTTTCTTTCCAGCTAATGGCCTTGGTGAATACACCATCCATCACTAATTACTGATCCCTGTACTCAGCACTTTCCCAAGGTTGAGCTCACACCTCTGGGAAAATCCACCTCATCTCTGCACAGTCCGTCTTAACCCTCTGCTCGCAATGAGAAAAACACCTTCTGTGATCCTCATCTGTGCCCCACCAAGGAGGGCCCTGCCTGGGAGAACATCATTTATTTCAGGTCGTGGATTGATGATATCTTATGTCCCTTGCCAGCACAGATCTGTGATATCCTTTCCCAGGCTTTGCATTTCATAGAATCATAGAATCCTAGAATCGATTGGGTTGGAAAAGACCTCCGAGATCATCAAGTCCAACCCTTGGTCCAACTCCAGCCCCTTTACCAGATCATGGCACTCAGTGCCACGGCCAAGCTCAGCTGAAAAACCTCCAGGGATGGGGAATCCACACCCTCTCTGGGCAGCCCATTCCAATCCCTGAGCACTCTCTCTGCAAAGAACTTCGTTCTGCTCTCCAACTTCAATTTCCCCTGGCAGAGCTTGAGCCCATCGTGCCCCCTTGTCCTATTGCTGAGTGCCTGGGAGAAGAGACCAACCCCCACCTGGCCACAACTTCCCTTCAGGCAGTTCCAGACAGTGCTGAGGTCACCTCTGAGCCTCCTCTTCTCCAGGCTAAACACCCCCAGCTCCCTCAGACTCTCCCCATAGAACTTTGTGCTTCTGGACTGATGGCGGTCGAAAAAATAAACATTTAAATTTTTTAAAAAAAATTATTTATGCTTAAAACTGGCCAAAGTGCTGCTCTGGTTCATGGCAGGACCTCAGGATGGTGTGTGTGCACATCTTGGGGCACAGTTCCCTGTGACGTGGGGCCAGGAATGGCCTGGGAATGTCTCCCAGACAGTCTTGGACAGGATTCAGGGATGACAATGGCCAGTGACTGTTTCTGAGAGGCAGTTTGGCTGCAGCTGCTCCATCTGGAGACCAAGAGAGACAAATGATGTGCAGATCTGCTGTTCTGTACTCACTGGCCTTAGGAGCAGAGTGTGATGCAGGCACAGTAAATTCTCAGTGCAGACACAACTTTCCAGACTGGCACAAACACAGTGCTGAGTGGTTTGTGTAGGTACATTCAAAGTCTCTGTCCTGCTCGTTGAGTCCTTCCAGCACTTACAGGGGGCTCATGAAAAAGAGGGAAAATGACTATTTTTGCATGGACAGGTAGGAGAAGGGGGGATGGTTTTTAAACTGAAAGAGAGATTTAGATGAGATATTAAGAAGGAATTCCTGGCGTGGAGGGTGGTGAGACCCTGGCACAGGTTGGGCAGAGAAGCTGTGGCTGCTCCATCTCTGGAAGTGTCCAAGGTCAGGTTGGAGCAACCTGGGACAGTGGAAGGTGTCCCTGCTCATGAGGGGGAAAGAGGTAATCTCTAAGGTCCCTCCAACCCAAGCCATTTTGTGATTCAATGATACTTTACAGGACAGGAGCAATTTCAAGCTGCATTTTAGCATTTTTTTTGCTTGTAGTGTTAATTAAACATCTGAAATATTGATTAAGAGCTGATGTCTTCTTATAAATAGGAGCAGCAGAGGAGAAGAGTGGGTACATGTTTGGGAAAAGCTGAAGGAGCCTCCTGGGGAGCTGACAGCATCCTCCTGAGGGGGATGTACCAATTATATCTTCTGGAAAATAGGGAAGAAAATAAAAATTTAGGGATATAGACACTTCATTTTGGCAGAAAGGTTTAGAAGAGTCATTGGCCTGTTTTATTTGGTAACAGACACAGCCTTAGAGGAAAACAACCTGTTGCAGCTGTCACACCAAGAAAACTCTCCATTGCTCCAGCAGTGGAAATCAGTGTGTCAGTGGAGGGTCCCTGAGCTGCACAACCCTCTGGTGTCTCCTCCTGCCCTTCAGGTGTCACATGTCCACCCACCACCTCTGTGCATCCAAGCTCTTTGAGGACAGGTTTTCTTGAGGTTCACCACCTCCTTCCAGCCAAGGGAACCTCCAGAAACCAACTTGAGGGCTTCAGGAACACTTTCGTATCCAGGATCAAAAAATTAAAAAAAAGGAAAAAGCAATAGAGTGACAACACCATATGCACTGCAGCATCCTGTGGAGATTGTGGAGTCTCCAAACAAACATTAGATGTGTAAACAGTGTTTCAGCATTCCTTGGTGAGGGCTGCTGCAGCCCCATTTATTGCCTTGCTGATGATTTATTTTCATTCATTTTCATAGCTAAACAGAGAGAAGTGCTTGTGGCAAATATCACGGGCTCTCCCTGTTCCCACACAAGCCCAGCAAAGCCCTCCCTTTCCCTTCTCTAGACTTTGATTTGCAGCACCACAAGTTTGCAGAGACTCCTTGCCCCAGGTCTGCAGTGCTCAGACACTTTTGGGGTGTTATTCTCTCTGCTTAGAGGAACAGCAGCGACGGTTGCGGCACAAAAAGATACCTTAAATCCTGAAATATTTGTGTTTGATGCATGTGTTTGTGTCTTTGTGTCCTTCCTCACTGTTTAGAAAGAAGGAGGATTCATTCACACATGATAAAGAAGTGTAGCTTGGGATAATTTTTTCTTAAAGCAAAGGGACTATTTGTAGGTTTAAGCATCGACAGTTTTGCCACAGGGGCTTAGAAAAATAGAAAAACATCTTTACTGGGCAAATGAAATTGCCTTGCTCAGATGGGTCAGGTCCCTGGAAAAATCCTCTGTGTTTCAATGGGGCACTTCTATTCTTCTTTTGCTTGCATTTGTTATTTATCTTCTGCCATTCTGCCTCTCCAAGATAATAACTTTTTTTTTTTTTTAAGTTTTGCCAAGTGAAAAGTCACCCTGAATTTAGTGATCCATTTGTGGGGGAAAGATGTTTGTTCTGCCTCTGGGATTTGCCCTTAGCCTGGGATGCTGCTCTGTCTCCTGTTGGCCATGAAAATAGTCATGTGAAACACAGACTTGATGTAGTTTTTTATTTCTTATACATATAATATATATATTTACAAGAGCTTGTGGTGACAAAACCAAGTGCCGGGTCCTGCCCTTTGGCCACCCCAACCCCTGCAGCGCTCCAGGCTGGGCACAGAGTGGCTGGAGAGCAGCCAGGCAGAGGGACCTGGGGGGACTGAGGGACAGGAAGCTCAACAGGAGCCACCAGTGTGCCCAGGTGGCCAAGAAGGCCAATGGGATCCTGGCCTGGATCCAAAGTAGCGTGGTCAGCAGGCCCAGGGCAGTGACCCTTCCCCTGGACTCTGCCTTGGGGAGGCCACACCTTGAGTGTTGTGTTCAGTTCTGGGCCCCTCAGTTGAGGCAAGAGCTTGAGGTGCTGGAGCGGGGCCAGAGAAGAGCAACGAGGCTGGAGAAGGGACTGGATGTGGCGCTGAGTGTCCTCTGAAACACCTCCAGGGACAGAGAATCCAACATGTCTTGATCCAGCCCCCCTGTGATCACCAGCCCAGGGCACAGAGTGCCCTGGGCTGGTGATCACAGGGGGGCTGGATCAAGGGTTGGACTTGATGATCTCAGAGGTCTCTTCCAACCCAAGTGAGAAGAGAAGAGCAACGAGGCTGGAGAAGGGACTGGAGCACAAGTGCTGTGGGGAGAGGCTGAGGGAGCTGGGGGTGTTTAGCCTGGAGAAGAGGAGGCTCAGAGGTGACCTCAGCACTGTCTGGAACTGCCTGAAGGGAAGTTGTGGCCAGGTGGGGGTTGGTCTCTTCTCCCAGGCACTCAGCAATAGGACAAGGGGGCACGATGGGCTCAAGCTCTGCCAGGGGAAATTGAAGTTGGAGAGCAGAAAAAACTTCTTTGCAGAGAGAGTGCTCAGGCATTGGAATGGGCTGCCCAGAGAGGGGGTGGATTCCCCATCCCTGGAGGTTTTTCAACTGAGCTTGGCTGTGACACTGAGTGCCATGATCTGGTAAAGGGACTGGAGTTGGACCAAGGGTTGGACTTGATGATCTCGGAGGTCTTTTCCAACCCAATCCATTCTATGATTCTGTGATTCTATGAAAAGAAGAGGAATGGCTTCAAACTGAAAGAGAGTAGGTTTAGATTAGATACTAAGAGGAAATTCTTGGCTCTGAGGGTGGTGGGGCCCTGGCACAGGTTGGGCAGAGAAGCTGTGGCTGCCCCATCCCATCCCTGGGAGTGTCCACGGCCAGGTTGGAGCAACCTGGGCTAGTAGAAGGTGTCCCTGCCCATGGCAGGGAGATGGAACGAGATGATCATTCATGTCCCTTCCAACCCAGACCATTCTATGATTCCATGATGTATAAATATAGAATATTTATATATTACTACTGATTTCTTAAAAGAGTTTCTAAAAGGCTTCAATGTCATCCTAACTACCATCTCTTTTGGGTCCAGTTGGGAGCAGGCTGTGGGTGAATGAAGCTCTGTAGCAGCAGGAGCTCCATTGCATCTTTCCCCATCATGCAACAAGTTTGTTGTGAGCTGATGGGGTGACTGGAAAGATGATGCACAAGTTTATCATTTATCAGACACACAGAGCACCTGGACCCACAGCACACATGGAGACCTGCTCTGATGTTCATGCCAGGTCATAGGGCAGGGAAAAATCATGTCACACAGACATTACCTGGCACTTTTATCCATCTCTATCTGCAAAGCCATAAGGATCAGCTTCCCTGCCAGGGAGGCACCACTGGGGTGGGAGGCAGCCTGTGTTTGGCAGTGCACAGCACCATTACTCTAATGCATCTGCAAATGGGAGGCTGGCAGGGGCTATTTGGATAATGGAGTGGCTGGGCTAATAAAATTAGCCTCCCATTCCCAGCCTGAGTGGGGAGGAGGGGAACTGTCCATTTTGAGTCTTTCCCAACCATCCCCTGCCATCTTATTCCCCCCTTGGCAGCCCAGGAAGGGGAGCAGAGGAGGGGGAGCCCTTCAGCAGAGGCAAAATGTGCTTCAGCAGGGGCAAAATGTGCTCCTGCACCGACCCAGCGCTGGGGCTCCCTGGGAAAGCAAATCCCTGGGCTGTGCTGGCTTCACCTCGGCAGAGCTGAGGCTCCATGAGCCCTGAGCCACCGTCACGCTCCACAGAACACCCTCCCCTCACACGGGGCAAGGTTGGAAATGCATTTGTCACTTGAGCTCCAGACAGCAAACGACGCTGATTTAATTAACCCAGAGAGCCCTGCTGGCCTTGTCTGCGAGAGCTCAGGACAGCAGGATGTGGAGGAGCGGAGGGAGAAGGGAAAAGGGCAAAGACAGGTGGCTGTTGGGCAGTCAGAAGCCATCCCAAAGCACTTTGCCTCTCACTACCAAAAGGCCTTTACAATTAGGCTCGATGTGATTTACATTTACTTAAAGTCATCTGCATAATGGCATCATATAATGCACAGGAAGTGCAATCAGGAGCTTCTGAAAGCTTTTGGAGGACTGACAATCCCTGCAGAGCATGAAATCTTCTTTCCCCTGCAGCTGGAAATGAGTCCAGTCTTTACAGAGCGTGTGTTCATGGGCTAAAATGCCAAAAAATCTGCCTACCAATCTGTCTGACCTGGCAGCTCTTTCATTAAGTGCCCAGACTTGCCCTTTCTTTCCCACCTTTCCAATGGATTTATTGGGACCTTGGAGTTCTTACTTCCACCTCTCCCAGGAAGGAGGATTTTCATCTCTAGCAGAGCAAAACACACATGAATGTGGGTTTGCTGTCAGGCAGGGGCAGGAGCTGCAGCACCTCTGCCCACACCTGGCAGGTTTGCTGTGAGAGAGATCAACCGTACTTGGAGAAAGTCACCTTGGCCAAGGGCCTGTGAAATTTTAATGCTCCCCACCAAATATTGACTCTCCAGGGGTGTCTGAGTAAGCCTTTAGTGGAGAAGTCGATATTTGTCTGATGTTTCAGTGGATAGTGTTGCTTTCCTCTGAATTTCCATTGGACCCTGCCAGCCTCTCCCAAACTCCTTGCAGGGTATCAGAAGCCAGATCAAAACATGGGAGGAGAAGGGAGTGCTCCCTTTGGAGGGTTGTTTGGTGTTGTCTGCCTCTCCCAGCCTTGCTGAGACCCTCTGCTGGTGCCTCCTCCCAGCTCAGCAGACGTGCCTGGTGGAATCACTTCCAGCACAGAGCAATCCTTTCCCATTTGGCTTTCCATCACTCTCCAAGGAATTTGTACAGCCAAAATTGAGGTGTTCAGATACCACCAGTGCTGAATGCAGCAGAAACATTGCAATAACTGCAAACACATCAGCAGTCTGGGGTGACAAACACTCTTCTTCCCACTGGAGAGCATTGAAGAATAATCTTGTCACTCCATCATAAACAGACTGGCGTTGGTTTAGTCTGTCCCACTAGGAAAAGAAGCTCCAGGTCAGATTTTAGGCAGGGTTGTACCCATATATTATTAATAGTAGACACAGTGTATTTACTTCCCTGCTGTTCTCAAGCTTCTCAGTTGAATTCTGCAGCAAAGCCTCTGTTCTGTCCCTGTGGAACGGTCATTCTGCCTTCTTGGGCAATTTAGCATCTGTCCCACACAAGTCTGAGATACACAAGAATTCCAGTGGGGGAAAAGCAAATCTATTACCTTCCAGGTAGCAAAATCACTGCTGCAGGTCAGATTTGTGCCAATTTACCTTCCATTTGGGACTCAATCTAAGTTGGCTGTGCCTCCTAAGAAAGGATAATGGTATAAACAACACAGCACTAATATACTGAGCAATTAAAGGACTTGTTCCTCACTGAAGTTGAAATTCATTATATTTCCATTTGCAAGGCAAGCTGGGCAGACTCCGAAATAAGTGAAAAAAAAAGAGCTAATTTATATTTATTTCTGTTTGTGCTCGTAGCAGCGAGTAAATAAGTCCAGGTGCACAAGGAGAGCTGGAAGACTCTAATTTCAAAGGCAGCTTGGGTGTCTGGTAACTGTAGGAGTCTGGCCTTAAAATAAATGCTAAGGAACTGTTTTCAGGAGCAAAAGGCACAGAATTTGTGGGTGCATCTTAATTGCTGTTTTAAATTTAGTCACAGAACCACAGAATGGTTTGGGTTGGAAGGGACCTGAAAGATGATCCAGTTCCATCCTGGACTCACACCTTCCACTCCACCAGGTTGCTCCAAGGCCTGTCCAGTCTGGCCTTGAACACTTCCAGGGATGGGGCAGTCACAAGTCACCCTCCAGTGGAGATCTTGTCCCACCCAGCTGCTGGTTGGTGCCTTCATAGATCTGTGATGTGCCTGAAAGACATCCAGGCAGAAAGGGACCTGGGGGTACTAATTGACAGGAAGCTCAGTGTGAGCCACCAGTGTGCCCAGGTGGCCAAGAAGGCCAATGGGATCCTGGCCTGGATCCAAACGAGCGTGGCCAGCAGGCCCGGGGCAGTGACCCTTCCCCTGGACTCTGCCTTGGGGAGGCCACACCTTGAGTGTTGTGTTCAGTTCTGGGCCCCTCAGTTGAGGAAAGAGCTTGAGGGGCTGGAGCGGGGCCAGAGAAGAGCAACGAGGCTGGAGAAGGGACTGGATGTGGCACTGAGTGTCCTCTGAAACACCTCCAGGGACAGAGAATCCACCACGTCTTGATCCAACCCCACTGTGATCACCAGCCCAGCACTCTGTGCCCTGGGTTGGTGATCACAGTGGGTTTGGATGAAGGGTTGGACTTGATGATCTCAGAGGTCTCTTCCAACTCAACTGAGAAGAGAAGAGCAACGAGGCTGGAGAAGGGACTGGAGCACAAGTGCTGTGGGGAGAGGCTGAGGGAGCTGGGGATGTTTAGCCTGGAGAAGAGGAGGCTCCGAGGTGACCTCAGCACTGTCTGGAACTGCCTGAAGGGAAGTTCTGGCCAGGTGGGGGTTGGTCTCTTCTCCCAGGCACTCAGCAATAGGACAAGGGGGCACGATGGGCTCAAGCTCTGCCAGGGGAACTTGAAGTTGGAGAGCAGAAAAAAATTCTTTGCAGAAAGAGTGCTCAGGCATTGGAATGGGCTGCCCAGAGAGGCCGTGGCACTGAGTGCCATGATCTGGTAAAGGGACTGGAGTTGGACCAAGGGTTGGACTAGATGATGTTGGAGGTCTTTTCCAACCCAATAGATTCTATGATTCTGTGATTCTATGATTCTATGATTCTATGGTATGTGCTATTGAGATTTTTGGGGTGGCCACCCCAGCAGTGCCCACCTCAGCAGTGCCCACCCCAGCAGTGCTCACACATCCCCTGAACAGGGCACAATGGGCCAGCCTGGTCTGGCAGAAGGTTTATTCATTATTTGTCTGGCCCAGAGAGTGATGCTTGTATGAGCAGTGTCATATTTAAAAGGTGTCAACACTTAACTGGAGGTCACAGTGTATACTCTCCTTGAGTGGTGGCATCATTTCATAAGAAAGCTTTTTCATTAATTAAAGTCCCTTAACCTTGCCTCGTGCTCAGGGTTTCCTACAGAAGCTTAGTTTTTCTGATCAATACATATTACCATATTTTCTAGAAAGAAGCTTTCACCCCCTCAATTAGCAGAGAAGAAATAATTGTGTGCATTTGAAAGCATTTTGTGCCTCTAATACCCATTAAACAGATCAGAGTTGCAATTTGCCTGTTCTTACGGACTTTTGTCTGTATCAGTTACCCAAAGGAGCATAAAGCATTGTTTGCTCTCATCCAAATGACATTTCAATAAATGCCAGGGGGAAATGATGATTCTGTACTGCCTTTTTTATTTTTTAATTTTTTAAGGTTGAGAGAGAGGGAACAAACTAATGAAAATGCCCCAGCCCATGAATCAGGAGTTTTGGCACTGAGATTTTCTACGTGGTCTCTCTGTGATCCTGCACAAGTCACCAAAGGCCACTTGCAGCTCCTTGCAGCAGGGTCTGGTATTTTATTTTTATGTAGCACCCAGGGCCACTGATTTTGATGAGGTTTCCAGGCAGGAACATGGTTATTAATTTAGCCTCAAAATTAATGGGATTGGGCAGGAGGGGAGAACTGTTTTATCTCCAAAACCTTGCCTGGCTTCCAACTTTCAACACTCTGGGAGGCCTTGAGGTATCACGTGCACTCCCCATCCTGGGGCACAGCCCTGCAGGTGGACTCATATCCCAGCAAATCATCCTTCTTCCCTCCTGCTGGGCTGGAATTAATATTCTGATTTCAGTCCCTTTGTCGGGAAAAACCTAAAAATTAATTGCCTGTGCACAGGAGAGGTGAACAAGCAGATGCCCAGGAAAGCACAACAGAATTATTGAGTGATTCTGCTTTAATTAAGTGCATCAGAGAGCTGGGAATGGTGGGGCCCTGTGCCTGATGCCAGTAACATCACTGAGAGGATGTGATGGGCTGACTGCTGCCAAGGGATGATGGAAGGTACTCAAGGAATATAGAAAGCTATTTTAATTCTGGCTTCCTTTGAGAAAGCTGCAGCAATAGCCAATAACCATAAAACTACTGGGGCAAAGCTGCAAACACACCAAGGGCATCCCTCAAGCACTTATCTCTGAGCTTTCTGAAAAAGGAGACCTTTTATCAGTGAGAGAAGAGCCCAACAGACCAGCAGCTGTGAATTCCTTGCCAAAAAGGCTGCAGGCGACATTGCCAACCTTCTGCTGAATGAAAGTGGTCACCATCCAAAGCACCCAAGAGGAAGGAAGTTGGGGACATCCACCCTTCTGAGTCTGTCTCCCTTGCTGAGCCACTGATGTTGTAAAATAAATTGGGTAAAACAGTTCCCCCCGTCTGCCTTGGCTGCCATGATGTGAAAAGTGAGCTGAAATGTGGAATCACAGCATTGTTAAGGTTGGAAAAGACCTTTAAGATCATAGAATCATAGAATGGATTGGGTTGGAAAAGACCTCCAAGATCATCAAGTCCAACCCTTGGTCCAACCCCACTTTGATTAGCAGATAGAATCATAGAATCAGCTGGGTTGGAAAAGACCTCCAAGATCATCAAGTCCAACCCTTGGTCCAACTCCAGTCCCTTTACCAGATCATGGCACTCAGTGCCATGGCCAAGCTCAGGTTAAAAACCTCCAGGGATGGAGAATCCACCCCCTCTCTGGGCAGCCCATTCCAATCCCTGAGCACTCTCTCTGCAAAGAAGTTTTTTCTGCTCTCCAACTTCAATTTCCCCTGGCAGAGCTTGAGCCCATCGTGCCCCCTTGTCCTATTGCTGAGTGCCTGGGAGAAGAGACCAACCCCCACCTGGCCAGAACTGTAACAATAGCTAATTGTGTTAAAAAATCCCTTAATTCATGGACTGAAGTAGGGGCTGTTGAAGGTTTCTTGCACAATCTTCTGAAACCACATCATGGTGGTTCCTGTCCTTGCTAAGCAGAGTTTACCAGATTCATCTCTGTGTGTTATATGCATATTAAAAAGGACAAATTCACCATGGGATTCCCATGGACCACCCAATTTCCAAGGGCATCTTTGGTTCTCACCTTTTCTCCCTTGGAAACACGGAAACTCCATGGCCCAAAGAGTTTAGTAACCCAGAGCTCTTGATGTAAAGAGCTTCCAACCACATTAGGGGGAGATCCAAGAGGAAAGGATTCCTCTTTCTCCTTGCTTGTCCTTTCCACAAGTGGCTGGGCAGTGGCACTGATGGTGCCCAGCTGAGAGAGGAGTTTGGTCACTGTGGCTTCCTGGCAATGCATCCATCCTTCTGGAATGAGGAGCTTGTCTGCCAACGACCAGTGGGTGGAGCAGAATTGAGGATATTCATCTTAACTTATTGTACCATGGGGGGTTTTTTTGCATTCAGATAAAGCATCCAGACACCTGCTGTTGGTGGGAGAGAAAAATTGGTCCTTTTAGGGTAAAATATACTTGGCTTCCTGCAGGTTCAACTTTAAGGGAGCAGCAGCTGCATCACTGCAGTGCTTACAAAGGGAGCCCAAGCAGCTCATTTTAGAGACGTATTTGCAATGTCTGTGAACAACGATCCTTCCTTCAGATGTCCTTTATGGCACAGCTAAAGGGTCTTGGCTTGTGTCCAGTATCTGTGCTGTTTTCTTCTCAGGATGTCCCAGTGGTCCTTACAGATCTGCTGGGACTCTGCTCTGCCACCAAGGAGCATCCTCAGATTTTTGTCCAAGGCTCACACTCAAAGCAGAAACTGGGTAGTTGTCAATCATCCCAGTTATTCTGGCAGTGTCAGCACATGATCTGTCTCTGCTGGGCAGTAAATGAATTTTTCTTCAGGAAATTAAAGTTCTCATCCCCTCTGAGAGGGGCAGCAGATCCCACTGCCCTTCATTCCTCTCTGTGCCCAGCTTTCTTGCCTAGGTCATTGCTCTGTGCATCTCAGGTGGGCTGAACAACGATGATTTTGGGATCTGCTGCCCCAAAGGATGGCCAGAAATGGATTCTAAGAAGTCCCATTACTGTATCACTTCCTCAAGTCTTAGGGCTTGGCCTGAACATTGTAGCAAACTTATGTTGTACTTCGCTTACCACTGTTGGGATTTTCTTGTCATGTTATTCTGTCCTGGCTACACAAGAGCTCCCCAACCACTCTGTAAAGGAAGGGAAGGACAGATCACACCCTACACAGATCCCAGATTATGAGATGACCCACCTGGAATTAGTTGCATGGCTCACATATCAGGCAGTGGCAGGATTATTGCTGCTAATTCCTCAGCAATTATAGTTGGCTACAGTGTTTGAGTCCTCAATTCCACACCTCTGAAAAACCAAACCACATCACTGCTGTAGAAAATGTGTCTGGGGATCATCCCAGAGGCAAAAGTGCTGACAAAGAACTCCAGAGAAATTAAAAAAAAAATTAGTGATCCATGGCAAAGTCCTGCAAGGACATTTGTGGGTTTAGTTCTCAGTGTGCACCAAGCACTGGTGGAAATGGCTCTGTGGATAATTTAAGGCTCCTTCACTTGGTTATTATGGACAATTGCAGAAGAGATCAGGACACTCCTCCAAACGTTTTTTTTTCATCTCCTGGGCTATTTACATTCTCCTCTAACATTCTGGGCAGTGTGACTGCACATGATGGAGCAGCTGGGACAGGTCTGTGCTCCCCATCATAGATATGTCTGTGTTGCCACACCAGAAAATGTACAGTCCAATATACCCAAAAATCCAGTGCTGACTTTCAGGACAGCCAGAAAAACTACCTGGTGCTAAGAAAGGTTTGCAAAGTGCTACAGGAGCCTCCACTGTCCATCCTCAGATGTTGGAGGATGTTCTGTTAAACCCTGGAGCTGAACTTGGATCTATAAAGTTGTTTGAATCACAGAATCATTAGGGCTGGAAAAGCTCTCTAAGATCATCGAGTCCAACTGTTCCCCCAGCACTGCCAAAGCCACCACTAAACCAGGTCCCCAAGTGCCACACCCACACATTTTTTGAACACTTCCAGGCTTCTTTGGAGCATGAAGATAAACTTAACATAAAGCCCCTGATCAAGAGCTAAGGATTTAGAAACAGTGGAGGACAGGCTTGAAGTTTGACCCACACTGAAGGAAAACGCAGATCATGTCCATGTATCATCATAACTGAAACCTCAAAGGTGCTGTCAAGTCTTGGTAGAGGTACAACAGAAAGGCTGGGCATGGCCTGAGAATGGAATAACAAAAAAAAAGAGCTGCAAGACAGCAGGAAAAATGGAAAAATAACTTCAAAATGGTGGAGATTTTGGCACATCCAGTATAGTCAGTGTGGAACCACTGGGAACCTTTGGGCAATATTGGGATTGTGGCCAGACAGGAAACTAGAGTAAAAAATGAGGAGCATCTCAGGGTCTTCACTGAAGCTGAGCACACAGAGACCTTGCAGGACAGCCCTAATCACAACAAAGGTACATTTGCTGTCACACTCCAGGGCAGTGGCCCAAGTCTAGCACAGGATCTCAGTGCCTGAAGGTTACAGAGGTGATCATCTGGCAAAGATCAGCTCCAGCCTAGTTAAGCAGAAAGTGAGCAGCCCTCTAAGCATCTAAAGCAAACTATACCTCTGTGTTCTTATGTGCCCACAAAGATACTGGAATTCTGCACTGCTCCTTTAATTTTTATGGCATTCTGCTATTTCTGTGCTGTGCATAAACTCACAGCCTGTTCATAACAACATAAGATCGCAGCGTGGTCTGCTTTATATCTCTATGTATATACAGACACACAGTGTTGCTCTCAGCATGCAGAATGAATAAATTCTGGAGTAATTTTTCACTCTTGCCTTTATGAGCATTAAGGAAAAAAAACCTAACCCAAAGTTAAAAACTAATAAATAATTTATTTCGATGAAATTGCTGTTTACTGTGTTGAGTGCGAGACCTCAGCCAGCCCAGCCTGCTCTTGGGATCCTCAACATCATTGTTTCTTATTATATCTATATTTTTTCCAGGGAATCCATGAAGTCCCTGTGTGTTTTTCAGGGAATCCATGAAGTCTCTGTGTCTCTGTTTAGGCACAGGTTTGAGATGATGTGCATGTGAAGGCAAGGAACAGGATTAAAGAGACAGGATTTGTTTCTCTCTGTACACGCTTTGTGAGTCATAAAATGGGTAGGGTTGGAAGGGACCTTAAAGATCATCTAGTTTGGTGTGTGCAAAACAAGGGATCCAACCCTCTGTTTTGGATGTGCAGGCTCCCTTTATAATCCAATATAGAATCATAGAATTGATTGGGTTGGAAAAGACCTCTGAGATCATCAAGTCCAACCCTTGGTCCAACTCCAGTCCCTTTACCAGATCATGGCACTCAGCGCCACGTCCAATCTGCATTTAAAAACCTCCAGGGATGGTGAATCCACCACCTCCCCGGGCAGCCCATTCCAATGCCTGATGATGGATTCATGACCCCTCTTTTCAGAATCAGGCTGGTCACTGGTGGTCAGAAGAGTTCCTGAGGAGCTTTTCTTTTCATCCTAAAAAGGCATTTTAAATGTGCCAGATGAACTCTGTCCTCTTTGTATATACAAATGTGCAAACACGTGTGTGGGGTTTGTGTAGTTGACCATAACGATATGGTTTTGTGTGTTTATATAATTAGCACATTAATTTTGCTTGTTGTGCACATATAGGTGAGTATATGGGTGGGAGGGCTGTATGTTAATTTATGACTCACCACAGGGCACTTTAGTGGCATAACATTACACAGTGTAATAAGACACTGGGAAAAAAACCCAAATAAACCAAAACCAGAAGGGAATGGAAAGAAAGTGTGTCTTTCTTGAGGGTTTGCCTTAGAGGAGCAAAAGAACTGACATTCAGAGTCATCTTCCCAGTTTGTTGGAACTGTTGAGAAATTAAGGTTACCCATAGTAGAGTGACAGAATGATTTGGATTGGAAGGGACCTTAAAGATCATCTCATTCCAACCCTCCTGCATGGGCAAGGAGACCTTCCACTAGACCAAGTTGCTCAGGGCCCCATCCAACCTGCCTTAGCAACCAGGGTGCTGGCCTGGACTTTAAGAAACAAGGCTTTGCTACAGACCCCCAAGGTAAAAAATTTCTATTTTCTGTCTTCTGCTCTCTAAGACATGAATTTCATTTCCAATGACTTGAAGTTCCTTTCTCCCTGAATTTTCTGCCACTCTGGTCCATTTAGATGTGGACCAGAATGTCTTTTACTGCCTGTCTGCAGCAGGGCTGGGGTGGGTTGACCTTGGTTGGACACCAGATACCCACCAAGCTGCTCTATCTCTCCCCTCCTCAGCAGGACAGGGGTAGAAAATGGGATGGAAATAAACTTGTGGGTCAACATACCCTGAGATGAGCTCAGTTGGTTAAAACTTGGTTGTAATAATACCAAGGTCATGGGTTCAATCCCCTGTGTGGGCCATTGACTTAAGGGTTGGACTTGATGATCCTTGTGGGTCCCTTCCAACCCAGAATAGTCTGGGATTCTGTGAGTCTGGGAAAGCAAAAGCAAGGGCTGTGAGCAGAAGTGAAGGAAAATAAAAGATTCATTCAGGTGATGTCCTGCCACTTCCCAGGAAGCAGGACTTGGTATGTGTGGCAGTTCCTCTGTAAGACAAGTGTTGTACCAACAAATGCCATCCCTCCTTTCTTTTAGCTTGGATTGCTGAGCAGACACCATATGGTCTGGAAAATGCCTCTGGTCAGTTTGGGACAGCTGTCCTGGCTGTGTCCCCACCCAGGATCTTGCCTGGTGATGGGGGGGAATGTTGAAGAGACAGCCTTGCTACTGTGGCCAAAGCATTGGTGTGTTACCAACACCTTTCCACCTGCCAATACACAACAGAGCCCTGCGAGGGCTATGGGGAAAAATAACTCCATCCCAGTCAGAGCCACTGGGAGGGCACAACACAGTGGGATTCTTCTCTCAGCAGGGGACTCCTGCCAGATAAATAAAACAGCACAGATAAACGATTCCTTTGCCACTGGGCTCATTTAACATCTGATGCTTAAATGAAACAACCCACATGTAAAAGAGCGAGCTGGGAAAAGTGATGCCTGAGCTCTTCCCTCTCTAATTCCAGCAGCTCTGGTTTGCTTTGGGAAAGACAGCTCGAAACCTGGGAAAGGATCAGGTCTTAGGGAGATGAGACTACAGCTGGGGGAAGGAAAAAGCAGAGGACAGGGCTCTGGGTTGCTGTTTCTCTAGATTGTTGCTGCCCAGTGCTCAGGCACGTTCTGTTGGATTATCATTTCCAAGTGAGCCTGGGTTTGTATTTCCCTTAATGTGCCACTGCTGCTTGTGCTGACCTCTCTCAGGCTGCCCATTACCTCAGCTCTGCTGCCCCTCCTTTCTGATCGAATTACTAAAGCACACAGTGGAGTCTCTTGGCTCAACAAAATTTAATGACAGTGACAACAGAGGAGGATAATAAAGATAAATCAGGTGCTCCCAGGAAGGAAAGATGAAGTAAGAGCAGAGTGAGTTAGAGGGATACAGCGTGAAGTGACCCTGGCAAGTGCATGTTCCTCAGCACCCCTTTCATCTCAACATCCGAGTTTTTTCTGCTTTTGGGGGAATTTGACAGGGAAGAGAAGGGAGAAGAGGGGACCAAGGCACTGCTGGGGAATTTAGGGCACATCACCAGCTCTTCACCCTCTCCTCCCCGAGGCTGTAGGTTGAGAACAGACCAGGAGAAGTCTTACATTAGACACACTAATAAAGGTGTCAGCTCTGGGGTTTTCATCTCATCTCTAACGCTGTATAGCAACGTGACCCACACAGTAAAGGGAAATGGTGTTTGTAAAGGAGCACCTTCTCTCTCAATGCCTGTAAATCCCTGGGCACACCAAATCATGCTAACCCAGGCTTTTTTGATAAGCTTTTCTCATGGAAGCAGGCTGGTGTCTTTGTTTGCAAGGAAACCATGTCTGGCAGGAATCATAGAATCATAGAATCAGTTGGGTTGGAAGGGACCTCTGAGATCATCAAGTCCACAGGAGCTCTGTGAGAGGTTGGGGCTCATGTCTAACCTTGCCCACCAAGGTTAGGATGGGGGATCTTGGGCTGCAATAAGCAGCATTCAGAGTGTGATGGGCACAGAGAGCATCCCATCTCCCAGGTACAGAAGAGGTAGTTCCAGACTGGATCTGAGCTTCACACCTCACCCAGAGCTCAAACGAGAAACCACATCCTGGAACTGCAGTAACTGTACCCACATCCTTCTCCTCCCTCCTAAACACGAGCAGGGACAGAGGTTAGAGTGTCTGTGACTACTGAAGTTTCTTTTCTGACATTCACCATGTCTCCAGTTGCAGAGCATTTCCTTTTTAATGATAATTCCCGGGGAAAAAAAATAAAAGCCCCCAAAAAACATCCTTTAATTGCAATCTCATTCCTCGCCTCTCCCCTCCCACCAGGTTGTTAAATGTTTGCTGCATTGATCTAAACAGCTGAGCACGACACAGTGAGCTGTAGTTGAGCCCTCCTGCAAGCTCAATAAACTTAATGGACATCTTCAAGAACTTTAACTGGGAAGATTTAGTTCCTAAAGAAGGAGGAAACAAACACCCAGAGCAGCTTTGTCTGCCTGTTGTCCCTCGTTTTGCCAGAAACAGCTGCTCATGCTGGGATTAGCTCAGAGGTTTGTACTGAGCAGAGGCTGACTCACAAGAACAAAAACAGGAGATCATTACATCTCAGTGCAGGGCTCCAACTGCTTCAGGCTGCACAGGGAGAGAGAAAATTAACTGGAGTGGGAGCTCGATGTGCAGAAACGCTGCACAACTTCTGTGTGTGACAGACGAGCTGGAGAAGGGAGAACCTCCACTCTGCAGGATGAGCAACCGTGGAGCTCCAACGTTGAGGGGTGGAGGAGATGACTGTCATACTCTCTTAATGGAGCCCATTTGTTCAGGATTCATGGGAGGGAAGTGCTCAGAACAGGAGGAACAAAATGAATTGTTTTACAAAGACTTTACTTACGCAGAAATTCCACATCACTCCAGACGCTGAGTGTGGGGGAAAATCATAGAATCATAGAATGGATTGGGTTGGAAAAGACCTCCAAGATCATCGAGTCCAACCCTTGGTCCAACTCCAGTCCCTTTACCAGATCATGGCACTCAGTGCCATGGCCAATCTGTGTTTAAAAATCTCTAGGGATGATGAATCCACCCCCTCTCTGGGCAGCCCATTCCAATCCCTGAGCACTCTCTCTGCAAAGAATTTTTTTCTGATCTCCAACTTCAATTTCCCCTGGCAGAGCTTGAGCCCATCATGCCCCCTTGTCCTATTGCTGAGTGCCTGGGAGAAGAGACCAACCACCACCTGGCCAGAACTTCCCTTCAGAGAGTTCTAGACAGTGCTGAGGTCACCTCTGAGCCTCCTCTTCTCCAGGCTGAACACCCCCAGCTCCCTCAGCCTCTCCCCACAGCACTTGTGCTCCAGTCCCTTCTCCAGCCTCGTTGCTCTTCTCTGGCCCCGCTCCAGCACCTCAATATCCTTTCTGAACTGAGGGGCCCAGAACTGAACACAACACTCAAGGTGTGGCCTCCCCAAGGCAGAGTCCAGGGGAAGGGTCACTGCCCTGGGCCTGCTGGCCACGCTAGTTTGGATCCAGGCCAGGATCCCCTTGGCCTTCTTGGCCACCTGGGCACACTGGTGGCTCCTGTTGAGCTTCCTGTCCCTCAGTCCCCCCAGGTCCCTCTGCCTGGCTGCTCTCCAGCCACTCTGTGCCCAGCCTGGAGCGCTGCAGGGGGTTGGGGTGGCCAAAGGGCAGGACCCGACACTTGGCCTTGTTGAACTTCATCCCATTGGAAACAGCCCATCTCTCCAGTGGAAATTCCACATCACTCCAGACACTGAGTGTGGGGGAAAATCTCTCTGTCTTATCAAGGGAAGTGGCAAAGTCTTCACCCTCACATGAATTTCCCTTTGAAGGATAATCTCTGAGTTAGTTTAGGGGCATTGGCTTCCACACCTCAATGGAAGGTGCCCCTGCCCATGGCAGGGAGTTGGAATGAGATGATCTTGAAGGTCCTTTTCAACCCAAACCATTCCACAATTCTATGAAAATGGGTGGTCTGGGTTAGAAAGTCATGTTGGACTGATTGTAGGGGCTGGTGAAGAAAATGGGCAGAAACAGGAGGGCTCTTCATCCTCAGCTTATTACTGCCATAAATAAGGGTCCAGCATCCTTCTACCCAACTGGCCAATTTAATGTGTTATGCAGTATCAGAGACAGGAGAGCAGCTACTGCTTTAGCAACAACTTGTTTTCTTTTAATAACTTATTTTCTAACAGTGAGGAAAGCTCTGGAGGGCATGAGAGGAAAGCAGGAGGTTAAAAGGTTGCCTGGACAGTCTTTCACATTAAATCTGTGCTTTCAACTCAAGGGCCCCTCTCTGCTCATCCTTTCCAGAGGACAGCTTGTGGTTGGAAACAGCTCTGCAGACTGTTCTTATAAGTCCTGAGAAGCCCACAGGGCTTCACCAGACAGGCTCTCACCCCCAATTTAATGCTGATGTGAACTCAGGGTCACCTTTCTCTGTGTTTCTGTCTTTCAGGGCAGGACTTCCTCCCCCTTTCAGCCCTGTAACATAATAAACAATGACCCGAAATGCTCAATAAGCCCATTCCTCCATGGGTAAGTCCTCATTGCCTGAAACAGAGCAGTCTGCACTCCCATCATGGACTGATGGCTGCTGCTAAGTCTGTTTTTGTCCTTTTTTTTTTTTTCCACTACCCATCATCTACCTCAGCATTGCCATGGCCCAATGACTAAACCACAAAGCACCAAAAAATCCATAGGGAATCCCCACTGACAGCAAGACCTTGACCTGCTGTATCAGGGTTATCTTGCACCTTGGTTGACTATAATCAATGCTCCTGAAGTCCAGGATATCCTTCCATACTGGCCAAAGACCTGGAGTTGAGTTTTAATGCTCAGCCTCACCAGTTCTGCCTTGCAGGAACCATCTCTTTCTTCTCCAGTGGGAAAGCAGATGAAAGTTCGTGTTTCCCCTCTGTTAAGTCACAAAGTGTTATTTTGGGCACCTTCCAGAATGAATTCGTTGTCATCTTGCAGAGTGAGGACAATGGAAGGCTCTGCCATGTGCTGTATTGATCCCTTGACTTGATTAGTTGGTGTATTGAATACCCCTGCTTTTCTAATCTAATTAATGCAAGATAAATACTCCGTGTTGGGGCCTGGAGTCACGTTCTGAGAGTAATCAGGGAGTGGGACTGATTAAAACCAGAAGGCTTCAAGGATAATTTATGGACTACTTGACACTGCTGGCAGGTTGGGGTATTTTGGAGGGCTCTGTGTGGTCTGTGGCTCAAAATTGGCTTTTTGGCAGGCTCTGCATCCAAATTCCTCCCCATCCCTCAGTATGATGGCTTTAGGTTTGGAGGGGTCTGATGTCTGGGGTGAGACACAACTGTGGAAGGTCAAGACATCTGGTTTCATATCCCACCATCACTGGGACACTGGGCCAGAAAGGCAGATGAGACACTTCATCCATGACCTTAAGAAAATCACCACATGTCATGGTTTGATAAAAATATGCAGCACTAGACATGTTAAATATATAAGGAAACAGAAATAAATTACTGAGATGTTGCTTAGTTGCAGTTTGTTTCAATGCAGATCTTGGTGTTTCAAGACAAACAAACACTCTGGATTGATGGGTGTAACTGGACTAGGAAAAGAGATAATGGTAATTCATTTACATGCATGAATTAATTAACTCACCCCCACTATGAGGTAAGTAAGACAATTACTGTTGTGATGAAGAGGGAAAAGTGGCAGTGGGAATTTTCATGCCCAGACCAGGGGAGTGTGTGCTGTGTGTGCTGCAGGTGTGGTGAGCACCTGGGGGGAAATTTAGTTCCAGTCACCTCCTGAGGTAGGTCCTACCTCAGGTGGGAGGAAGCCTGGCTGGGTGGATTGTCAGACAGGATTCATCTCCCCACTGCTTTGTGTTGTCCTCCATCAGTGGGGGCTCTTACGACACCCTGACCAGATGATGTTCATCCCTCCACACCCTGATGAATATCTGAGTGTAGGATCACCTCCTACAGCCCCTCTCTGAGCCTGGGAACACACTGCAACTGAGAGCAGACAGGCTGTGGAGGAGAAGTGAGGAGTGGGAGGGTGGAAATCCAGTGCAGTCTATAGAGAAACTCATCTTGAATGTCTCTGGTGTCCACCAAGGCCAAGGACCAGAGTCTTCTGTGAGTGGTGGGCACTGAGGGCTGGGCCAAGCTCAATCTGCCCTGATTGCAGTGACTCCATGGTTGGAATGGCATGAAAATTTTCTCAGGGAGTAGGGAACACGGGCACAGGGTCACTGATAGGAATGGCAGGGCCATCTATTCCAATTCCTTTCTTCTCCATGTACGTTTTCCCAGGCGAGAGCACAGCGGATACAGCCAGGGGAAGGCAAGGGCAAGTTCAGCAGCCAGATGTAATTGCATTTTCCTCCACAATTGCCTCCAGGGCTGAAGCAAGGCCCTCCTGTGCCTGTCTCTGTCCTCACAATGCATCCCAGAGAATTGGTGTAAAATCCAGTTAAAAGGCCACTCCCAGGTCTCAGCTGCTGCGGCACAAATTGCGGCCGAGTTTCTCCTCTCCCGAACACGCCTGATGGGTTTTGTCATCCAGCCCCATATGGCTGGCTTGGGTTTCTCCTCTCTCCTTGGTCCTTGGTCTCTCATCACAGCCCCTGTAGCTGCTTGTGAGCTCTTTATGAGTACTTCAGGCTTCATGTTTTACAGCAATGTCAGTACACAAAGATTTCTCTTCCTACACGCGTAAAAGGGAGCCCGAGATTGATGGGGTGTTGGAGTGGATAATCACAAATCCAGCTGCCCTGAGGTAGCTGAGAACAGAGATGGTGCAGGGCAGGGGGAGAAGGGTAGTGGGGCCTGAGGGAGCTTTGTAGGGTGCATTTATCACACTGTTGGCAGAGAGATGCAATTTATATGGACGGAGCATAAATCCCGTTCGAGTTGCACGAGGCTCCGTATGAGCACCTGGGTCTGCTGTGATGCTGGAAGTTGAGGTGGCACTGCTGTGGCCATCCTGCTCTTCTCTGGTTGTTCCCCTGGCTTTTCCTGCATTTCCTCTTCCCTTTCACTTCTTGGTAACCCCCTTCCTCTGCCCAGGCTTGTGCAGCCTCTGTGGAGGGGGTGTATGTGAGCAGGAAGGGCAGTTCCCTCTGCTCTGCTCATGGTGTCATATCCCTACCAGAGTTACTGAATCCACTGGAAAACCTCTGCTTTCTCCCCTCCAAGCCCTTCTCCTGGAGCAGGTTCTGCTCCAGGGATTGCTCTCTAAAGGCTTCATAGAATCACAGAATGATTTGGGCTGGAAGGGACCTTAAAGATCAGCCAGTTGCAACCCCCTCCTATGGGCAGGCGTGCCTTCCACTATCCCAGGTTGCTCCAATCCCTTGGAACACTTCAAGGGATGGGGCAGCCACAGCTTCTCTGGGCAAGCTCTGCCAGGCTCTCACCACCATCTGAGTAAAAAATTCTTTCTCAATATCCCATCTAACCCTGCCCTCTGTCTGTTTAAAGCCATTCCCCTTTGTCTGACCACTCCATGCCCTTGTACAAAGTCCCTCTCGGGCTCTCTTGGACACAGAATCACAGATTATTCTGAGTTGGAAGGGACCCACAAGGATTGAGTCCAACTCTTAACTCAATGGCCCACACTGGGGATTGAACCCATGACCTTGGCGTTATTACAACCAAGTTTTAACCAACTGAGTTATAGGCACTGGAAAGGGCTCTCAGGTCTTCCTGGAGCCTTCTCTTCTCCAGGCTGAACACTCCCAGCTCTCCCAGCCTGTCTTCATGGTTGTCATGATGCTGCAACAGGCACTGTTGAGAACATCTTCTAGCAGAGACCTGGGAAATGACCTCATTTTGCTTTTCCCCAGGCCATGGAGGGGCATCTCTCCTCCTTCATCATCACAGGCCTCTGGTCCACCTGCACCCAGCCTTTTACTTAGGAAGGATGTCATTGCATTTCTGAGCTTTTTTTGTGCCACAAGCACCTGGAATCCCATGAGCTGGTGGGTTTCAGCCCCCCTGTGCAGGTTGACACCCTGCCCTGCCCCAGAGGCCCTTGTGCATCTCCATCATGCTGGTGTGTTTTGGGGGTAGTTTACTGGGAATAAAGTTGCTCTCACTGGTTCTTACTGGTCTCCCTGCATCTCCACACCCTCCCCCCCAATCTGCAGTGCATATCTCCCTAGATATATTCATTTTCCTCTCAACAACCTTCTCTGCTTCTCCATAATGCTAAAAAAAAACCCTTTTGGTTTTGGTGTTATGTTTTGGAACAGAAAATAGTAATTTCTCCCTTATTTTTTGTCCCTGTCATTGTAGTCACTCTTCCCTGGATTTCAGCCATCCTTTGTGTCCCCCATTTTCCACTCCTAATTTGCAACCACAAATTTTTTTATTCTTCAAGAATCTGCAGCCACAGACACGGAGGGGCCCTAACAATTTGGAATAAGCCCTGGAAATTAAATAATAAATAGAGACACTCCTCCCTTTCTCACACATACTACGTGTTGCTCCAGCAAACGTTGAATAAATCACCGAGCTGTGCTGTAATAAATCTTTCATGAGATTAAGGACCATCTGAACTTCAGTGATTGTGTGGGGAATGTATAAATTTCACATGCAGATATAGAGCAAAAAAAAAAAAAAAGGAGAATCTTTAGATTAGTTATTAACTTTGGAAACACTTGATGAGTTTTGATTCATTAAGTGTTTCAAAGTCTTGTTAATTTAATAAGTACCGATGAGGCTGTAATGTAAGACAACAATCTGTAATTTGGAGGGGGGAAATAATAAAGTAGTCATTACACAGCAGAATGTTTAATCAAAGAATGTGGGAACTTAGAGTTTCACATTAATTTGAAAAGGTTGGAGATTTAAAATTAATATTAGCTCTGACACAGGGAGGCTTTCTCTGTGAGCAGATAGGGCTTATATAATTACCTAGAACAGAATTAAAACACCTGTAAATTTAATGGCCCTTTAACGGGATCCCCAGGCTCTATAGGTAGAACAGAAACAGAAATAAACCAGTCATGGTCCTTCAGATCGTGGAGAAAAACTCACCTGTGGAATTCTGGCAGCAAATCTCCCACTTTGGGGTTCTTCTGGGGTTCTGTGCTTAAATAGAAATTGCTCCTGGGGAACTGAGATATACCAAGGGACACTCAACTAACCTTCATCTGCCACGGAAACAGCTCTTGTTGCCCAGAGAAGCTGTGGCTGCCCCATCCCTGGAAGTGTCCAAGGCCTGGCTGGACAGGGGCTTGGAGCAACCTGGGATAGTGGCAGGTGACCCTGCCCATGGAAGGGAGTTGGAATAAGTTGATCTTTAAGATCCCTTCCAAGCCAAACCACTCTGTGATTCTATACTGATGACTTTCATCTGACTTCTTACCTGAAGCTCCACTGATAGTTGATGGACAGACAAAGTTGTTTTTAGGTGACCCTTCCCCTGGACTCTGCCTTGGGGAGGCCACACCTTGAGTGTTGTGTTCAGTTCTGGGCCCCTCAGTTGAGGAAAGAGCTTGAGGGGCCGGAGCAGGGCCAGAGAAGAGCAACGAGGCTGGAGAAGGGACTGGATGTGGCACTGAGTGTCCTCTTAAACACCTCCAGGGACAGAGAATCCAACATGTTTTGATCCAACCCCACTGTGATCACCAGCCCAGGGCACTCTGTGCCCTGGGCTGGTGATCACAGTGGGGTTGGATCAAGGGTTGGACTTGATGATCTCAGAGGTCTCTTCCAACCCAAGTGAGAAGAGAAGAGCAACGAGGCTGGAGAAGGGACTGGAGCACAAGTGCTGTGGGGAGAGGCTGAGGGAGCTGGGGATGTTCAGCCTGGAGAAGAGGAGGCTCAGAGGTGACCTCAGCACTGTCTGGAACTGCCTGAAGGGAAGTTCTGGCCAGGTGGGGGTTGGTCTCTTCTCCCAGGCACTCAGCAATAGGACAAGGGGGCACGATGGGCTCAAGCTCTGCCAGGGGAAATTGAAGTTGGAGAGCAGGAAAAAATTCTTTGCAGAGAGAGTGCTCAGGGATTGGAATGGGCTGCCCAGAGAGGGGGTGGATTCCCCATCCCTGGAGGTTTTTCAGCTGAGCTTGGCCGTGGCACTGAGTGCCATGATCTGGTAAAGGGACTGGAGTTGGACCAAGGGTTGGACTTGATGATCTGGGAGGTCTTTTCCAACCCAATCCATTCTATGATTCTATGTTGTGACCCATCTTAGACAGAGGATTCCACTAATCCTTGCCTGGAATTTTCCATGTCTGTGCTACCCAAGGAGGGAGCATGAACAGCTTATTTACATGTAGCCACTGGCATTTCACACCTTGAATTTTATCCACAACTGCAAGTACATGTTTGTGTCATCTGTGCTGAGTGTGTGTTTGTAGGATGGAGAAGAGCAGTCCAGGTGGGCTTTGCTGCTGAGTGTCAGAAAAAACCCAAGTCATTGCTGGAGCAAGGACAGTTGGATGAATTCTTAGAGCTGTTGCTTCACATTTTTCTGGGCAAGCCCCATAATTCTAAACCTTATTATTTTCACATTTCTCCTTATCCTGACGGGGTCCAGTCTCCCCATGACTCTTCATTTGGTGTGGTCATGTGGAGGACAGGGTGACACTCTGCAGCTCAGCAGAGTGGGAATGATGGTGTGACAAGCAGCAGGAACAGATAAATGTGTTTTAATTTGTCCTCTGTCTGGACTCAACTTAGGTAACCAGGACAAATCTGTCCAGACACAGTTTGTCACTCTGTAAATGTCTGTCCAGGCTTTCTCCTGTTCAAGGACAGGCAGAGCAGGGAGCAGTTGCCTCCCACAGTGGAGCTGCTGGGAAAACCAGTTGGGATTCAGCTTGGAGAGCAGCACTAGAAGGCTGGAAAGCTGGATAATGAGATGGATCTCAGGCCTGTGTGGGCTCAGCTTCGCTTTGCTGCCGCTGTCCGTGTCCCATGGGACTCCTGAATATGGAAAAGAGCTGACTTTGGGAAATGGAGAGCAGAAACCCCGTCCAGTTTGCAATCCTCTCACACTCTGCTCCCAGAATGCAAATCATCAGCTCTGGTCTGTGGGTGGAAAGGGATTTTTTCCCTCTGCAGAAATACAATGGATTTCTGCTCTCACTGAGTGATGATCTTCATTGTGGTCTGGAAAGAGAAAACCCTGGACAAGACAAAGTTGGGGAATTTGAAGGAGTCTGTTAGTCAGTTTGGAAGGGAAGACTTTATGTTTTTGTGGGTTTCAAGCACTTTGGAGAACAACCACCCTCTAAAGACATTTTCCTGCATAGTGGCTGAATATTTTATCCTGCAAACTATTGGTTAAAGAAATGCTGGCTTGGCCCAATCTAATATATAGCTGATCATTTATTTCCCTTCCTTGCAGGAGACTAAAACTATTATTTCCTTTAAATAGCACTTGAATCATGCTCATTGTTACTTTAATGTCATTTTGGTAAGGGGAGGGAAAAAAACCCACCAAATATCTGAATTGCACTTTGATGCCAAGTTCACAGTTTTTTTCTGAGGACTCACAGACATAACAAAGGAAAATTTACTATAATTTCTTTTAATTTACTATAAATTTACTACAAATTTTTATCCTAACTTGTGCACAGCTGCAACATTCTCCCAGTTTTTGGCATTATTTCCCGTGCCCACTGAACACTTTTATTCTGTATTTTTGATCCAGTTTCCATTGGTTGCCCCCTTGGATTGGCAGGTCAGACTTTTAAATGATCCCTGCTCTTCATAGTTATTTTTCTTATATACTTTCATGGCACCAGGAGATGAATAATGATAAGGAAGCAAAGGCACCTGATATTTATAAGATTATTGCAAACTGTGTCCTCAGGTGGTTTTATGCTCAGCAAAGAGACTTATTTTGGGGTGAATAGTAGTTTCCAAATATATCTCTATTAATGGATGGATCATTTGTAAGTTCTACCAATTTTTCCACAGGGGGGAAATAAAAAAAAAAAAAAAAGAGAAAGAAAAGAAAAGGAGATTTTCTGAGAACTGAATGTGTGATTTTTACAGTGTTCCCTCCACACAGGGATGCACTTTGTTCTTCCTGGGATAACTATTAATTCCATGCAATGTTCAGGTAAACTGGAGGGCAGGTAACATTCTGTGCTGACCTGCAGCATCACATCCACACTATGGACCAGTGGATAGGGAGGGGAAAAGGAGAGGGATGGCACGAATTGGAATAAAATTTGTCATTTTCCTTTGTCAAAAGTCATGAGATCTTCTGTGACAATGGAGTGGGAATGAAAGGACTGGCTTTGAAGAGGAAACTAGAGGTAGGAAAAAGGTACAAAAGGCTGTAATGATCCTGTAATGATGCCTAAAACAGGGAAGAAGGTTGATGTAGGTGAGGAAAGATGAAGCTGATTATACCTGAAGTGTGTTTGATCAGAAAACTGGCAGAGAAAAAGGCCTGGAGGGGATCAGATTTTGGGCTCTGGGTGCATGCACATGTTGGGGTGTTGGCAGGTGTGACCAGACACCTGGCTAAGCAGCAAATGGTTACAGCACTTATTTTGAGGTTGGAAATGATAATTCCATTACTTCTGCTGTTCTAATTTTTTGGGGGGGAAGGGAAAAAAGAAGCATATCTTGCAAGAGAAACTCCAACCACAGAGCTTTTTCGGGTCTAAAACTGAATTATTTGAACCTTGTCTGCACAGAGAAATGGTCAGATGTAAACAGGGAAAGCCCAGATTTGAGAAACTGAGTCAAGTTGAAGGAAAGAAGGGAAGAAAGGTCTTGGAATGTCACATTGGCCACTTGCAAGCTTGGAGAATTAATATATTGTTTTTACCCTTTTAAAAAATTATGGAAGCTCATGTTTAGACAGAAAAAAATGAGAAGAGCTTAAAGAAATGTTACAGTGGTGCAAAACACTTTTCCCATTTACCTGTCTCCATAAATTCATCAGTGAAAATCCATTAGTAAAAATGAACGATGGTGTGCATGGAAAGATGTTTTCAGTGGCAGATACCAGATTACATCACAGGGTGAAGATGAAAAAGCAGCTTCTCTGGTTGTTTTGGAAAGCTCCAGTAGCTCAATTCAGAGCCTACATCAGCCTAAACTCTTTGGCTGAACAGTGTGACGTGGGATGAGTTGAAGTCCTCACTCCAAGACTATTTCAGGATGGAATCTCATTCCTCTCACCAAACTATTTGTGTTCCTGACTTTTTTTTTTTTGTCATCATCACAAAGGTTCAGCTTCAGGGAGGGATGGGCAGGGGTGAAGTTGTCCAGAGCTGTGTCTTACATCTGTAGAAGACACTGCAGAAAGGAGGAGAAGTTCTGATCTTCTCAGTGAAGAGGTGGAGCCCTCAGGTGATAAGTGATGGGTTTAAGTGATGGAGAGTTTTCAGGTCAGGTGTTCAGTGACTAAGGGAATGTCCTGGTTCAGGGATCCCTCACCTAGTGGTGGAAGTAAGTGGAAGGAGAGGGCTGGAAGCACTTGTATGTGCCTGGGAGATCCACAGGGAAGTCCTGCAGCTTGTCCAGAGGAAAAATGCTCTGACCTCAAAGTGCTGAGGGATTCATCCAACACACAAACCATCAGGCTCTAAACCACCAGGAGCTTTCAAATCCACCATTTCCCTGCCACCTTCCCAGGAGGGATGGCCCAGACCATCCCTTAGCAGTGTGAGTGCAGGAGTGGGGCTGCATTTCTCTCTCACACCCTCAGATGTGGCTCTCAGACCTTCTGAGCTGCTTGAAACGGGGAACAAGGACACTCTTGGTGCTCTGTGTTGGCCATGCCATGGATTCTTGGATGCTGGGACAAGTCAGGGTGTAGAACAGGGGACAAGGACACTGTTGGTGCTCTGTGTTGGCCATACCATGGATTCTTGGATTCTGGGATGAGTCAGAGTATAGAACAGGGGACAAGGACACTCTGGGTGCTCTGTGTTGGCCATGCCATGGATTCTTGGATTCTGGGACGAGTCAGGGTGTAGAACAGGGGACAAGGACACTGTTGGTGCTCTGTGTTGGCCATACCATGGATTCTTGGATTCTGGGACGAGTCAGAGTATAGAACAGGGGACAAGGACACTCCTGGTGCTCTATGTTGGCCATGCCATGGATTCTTGGATGCTGGGACAAGTCAGGGTGTAGAATGGAGGACAAGGACACTCTTGGTGCTCTGTGTTGGCCATGCCATGGATTCTTGGATGCTGGGACAAGTCAGGGTGTAGAACAGGGGACAAGGACACTGTTGGTGCTCTGTGTTGGCCATGCCATGGATTCTTGGATTCTGGGATGAGTCAGAGTATAGAACAGGGGACAAGGACACTCTTGGTGCTCTGTGTTGGCCATGCCATGAATTCTTGGATGCTGGGACAAGGCAGGGTATAGAATGGAGGACAAGGACACTCCTGGTGCTCTGTGTTGGCCATGCAATGGATTCTTGGATGCTGGGATGAGTCAGGGTGTAGCTCCTGATGGAGCTGCTGTTCCTGGGAGTATTTGCAGAGCAGATCCTGGCCTGGAATGAACTCCATCTGTTTCAGGAACGGGGATTGTGCCGCCTGTGCCACGCAATGCCAGGGATTTCACACTGAGCTGAGCAGTCCTGGTTCACTTTCCAACAAACTCCACAAGCCATGGCAGCACAGCTGGCCCAGAGGGAGCAGCCTGCTGTGTGCTGGACAGACACACAGACCTGGCCAGGCTGACAGATGGTTTTCTTGAACAAATCCTGCAGGAATTCCTCAAATCCTTCTCTAGCCCCCAACCAGATTGGACATACCAACTGTGATCACTTTAAGGGACAGTAAACATTCCAGCCTGCTGCTCTTCAGTGCTGCCAGGCCCTGCTTGTGTCTGCAACCAGCAGAGAAATGTGAGAATTCTCTTCAAACCATCTACCATTTCTCTTCAAACCATTTGTGTCTTCTGATACTCCTCTGATCCTTTCAGCCTGAGAGAATTGGCTTCCTCTCTTTTATGACTGTTTATTGACTGTACAAGGAGACAAAGTGTGGGTGTTCCTGGGGAACTGCCCATCTGAGGGGGTCACCACTCTCATTGAGCTGGTTCTGGGTGTCCAACTGTGGCTCAGGCAACACATTTTTTTGGGCTGATACCCTACAGTTGCTCCACCACCCTCAAAAATGGTGCCAAAGGCCATAAGGTGGAATTACACCATGGACTGTAAGGTGCCATAAGGCCATAGGAAGGTCTTATTTTTGGGAATTAAATATTGTCCATGGCATACCTGGTGATATCCATGACTTACCCTGCATTGTCAGGGTTTACCAAACCAGCTGTGTGAACCAACACTCAGATCTCAGTCATCATTTCCACCCTACTCTCCTGGAAATCCTGTTTGAACACAGGGATGTGCAGTGATGGATCCTGCAAAAGAGACCCCCTGATCTTGCCTAGTAAAATTTAAATATTTCAGCCAATGATCTGGAAATATTCTGGATATTCAAGTTTGACCCAAACCTGTGCCTGATTTATTAAATTTTGAGTAGATCCAATAAAAGGTGGCAATTTGATCCTTTCTCTTCTCTCCTGTTAACATTTTACATACAAAGACACAGATAGGAAGGAGGGAGAAATGGGTTGGAGGTGGTTGGTGAGTTTGAGATGGGAATTGGAGCTACATAGTCGGGGTTCCTTTAGATGTTCCTGTGGTCAGTGCTGAAAAGGGTGATTTCTAACAGTAGAGAATCAATTCTTCAGCCACTCTAGAAAATGAAGACTTTTAGGAGGTGAGAGATGAGATGGAAATGGGACAACCTGCATTGCCAGGGTGGGGTGACCACTCAGCTGCTCTGACCATGCTCACAGCTACAGCTTTGGTTAGAAGGGGACCCATTATTTATTTCATTTTTTAGTAATGGTGTTTTTTATTGATAACTTCCTCTTTTACCCTCTTCTTCCTTTCCCCTGTCCTTCTCCCTCCCTCCATCCCTCATAATATGTTTTGGGAGGAGTGAGACAGTGACTGAAGGCTCACTGTGTCTCATGCACATGGAGCTTTCCAGGCTGCTGCTTTTGCCATCCACATCCTGGAGATTAGATGCAAGATGGATCTTCTTTTCTCTGACTTGTTTGACAAACTTAATGTGCAGCTGCATGAAATATTTTCCCTCCAGGCAGTGGAAATGTCATGCTGTGTCTCAGTTGGTGACATGGGCATATTTAAATAGGATATTTCTTACCAGGCAGCATTTCAGGGAACTGTCTCCTGTGAAGTAGCCCTGTG
The DNA here is from genome assembly GCF_047495875.1 of Pithys albifrons albifrons. Taxonomy (NCBI): domain Eukaryota; kingdom Metazoa; phylum Chordata; class Aves; order Passeriformes; family Thamnophilidae; genus Pithys; species Pithys albifrons. The sequence goes on along the minus strand of NC_092460.1, from coordinate 99,853,671 downwards.
GCCTCCTGCACTGGACACTGCCTGGAATGTGGAGCACACTCCACACACAGGGCCCACAGCACTGTCTGTAAGGTGCATTTGAACTTTATTATTACAAAATTCATGTGGCTGAAACACACACCTCGATCTGGATTGAAAATAGAGCCTCTCCTGTGAAGATGGGCAGAGAGCTGGGGTTGCTCAGCCTGAAGAAGAGAAGGCTTTGGGGAGACCTCAGTGCTCCTTCCAGTGACTAAAGGGGCTCCAAGAGAGCTGGAGAGGGACTTTGGACAAGGGCATGGAGTGATAGGACAAAGGGGAATGGCTTTAAACTGACAGAGGGCAGGGTTAGATTGGATATTAGGAAGTAATTCTTGGCTGTGAGGGGGGTGAGGCCTTGGCACAAGTTGTCCAGAGAAGCTGTGGCTGCCCCTGGATCCCTGGAAGTGTTCAAGGCTGGGTTGGATGGTGCTTAGAGCATCCTGGGATAGTGGAAGGTGTCCCTGGCCATGGAAGGTGGCATGGAATGAGATGATCTTTAAGATCTCTTCCAACTTAAACTATTCTGATTCTGTGATTCTGTGGCTCAATGATTTTATGGTAAGTGCATGACACAGGGGATATGCTCATGAAATACACTGTACACGAGCTCCACAAAACATGCAGCACACACAGGCTGCATAAAACAGTGGATGAAATACAATCCAGGCTTGTATTACAGCTGTGTCTCCCCAGGCACCGTAAGCACTGCACCTTGGGGTCACCATGTGAAGCTGCATCCACACCCCATGGATGCTCCCCAACATCCCAACTGCAAGCACCTCCACACTCGAGCAACTGAGCAGAAACATGACTTGCCATGAATGTGACACTTGTTTGTGCACACATGATTGTGGCATGTGATCCATCATGGGATGGCAGAGACACATCAGACATACACACATCAAACATGAGTCTCATGCACTTACTCTGTGTGTGCATCCATGTCCCACAGATGCTCCCCAACATCCTGCCTTCCAACCCCTCCACATTTGAGCAACTCAGCAGAAACATGACTTGCCATGAAGGTGACACTTGTTCATGCACACATGATTGTGTCATGTGCTCCTTTATGTGAGGACAGAGACACACCATACGTGCACACATCAAACATGTGTCTCACATGCTCCCTCAGTGTGTCCATCCATGTCCCACAGATGCTGCCCAACATCCTGCCTTCAAATCTCTCCACATGCCAGCAACCAAGCAGAAATATGTCTGGTCATGATTGTGACACCTGTTTGTACACACATGATCATGGCCAATGCTCTGTCACATGATGGCAGAGGCACATCACACATACACACATCAAACACGCATTTCACACACTTGCTTGGTGTGTACATCCATGTCCATCAGATGCTGCCCAACATCCTGCCTTCCAACCCCTCCACACTTGAGCAACTGAGAAAATGTGACTTGCCATGAATGTGACAGTTGTTTGCACACTCATGATCATGGCATGTGATCCATCATGTGATGGCAGAGACACATCACACATATATAATATCAAACATGTGTCTCACATGCTCCCTCAGTGTGTACATCCATGTCCATCAGATGCTCCCCAACATCCTGCCTTCCAACCCCTCCACACTTGAGCAACTGAGCAGAAACATGACTTGCCATGAATGTGACACTTGTTCGTGCACACATGATTGTGTCATGTGCTCCTTTATGTGAGGACAGAGACACACCATAGGTACACACATCAAACATGTGTCTCACATGCTCACTCAGTGTGTCCATCCATGTCCCACAGATGCTCCCCAACATCCTGCCTTCCAACCCCTCCACACTTGAGCAACTCAGCAGAAACATGACTTGCCATGCATGTGACACTTGTTTGTGCACACTCATGATGGTGGCACGTGCTCCGCTGTGTGATGGAAGAGACTCTTCACACATATATATAATCAAATATGTGTCTCACATGCTCACTCAGTGTGTCTATCCATGTCCATCAGATGCTGCCCAACATCCTGCCTTCCAACCCCTCCACACTTGAGCAACTGAGAAAACGTGACTTACCACGAATGTGACACTTGTTTGCACACTCATGATGGTGGCATGTGCTCCATCATGGGATGGCAGAGACACATCACACATATATAATATCAAACATGTGTCTCACATGCTCACTCAGTGTGTCCATCCATGTCCCACAGATGCTGCCCAACATCCTGCCTTCCAACCTCTCCACACTTGAGCAACTCAGCAGAAACATGACTTGCCATGATTGTGACACTTGTTCGTGCACACATGATCGTGGCATGTGCTCCTTTATGTGAGGACAGAGAAACACCACACGTACACACATCAAACATGTGTCTCACATGCTCACTCAGTGTGTGCATCCATGTCCCACAGATGCTCCCCAACATCCTGCCTTCAAACCCCTCCACACTTCAGCAACTCAGCAGAAACATGACTTGCCATGAATGTGACACTTGTTCGTGCACACGTGATCATGTCATGTGCTCCTTTATGTGAGGACAGAGACACACCATACGTACACACATCAAACATGTGTCTCACATGCTCACTCAGTGTGTCCATCCATGTCCCACAGATGCTGCCCAACATCCTGCCTTCCAACCCCTCCACACTTGAGCAACTCAGCAGAAACATGACTTGCCATGCATGTGACACTTGTTTGCACACTCATGATGGTGGCACGTGCTCCGCTGTGTGATGGCAGAGACACATCACACATGTATCGTATCAAAGACGCGTCTCTCGCCCTCACTCGCTGTGTACACTCCGTCTCCATCCCGTATTTTCCCGGCAGGCACACGAACAGATGCCCAGTGCAGATGGATCTGCAGCACAAGCACAACACACGCACGGAACGGGCGCGTCAGGCTGGGCAGAAGGGAAGCTCTGGCTCTTTCCCCCTTCTCTGTGTCAGCTTTGGTTCCCTTTGCCGAGTTTCCTGGGAAAGGTCGTGTGTTGCAGATGTCAGCTCATACTGGGGGGTGGGTTCCTTGCCTTTTCTTTGCCCCTAAAAATATTATTTTTCTTGGAGGTGGATTTTTTTTTTTTTTTTGCACAGAACAGGAGATTCTAAGCCTGAAGGGGAACACATAAAAATAAAAAACCGTAAGGGAAATGGTGAATCATGCATTAAAATATGCAGGAAGTTGGGGATTTCAGTGTAATGCTATGGGACAACATGCACATGCCAGTGCTTCCAGGATGGCCAGAGATGCCTGATTTGTCCAAAGAATCTTGTTGCTTTGTCTCTTTTGATTACTCTTCTGGTCCTTTAAGCCTAAGAGAACTGGCTGCCTCTGTTGATGCCCAATGTGCATCAGGAAATAGTGTAATCACACACTGCAGTGGTGAACATGGGCCCCCAGCTCCTTCTCTCCATTGTTGGCACAGGGAATCAGTGTCAAAGCAGCTCTGGCTAAGAGTTGACTTGAGTCTTCCATCATCTTCTCAAGAGAAAGCAGAGTAAGAGATGTTCAAAGCACACTGAAATCTGGACATCCCCAGACACTTGTGATTTATTGCAGGGTCCATTTTCAAACTGGTGTGTTTAGACCTGCCCAGCATTTTGTAAGGTGCCAGTCTATCTATTTAGTCATACCTTCCCTATCTGTTGAGTTGCTGTGGAGTAGCTTAGCTAAACAAAAAAAAAATAAAGTTTTAAACTGAAATAAAAGTCAACAAACAAAGCACTCTGGTTTAACTCTGCTACTTTAAATTAAACTCATATAAAGCTTGTGTGTAGACAAATCCCAAATCTTTCATAGAATCATAGAATGGATTGGGTTGGAAAAGACCTCTGAGATCATCAAGTCCAACCCTTGGTCCAACTCCAGTCCCTTTACCAGATCATGGCACTCAGTGCCACGGCCAAGCTCAGCTGAAAAACCTCCAGGGATGGGGAATCCACCCCCTCCCTGGGCAGCCCATTCCAATGCCTGAGCACTCTCTCTGCAAAGAATTTCTTCCTGCTCTCCAACTTCAATTTCCCCTGGCAGAGCTTGAGCCCATCGTGCCCCCTTGTCCTATTGCTGAGTGCCTGGGAGAAGCAGCTTAACTTCTGTGGACACATAAGGTGGGCCCAGCAGTGGGTTTGGATGAGCATTACATCACTGAACTCAAATAAATATCTTCTAGTGCTAAAGTTTTGTCCCACAGTGTGTGAACTCGAGTGATGAAAATCACATTTCTACTGTGTTGTAAAGAGAACAAATCAGTGACAACTGAAGTTTGAGACTTGGTGCATGGAACAGTTTTCCTTTGCTTTCACTGGTTGTGTTTTTTACTAAACTGAATTAATGGAAATTAAAGGGAAGCAATGCAAGGAAACTTTTTTTTTTGCCTAGGATGGGGACTGGGATTGCTTCTGCAAACAGCATTTGCAAAATCAATCCTTCAGGTTTTCTGTCTTGTCACCAACACCTTGAGTGTATCAGCACTTGGGAGTGAGCCCTACCACGTGCCTCAGGGAATAAACACCAGGGCACAGCTAAACCAGGGATCTATATTTAACTCCAAGGAAGGAATGCACGAGCTGTAACTTGTCAGGTATTTTCTCTAATGAAGGCTGAGCTGTAAGAAATTAGCAACAGGAAGGTCTGCAGGCCAGATGCTCTGGCACTCAGTCCAGGGCTGGGAGTTTTAACTCCGTGGTCTGCCTGGTATCAGCTCTGCGTGGCACAGACATGTCAGGAGAAGTTCTCTGCAGCTTCTCACCATGGTAGATCTGGAGTTTAACCAGTCCAGGACATGATTACACTTGACTGATGATCAGCTCATGTAGGTCTGAGCACTTCTCCCCATCTGATGTCCATTCTGCCTTTGTGGTCAGTTTAGATTCAGGTCAAATCAATGATCAAGAGCTGATTTGTTTCTCCTGGAGATCATTAATGGACATCTTCTTCTGAGGGAAAGGGTTTGTTTAATAGTCAGTGAGCTCTGGAAATCAGCAAAAGGTAGAAGACAGTTAAAAAACTCTCCCATGGGAAAAGGAAGTTTTCAGTTCTACTTAGAGTAGAAAAAATACACCACAGAATCAAAAATACAAACCCAGACCCCCTTCTGTAAGTGAGACAGACGTGGCCCAATTTCCCAAGGTGCTGAACAACCTGGGTGGAAATGCAGAAAATCAGGTCAATAATTAATTTGCATCCTTGGACCTCACTGCCTGTGACCTCTACATTGACCTTCTGGTCTTCAGGCCTTGCTCTTCTTGTCCTGAGCTGTTTACCCTCATCTTTCTTATTTCCCCTCTGCCTGCTGTGTCCTTTCTTCCCTTCCTCATTGAGCAACTGTTCCTGGATCTAAAGGATCTAAAGGTTACCTTACTGAATGATCTTTATGGTCCCTTCCAACCCAAACCACTCAGTGATAACCCACATGTGCCTCAGCACAAAAAAACTGCCAAGTTTGGGCCTCTTGACTTCTGGGGTGGGATCAGCTGCACAGAAATGGATCCAGGAGAAGCTGTTTTCCAGATGTTTTTTTTTCCAAGTAGCATATCACAAGGGCCCATTCCTTGTCTCTCCAGCTGGTTTTGAGTGATTCCTTTCCTTTGTGCACTTACTTATCCAAGTTGATTTAAGTGGTGAATACCTGATATGCAGATACCAGGGAATCAGTTAATCATGTGAAAAATGATGCCCCAGGACTCTTGGAGTTCTTGCTGAGTTTGCCTTCCTTTTGAGACACCAATTCATGCCACCAATAGGATTCTTAGCCGAAAATGAATGTTAAATCAGGATTATGATTATGAGGCATAAATTGCTCTTAGTTTTATTAACTTTCTCTGCTGCCTTCACAGCCTTTCCTTGGTGCACCCATATTTGTCTTCCAGGCTTTGTTTTTAAGCAGCAGAGATGGATCAGGTGGACAGTGAGTTGAGGTCCAGGTAGCAGAATGAACAAAACCATATCAATTAATTAAAAGAAGGCTTAGGGCTTCCTTTGGCAAGCAGTTCTCCTTCACTTACCCGAATTTGAACTGAAACCACTGCCAGCTGATTTATGCAGAGTGGTGTGAATATCTGGGCAACGTTTGCCCTCTTTGGAAAATTACATTTGTTCCTGTTTGCTCTGCTTTTCCAGAAGCCTTCCAAAGGCTTCTTTGGGAATATGAGCTGGGGCCAGATGAGCATGCTGACTAGATAAGGTTATCCCAGGCAGCTGGGTCCAGGAGTTTACTCATTGTCCTCTGCCACTGACCCTGCTGTCACCACCTAGTCCGTGGAAATTGGGGTTGTTTTCCTTTGAGAGGCAACTGGGAGAGTGTTCTGGAGGATATTCATCTCCAAAACACACAGGCTCCTGTGTTCTGCTGCCTGCCTACAGCCCTCATTCTCCATCTGCTGCACAGCCTCCCATTATGCAAATGAAGGACGCTCGCTTCAAGCTGATTTCTTAATTTAATAAATGTAATTTAATAAATCCTAATGCAATACATTTCTAGTGAATGAAAGGAGAGCTGGCTGCATAAAACAGCATCAGCTGTCAGACAGCCCACCCTTTTCCCCAGGAGCTCAAACTGCTTCAGGGATTGTTCCTCTTGAGAAGACTTTGCCAAATCAGATCTGTAGCCCAGCTCTGCCTGGGCCTTGCTTTTGATCATGGCCAGGAGTAAAAATTAACTGACCTGTCAGTGAGATGGAGCCAGGAGAAGGAGGAGACCGTGGCGAGAGGGAGTTGTGTGCAATGTGACACTGGATGTGGTTTTCTGGTTGGGGACCACAGTGTCACATCTCATTGATATCCCCTCTCTGTTCCTACAAACTGGATTTCATTTCAGTTCTTTTTCCCCCTGCTTGTCAGTGAAGAAGAATTGAGTGGGCATCACATTTACCCCTTCTGCAGAATGAACTTCCTGGTGCTTCCCACCCAGATTGGAATGTGCAATCACCAGAGAAAGGTGTTTGAAAGGACCTACTTTTTGGGCAGAGCTGAGACAGCTTATCCTGGTGATCCCTATTTCCCAAGCAGATCCACAGTATCTGATAAGACTTAAATAGAAACATAGAATGGATTGGGTTGGAAAAGACCTCCCAGATCATCAAGTCCAACCCTTGGTCCAACTCCAGTCCCTTTACCAGATCATGGCACTCAGTGCCACGGCCAAGCTCAGCTGAAAAACCTCCAGGGATGGGGAATCCACCCCCTCTCTGGGCAGCCCATTCCAATGCCTGAGCACTCTCTCTGCAAAGATTTTCTTTCTGATCTCCAACTTCAATTTCCCCTGGCAGAGCTTGAGCCCACCGTGCCCCCTTGTCCTATTGCTGAGTGCCTGGGAGAAGAGACCAACCCCCATCTGGCCAGAACTTCCCTTCAGGCAGTTCCAGACAGTGCTGAGGTCACCTCTGAGCCTCCTCTTCTCCAGGCTGAACACCCCCAGCTCCCTCAGCCTCTCCCCACAGCACTTGTGCTCCAGTCCCTTCTCCAGCCTCGTTGCTCTTCTCTGGACTCGCTCCAGCACCTCAATATCCTTTCTGAACTGAGGGGCCCAGAACTGAACACAACACTCAAGGTGTGGCCTCCCCAAGGCAGAGTCCAGGGGAAGGGTCACTGCCCTGGGCCTGCTGGCCACGCTACTTTGGATACAGGCCAGGATCCCATTGGCCTTCTTGGCCACCTGGGCACACTGGTGGCTCCTGTTGAGCTTCCTGTCCCTCAGTCCCCCCAGGTCCCTCTGCCTGGCTGCTCTCCAGCCACTCTGTGCCCAGCCTGGAGCGCTGCAGGGGTTGGGGTGGCCAAAGGGCAGGACCTGCACTTGGCCTTGTGGAACTTCATCCCATTGGAATCAGCCCATCTCTCAAGTCTATCCAGGTCCCTCTGCAGAGCCCTCCTGCCTTCCAGCAGGTCGTCTCCAAGGTGAGAGTGGACTGTTGTGATCTTCTAGTCAAAACCCCCTCAAATTAAACCAGGGACTTCTCTGAATTAACTCCTGTTTGGAGAGAGTAAGAGAGTCAGATCTTTTTAATGTGTCTCCACCAAGGTGACACATCAAGCTGTGCCTTCTGGGCTAGAAAACACCTACTTGGGTACTGAAGGCCAGCACAATTCTTGGATCAGTAGCCAGCTGGGATGAGGTTTAAAATCCAAATTTAAAGGCATCCTGATGGTCAATATGTAAGAGATGGTGGCATTTTGCATCAGGGCACCATAAAGGACTTTTAAGGTTTCTGCAGAGGGGACTTTACTGATCCCACCACACATTTGGAGAGTGATACATAATTCCCATGCTCATAACTAAATATCTAAAAATGGTAAGAAACACCATCCATAAGTAAAGTTTCCCTGCCAAGTAGCCAGAATTTATCCCTAAGGCAAAGCAGGAAATCAAAATGGAAACTGAACTATTGCAAAAGCAAAGAGGAAAGAAGCAATTAGTGTAACTCTCATTATTTGGATGATGTAAGGATGACTATCCTGACCTGTCCACAGCAGCACTCATGATAACCTTGAGCACAAAGATGGAACAATCAAAGGTTTCTTCTCCCCCTTTTTCTGGTTTATTTTTTTTTCTTTTTGGGCATTATTATCATTTAAAAAAAAAAACCAAACCCACCCTGCCCTCATAATGAATCTTGGGGTCAAATGTTCAGCCACTTAAAAAAGGGAAACACATGTATGAGCTGCAAAAGCAGTTGCTGGGTGATGAGTTACATATGCAGGAAAGCAGCATACATATTCAAAAGGAGACTCTGAAGGCACCAACAAAGATGTTTTTTGGTCACAAACAGAATTATACTCTTTTTTTTTTTTACGTCATTCAAAATTTTTCATGACTACCTTCATCATCTTCTTAATATGAATCTTTTATTTTTAGGCAAAAATTAACTGTCATTGTTTGGGGAAGACAATGAGAGCAAATTTATGGCAGTTCTTTTTCCTTCTGTTTTTCCAGTAAGAAAAAAGTCTGTGTCTTCGTGTAGGTTTATTAAAGTAAAAAACCAAAAAAACCTAAAACCCCAACAAAACAAAACCCCTTAGATTTCTTTTTTGTGTGTGTGTGTACAGAATCAAAGAATTGTTTAGGTTGGAAAAGACCTCCAAGATCATTGAGTTCCACTGTTAACCCGCCACTAACCCATGTCCCCAAATGCCACCTCTGCACATCCTTTAACTCCCTCCAGGGATGGTGATACCACCATTGCCTTGAGCAGCTTCTTTCAGTGCTTGATCACCTTTCAGTGAGATTTTCTATAATATCCAATCTGAATCTCCCTGGGCACAACTTGAGGCTGTTCCCTCTCCTCCTGACCCTGTTTCCTGGAGCACAGCCCGACTCACCCCAGCTCCCCACTCCTGGCAGGGCCTTGCAGAGCCAGAAGGTCCCCCATGAGCCTCTTTTTCTTCAGGCTGAGCCTCCCCAGCTCCTGGTGCTCCAGCCCCTTCCCCATCTCCATTCCTTTCCCTGGACATGCTCCAGCCCTCAATGTCCTGGATCCAAACTAGCATGGCCAGAAGGCCCAGGGCAGTGACCCTTCCCCTGGACTCTGCCTTGGGGAGGCCACACCTTGAGTGTTGTGTTCAGTTCTGGGCCCCTCAGTTGAGGAAAGAGCTTGAGGGGCTGGAGCAGGGCCAGAGAAGAGCAACAAGGCTGCAGAAGGGACTGGATGTGGCACTGAGTGTCCTCTGAAACACCTCCAGGGGCAGAGAATCCAACATGTCTTGATCCAACCCCACTGTGATCACCAGTGCAGGGCACTCTGTCCCATGGGCTGGTGATCACAGTGGGGTTGGATCAAGGGTTGGACTTGATGATCTCAGAGGTCTCTTCCAACCCAACAGAAGAGAAGAGCAACGAGGCTGGAGAAGGGACTGGAGCACAAGTGCTGTGGGGAGAGGCTGAGGGAGCTGGGGGTGTTTAGCTTGGAGAAGAGGAGGCTCAGAGGTGACCTCAGCACTGTCTGGAAGTGCCTGAAGGGAAGTTCTGGCCAGGTGGGGGTTGGTCTCTTCTCCCAGGCACTCAGCAATAGGACAAGGGGGCACGATGGGCTCAAGCTCTGCCAGGGGAAATTGAAGTTGAAGATGAGAAAAAACTTCTTTGCAGAGAGAGTGCTCAGGGATTGGAATGGGCTGCCCAGAGAGGGGGTGGATTCCCCATCCCTGGAGGTTTTTCAGCTGAGCTTGGCCGTGGCACTGAGTGCCACGATCTGGTAAAGGGACTGGAGTTGGACCAAGGGTTGGACTTGATGATCTCGGAGGTCTTTTCCAACCCAATCAATTCTATGATTATGTGATTGTCATGAGGGGCCCAAAACTGGACAGAGAACCTGAGGTGCCTCATCAGTGCCATCACACGGGACAGGTAGCGCCCTGGTCCTGTCACCACACAATTCCTGGTTCAAACCAGGATGCCTTTGGCATTCGGTGGAGTGAGAGATGGGCATTAAAAGCAACTAAAGGAAATTACTTCACCTTCCACGTGCCCACTCAGGTGAGCACCTCCTATTCCTTTCCTCAAACACAGAGCAAAGACCCATTATTCTGCCTGCTGTTCCCTTGCTGGGTTTTAGGGTTATTAGAGAGATGAAAGAGAAAATTGCTCTCACTCCTGAGTTTGAGTGTGTGGGAGGAGTGTTCGAGAACTCACATTTCAGGTCCAAAGCTCTTTTCAACAATCCCTCAAACCCTTTGCCTATTCCCTGCAGGTGCCTACAATAAAACTTCCATGGTAGGCATGGGAATGAAGTGCCCAGCTAATATTAGCAACTTGGAAGGGCACTGAGCACAGAAAGCCACTCTGCTCCTCTGGAAACCAGTCCATGGCAATAGGGACCATCTGTGAAGGAGCAGCGTTATCCTCCCTTGCAGTCACTCAACGCTGCGAATTCTCGGAAAAAACCTCCATGTGTATCAGGCTGAAGTGTTGTAAGAGGACACGTGGGGTTGTGGGTGGGTGTAAAGCACACAGACTTCCAACAGCTGGCAGTCCTGCTCCCACCCACAACAGAGAAAGGGCAGGATGGTTTCTGGAAAAACACCAGTCCCACCAGAGACTGCGTCACACCGAGAAGGCGCCTTGTTCATGTGGTCCAGCTTGTCCCAGGTGGGCTCTTATTTACACAGGGTTGGGTTTTCCCTGTCCTGCTGCATCCTGATTCACTCAGGGAGTGTGTGCACAGGTTACTGCTCCAAATGGTGACACAGCTGGTCAAACATCTTGTAGCAGCAGAGAACTAAGTTGGCCTTCCGAGGTTACAGGAAAAAGTGATGCAGGTTCTGGAAGGTGCATCCACCAAGGGGTCAGCTGTGGGTCATGGGTGCAGAATGAAGAGGGCAAGATGCAACATGAATAGATGGACTGTGAGGGGGAAGTTATCACCTCTGCTAAGTCCTGAGGATTTAGCACTAGAAGAAACTGCCAGGGATCCATGAGGAGCTGTTATCACTCCTGGTGGGAAGGTCAGGCTTGTCCCTTGCTGACCCTGTTTCTCTGGCAGCATCATCTGGGTGTTCATAGTGTATGAGGGAGATAAAAGAAGTATCTTTGCAAGAAATATCTCCATTGACTGCCAAGCAAGCTCTTTTTCTTCACTGGCAATGGACAGGGCTTTGTTTTCTCCATCTGAGTCTGATTTTGGCTGACTCCCTCTGGTTTGGATGCAGTTCCTGCATCCAGGATGCAGAAGGAAGGATGGAGGAAGCCTCTGGCCTTTATCCATTTCTCCAAGTCACCATTTCTCAATTCTCTCTTTTTGGAACTGCTCTATACATTTCTCCTGGGTCATCATGGAAACTCCAAGGTGGGGATTACTATTTATTCCAAAGGCTGTTCACTGGTACCTGCCTGATGTATCAACCAGAGGGGAATGAGAGCCCAGGGAGAGCAACTTTGGTGCATAGGACAATGTTGTCTGTTCCCAGGTACTTTTGGACAGCTCACTGAAGACAATTTCTACCCTTGGCCTTGCAAGACTTGGCCTAGGTTTGTCTAGGACTAGAAAGTCCTTAGCACAAGCCCGTGGCAGTTATGAATCAGAAAAAGAGACAACACTCAGGCTTTTATTTGAATTAGACTTTCCTCAGGAGAGGCAAATTTATACATAAATCCCCAGGGTTTGGCTCAGTGATAACACAGATTCCCAGAGGGCTCAGCTGTGTGTGCCAAGTGCTGTAGGGCAGTGCCCAGAGAAAGGGCACTGCCAAGGGCAGAGTGTAATGCTTGTTTCTACCTCAAATAATCAGTGTGCTCTTGGCTTTCTGCTGGGGGCCGGATTCTCATCAATTAAGGTTTTTCTCCCTTCTGATGTCAGTGATAACAACCCTCTACAGCCCTTGTGGATCTGGACATGGAAGTGCCTCAGTACCTGTCAGATTGGGCTTGGTTTGGCTATGGTGGCCTCTCCAAGAGTGCCTGAAGTTTGGCATTTGATTGGCCTTGGATTCCTTTTGAAGGAAGGTTCATCCCTCATGGTACAGGAGCCAAGCACCTGTTGGGATATCCCCATGTCTGTGCCTCAGGGTCTGCTGGGGAGGGAGTTGTGACTCTGCAGTGAATAATGTTGGGCACAGTGGAGCTGTTTGGCTGTTGGGCTGTGGAAGATACAAATATAGACCTGCCACAACTTCTACCTTGCTTTTGACTTGGTGAGCTCCCTCTGGACTGTGTTAGAACTGAGGGAAGCAGCAAAAAGGACTTAACTAAAAATCCCCCTGGCTACAACTGAGGGGGATTTCTCATCTCTGCCTTTGAGTTCTTGAAAAGTCCTTCCCTACTCACTGTAGGGACCTGCTCAAACCATCTTTTGAGGTGGAGCCTTTTTCCTCTTCCAATTTTGGACCTGCCTTGAAAACTATTGGAGTTCATGGCAAAGGTAGAAATAAGGAGAAAGAGAGGACTGAGCTGTTACTGGAACTCTTTTCAGACCCAAACCATTGAGCTCTGAAGCAGAAAACATCCAAGTATAAGAGTGACTCTATAGAAATGGTGATGGATAATCACCACTATTCTAAATATGTTTAAAAAAGGAGCTCTTGTCAAAAGGTCACTGGTAAATCGAATTTCAGACAATGCTCTTTGTTTAAAACCGACTCAATTTTTATTCCTCTCCCTTTAATACCCTTTTGCATATTCATACAAAAGATAATGATGCTGTTGAAGATTGTCCAGTGACTGCAGGGAGGAGCCTGATGGGAAAATGAGTCATTATCTCCCCCTCCCTCCACGCCCAGGTGCCACCTTCTGTCAGTGTCCCCCAGTGATTTATTGGCACTGCAATCTGATTTTGGTAATTAAAATTGATTTTCAGCTTAAGCTTTGTAAATACACTGATCCATAACCAACTTGGGTCGTGTTCTGGGTGGGGGTGGGAAAGGGGAATAAGGGAGCAGGGATGCCAGGAGGAGGGATGAGGATGAGAGGTGGAGGAGGAGAGAGACAGGATGGGATTATGGGCATGGGTGTTCTGCAGGCTGAAGTGGGGTCTGCAGGACACCCAATAAAAGCCTTGCACAGTGCCTGGGAATGTGCTGATCCCTGCTCCAGTTGCTGTTGTTGGATGACAGCAGGGCCACAGCAAACCTGGATTCCAGAGTTATCAGCTCCAAGGGCAGCCAAGAAAAGCAGCTGGAGCTGGGAGCAAAATGTTGCTGTGCTGCTGAGATGTGGTGAGGAAAAGGAACAGAAGGAGCAACTGACTCCTGGGGAGGACTTTGGGGGCTGTGATAGGAATGCAGACACTCAGGTCTTCTTCTCCTTAAGCTCCTTTTGATGGAAATCCACAGCTCTTAGAGCAGGTCCAGAGGAGGCCCCAGAGATGCTCCAGGGTTGGATCCCTCTGCTCTGGAGCTGGGAGAGCTGGGGGGGTGCACCCGGAGAAGAGAAGGCTCTGGGGAGACCTTACTGAGGCCTTTCAGGACTTAAAGGGACCTTATAAAAAAGAGTGACTTTTCACAAAGCTGATAGTGATAGCACGAGGGAAAATGGTTTTAAACTGAAAGATTTAGATTAGATGTTAGAAGTAAATTCTTTACTCAGAGGGTGGGGAGGCCCTGGCACAGGTTGGACAGAAAAGCTGTGGCTGTCTCCAGATCCCTGGAAGTGTCCAAGGCCAGGCTGGATGGGGCTTGGAGCAACCTGGGCTGGTGGAAGGTGTCCCTGCCCATGGCAGGGGGAATAAGATGATCTTTAAGGTCTCTTCTAACCCAAAACATTCTGTAATTCTGACTCTAAGAAATTAGTCAGTTGTGGCAAGGGCAGCCTGTGCTCACCTTGTAGATGCACGAGAAGTCCCCTGCCTTGAAGGTGCTGTGTGGCAGAGGGTAAAGCCTGGGGGTTCTGTGATGCTGTTTTTGCACATTTTCCTTTGTGCCTCAGCTTCCTCACTTGTTCAGTGGAAGCAAAGTTTGCTTTTCATAGAATGATAGAATGGATTGGGTTGGAAAAGACCTCCGAGATCCTCAAGTCCAACCTTTGGTCCAACTCCAGTCCCTTTACCAGATTCATGGCACTCAGTGCCACGGCCAAGCTCAGCTGAAAAACCTCCAGGGATGGGGAATCCACCCCCTCTCTGGGCAGCCCATTCCAATGCCTGAGCACTCTCTCTGCAAAGAATTTTTTTTCCTTGGGCCAGGAGCTCCTACAGCCTGAGCAGCAGGGCTGCCTTTGAACTGCACCCCTTTCTGGGGGAGGAGTGACCCCCCTGGGCTGTTCTCATCCCAGGGACTAATATACTGAGCTCTGCTGTGAGATCTGCACACTGCAAAGGGCTGGGAGCTCGCTGAAATCTGAGCAGGATTGCTCTCCAATCCCCCCCACCTCCTTCTTCCCCAGGCCAAGCACTTAAATAACTCACTTTTGAGGTTGAGAATGAACATGGCAAGGCAGCCCACACACTGCCTGCTTTCTGCTTCCCAGCCACTTTTCCAAGCCAGCCCACTTCTGTAGCACAACTTCTTCCATTAGCTGATAATCTCCCTGTACAACTTCCCCAATTGCTTTTGGGAAATCTTAAGTGCAGAACATCTATTCCATTTCCCTCGCCTACCTTGGCACTAATACTGGAGGCTTCAAAGAACTCCACCAAGTTAGTTAAGCAAAAGACCTCCTGCTTGTAAATCCGTGCTGCCTGTCTCCTCTAATCCAATTATGCTTCACAAGGTGCTCCCTCCGCTAAATCCTGAAAAATTGTTTCTGATATTTTTACCCGCAATTTATGTTAAGCTACTCGGTGTATAATTGCTTGTCTAATCTCATGCTCCTGTTTTTGAAGAATGGTGTTAGGCTTGACATTTCTGCAGTTCTCCTGTGTCATCTGAGAACTGCTGAAATACGATTACTTGAGACCTCGCTCACGTGTGTGCTCCTTGACTCCAAAGCTGGTGGAGTTCATCAACCTGCACCATGGATGGCTTTGTTGTCATTAAGATCCACCTGTCAGTGGAACCACTTTTTTTCTTTTTAGTTAGAAATAGTCATTGCATGGAGATGAAGTACAAGTCCTACTCACAGTAGTAATTCTGCTTCTAGAATGGGCATTAGCACTGGGAGAGGTGGGACTTAAGTCTCTACCTTAAGATATGAGGAACCTCCAACAAAGGATGTGGGACTGAGGATCTTGCTGTCAGTAAGAAGAGTTCTTATTCTTTTCTTATTCTTACTCTTACTCTTACTCTTATTCTTATTCTTACTCTTATTCTTACTCTTATTCTTATTCTTATTCTTATTCTTATTCTTATTCTTATTCTTATTCTTATTCTTATTCTTATTCTTATTCTTTTTCTTTATTCTCATCCTTATTCTTCCCCTTCCCCTTCCCCTTCCCCTTCCCCTTCCCCTTCCCCTTCTCCTTCTCCTTCTCCTTCTCCTTCTCCTTCTCCTTCTCCTTCTCCTTCTCCTTCTCCTTCTCCTTCTCCTTGTCTTCTCCTTCTCCTTCTCCTTCTCCCCCTTCCCCTCCTTCTCCTTCTCCTTCTCCTTCTCCTTCTCCTTCTCCTTCTCCTTCTCCTTCTCCTTCTCCTTCTCCTTCTCCTTCTCCTTCTCCTTCTCCTTCTCCTTCTCCTTCTCCTTCTCCTTCTCCCCCTTCCCCTCCTTCCCCTCCTTCTCCTTCTCCTTCTCCTTCTCCTTCTCCTTCTCCTTCTCCTTCTCCTTCTCCTTCTTCTCCTTCTCCTTCTCCTTCTCCTTCTCCTTCTCCTTCTCCTTCTCCTTCTCCTTCTCCTTCTTAACATTATTATTAACATTATTATTAACATTATCATTATTATCATTATTATTATCATTATTTTCTGGAAAAGAAGGCCCAAGGGAGACCCTATTACCTTCTATAACTCCCTGAGATGAGCTCAGTTGGTTAAAACTTGGTTGCAATAATGCCAAGGTCATGGGTTCAATCCCCAGTGTGGGCCTTTGACTGAAGAGTTGAACTCGATGATCCTTGTGGGTCCCTCCCAACTCAGAATAGTCTGGGATCTGCAGAAAAAACAATATGTAGGACTACTCATAGACCAGAACTCCCTGACAGGAGGTTGTAGGCAGGTGAGGTCGGTCTCTTCTCCCAGGTAAGAAGCCATGGCAGGAGAGGAAAGGCCTCAAGTTGTGCCAGGGGAGGTTTACATTGGACAGCAGGGAAAGTTTCTTCACTCAAAGAGGGGTTAAACATTGAAACAAACTGCTCAGGGGTGTGGGAGAGCATTAACCCTGGAAGTGCTCCAAAAATTAGTAGATGTGGCACTTCACAGTATGATTTAGTTGGTGTGGTGGTGTTTGATTGCAGGTTGGACTTGATGATAGAATCATAGAATGAACTGGGCTGGAAGAGACCTCTGAGATCATCAAGTCCAACCCTTGGTCCAACTCCAGTCCCTTTACCAGATCATGGCACTCAGTGCCACGGCCAAGCTCAGTTTAGAAACCTCCAGGGATGGGGAATCCACCCCCTCTCTGGGCAGCCCATTCCAATGCCTGAGCACTCTCTCTGCAAAGAATTTTTTCCTGCTCTCCAACTTCAATTTCCCCTGGCAGAGCTTGAGCCCATCGTGCCCCCTTGTCCTATTGCTGAGTGCCTGGGAGAAGAGACCAACCCCCAGCTGGCCAGAACTTCCCTTCAGGCAGTTCCAGACAGTGCTGAGGTCACCTCTGAGCCTCCTCTTCTCCAGGCTAAACACCCCCAGCTCCCTCAGCCTCTCCCCACAGCACTTGTGCTCCAGTCCCTTCTCCAGCCTCGTTGCTCTTCTCTTCTCACTTGGGTTGGAAGAGACCTCTGAGATCAGCAAGTCCAACCCTTGATCCAACCCCACTGTGATCACTCTGGCACTTTGTGCCCTGGGCTGGTGATCACAGTGGGGTTGGATCAAGATGTGGCTTCTCACTCAGTGCCACATCCATAGAATCACAGAATGGATTGGGTTGGAAAAGACCTCTGAGATCATCAAGTCCAACCCTTGGTCCAACTCCAGTCCCTTTACCAGATCATGGCACTCAGTGCCACAGCCAACCTCAGCTGAAAAACCTCCAGGGATGGGGAATCCACCCCCTCTCTGGGCAGCCCATTCCAATGCCTGAGCACTCTCTGTGCAAAGAATTTTTTCTCCCCTGAGCCTCCTCTTCTCCGGTGGATAATCTTGGAGATCTTTTCCAACATCAATGATTCTATCATTAGGAACAAAGAAATGAGTCCCCCACACCTCAGATTAGGAGGGTTTTGCCCCCGAAGTCTGGGATGTTTCCAGATTGAGCATGTCCAAGACATAAATACCACCCCTGACCTGTGAAGGTGGATGAAATTTCTGGGACACCAGCAGGAAAGGGGCAACATCACAGGAGGGATCTGATGCCGGTGGAGGTTTATTTTCTTGCCCTTCCTCAGTTTGCAAAGCCAGCAGCAATTTCACATGCAGATGACGGGCTCAGTTGAGAGTATTTATCCCCAGGACTGGCAGGGAGTTCTGTTGAGATGTCACATCATCCCAGAACCAAGATTTAGTGAATAATCCATGATGTACCATCTAGAAACACGATGGTTTGGAGCCAGCTGAAGAGAAGTGGCCTCCTCCTGCTTGCAGCCAGGCAACAAAAGGGATGGGACCACAGAGGGGACCAGCATATGTTTTGGAACCTTAAATAGACTGGTCTTTTCAAACCAAGAGTGGTGATTCCTCATGCTGGAATCCTTCCGAGCCAAATATCACATTTGCAATCTTCAGCCTTTCCTTAAAGTTTAACTGGGAAATAAAAAAAAAAAACAAACAAACCCAACACCACAGGAGGAAAGAGCAGAACAGGTTCTCTGGCAAATGCCTGTGTTTGTAACCTCTGGAAAGGGTTAAACAACTGCTCCCCCAAAGCACCTTCATGTTGGAGAAACAAGTTTAGGATAACTGGAGACATCATTGTGGGGGTTTTTTTTTGGTGTGTTTTTTTTTTTTTTGAGTTTGTTTGTATGGGTTTCATGGGGGTTTTTTTGGGGGGGGTTTCTTGTGGTTTGTTTTAGGGGTTTTTTTGGGTGTGTTTTTTGAGGGATTTTCTTCTGGTTTGTTTTGGGGGTATTTTTTTTTGTGTGTGTTTTTGTGTGTGTGTATTTTCCTCTGGTTTGTTTTGGGGTTTTTTTTGTGTTTGTGCAATTTTGGAGGGATTTTCTTGTAGTTGGTTTTGGGGGTATTTTTTTGTGTATGTGCATTTTTGGAGGGATTTTCTTGTGGTTTGTTTTGGGGTCTTTTTTTGTGTGTGTGTTTTTTGAAGGAATTTTCTTGTGGTTTGTTTTGGGGGTTTTTTTGTGTGTCTGTTTTTTGGAGGTATTTTCTTGTGGTTTCTTTTGGGGTATTTTTTTGTGTGTGTGTGTTTTTGTGTGTGTGTATTTTCCTCTGGTTTGTTTTGGGGTATTTTTTTGTTTGTGCATTTTTGGAGGGATTTTCTTGTGGTTTGTTTTGGGGTATTTTTTGGTTTGTGTGTTTTTTGGATGTTTTTCTTGTGGTTTGTTTTGGGGTATTTTTGTGTGTGTTTTTTGGAGGTTTTTCTTGTGGTTTGTTTGGGGTATTTTTGTGTGTGGGGGGGTTTTTTTGAGGGATTTTCTTGTTTGTTTAGGGTTTTTTGCATATGTACTTTTTGGAGGGGTTTTCTTGTGGTTTGTTTTGGGGTATTTTTTTTTTGTGTGTGATTTTGTGTGTGTGTATTTTCTTGTGATTTGTTTTGGGGGTTTTTTTGTGTGTGTGGTTTTTGGAGGATTTTTCTTGTGTTTTTCTTTGAGCGTTTTTGTGTGTGTGGGTTTTTTAGGAAGTTTTTTTTGAGGATTTTTTGAGGGTTTTGTGGCTTTATGAGGCTTTGGGGATTTTTTGGTGGCTTACCCAGCAATGTACAGTGTAAAATATGTGAATTATGACCTCTTGAAATTAAGGTTCCTAATGAAAACCAAATGACCCAGTGACACAGAGAAGCTCATGTGTGTGTTCCTGGGGAAAAGGCAGGGGCTGGGGACAGAATCCTGCCCTTGCTGGGTCCACAGACACACCTTCCACAGACAAATTCCTCCATGGATTCACTTCCTCTTACCCATACCAGAGGATCTTCCCACTGAGACACCATCACCTCCCATGGAGGTGTCTGGTCCTGCCTTCATTTCCTAATCAAGGCAATTCTACAGTGCAAAACTGCCTGGAAAATTAAGACTTTTCTCTAAATCTTCTAATCCATCCTCAGTGATGACTTTGTCTCCCCTCTCCTTTTATCCCATCCCTCATTGTGTCATTTTTGAGCTTTACATTTCCAAGAAGGGATGTTGCTGTTGGTCTGTTCCCTCTGCAGTGGCACAGGGGTACAGTTTTCCTGGTCCAGCTGCACTGGTCACACTGGGATGGGCAGTGGGTGCAGAGGAAGCCACAAAAAGGATTGGTGGGATGAAGCACCTCTGCTCTGGAGCCAAGCTGGAAGAGCTGGGGGGGTCACCTGGAGAAGAGAAGGCTCCAGGAACACCTGAGAGCCCCTGGCAGGGCCTGAAGGGGCTCCAGGAGAGCTGGGGACGGACTGGGGACAAGTGGTAGGACAATGGGAAATGGCTTCCCACTGTCAGAGGGCAGGGTTAGATGGGATATTGGTAAGGAATTCCTGGCTATGAGGGTGGGGAGGCCCTGGCACAGGTTGGGCAGAGAAGCTGTGGCTGCTCCATCTCTGGAAGGCCAGGTTGGATGGGGCTTGGAGCACCCTGGGATAGTGGAAGGTGTCCCTGGCCATGGCAGGGGGTTGGAACGAGATGGTCTTTAAGGTCCCTTCCAACCAAACCATTCTATGATTCTGCCTCCAGCCCAGAAAACCTTCCAGTAAAGATCAATGATGAACATCCAGCAGAGCTTCACAAGAGACAAACCAGTGGAACATTCTGCATCTCCTCTGAGCTCTGGCTCAGGATGTCAGGAGGCAGAGAGGGACTCCTCACATTTCATACAAGCTTCCCACCTCTGCTGCTTCATTTTCCTTGCCAGGCTCTTCATTCCCTTGACCAACCACTTAAGCAGAAATAGTTTCATTCTGTCCTAGATGTTTCTGTACACTTGGAAACCCTCAGAGGAACGAAGTATGGGCGAGCACAGAGATTTTCTTTAGCCTCTTGAAGTTGTCAGCAGATAAAAATCAGAACAATAAGACTGCACAACTTTTTCAGAGCTCTGTTCTCCTGTCCTTCCCAACCCTTTCTTGCAGATGAGCTGTTAAACCCTGCCCCTGAAACAGCCAGTTTTAATGGAAGCAAAGAGGTCCCTTGCCCAGTGGCAGCTGTGCCTTGTTGTTTTAGTAGGGTTTGTTGCACTCTGTCCCTGGGAAGAGGAATTTGTCCTCACTTTACAGCCATAGGACCAGTTTGCAGGTGAACTGGGTGAGTGTGGCCCCAAACCTGAGCACCCACAGACCAGGTGAGGTCCTTCCACATGAGCACCACTGCAGAAATTCGAGTTTCCAGCCCTGCTGGACAAAGCAAAGTGATTGCAAGTACCTGGAGAAAATAAGGAGAAAAAGTAAAACTGAAAAGCAGTTCATTAAAGGGAGAGCTGCACTGTGACCCCTTTCCTTTCCCAAGAGTCTGTGAGTTTTGTCCTCGGCTTATCAACATCCAGCAGCTTTAGAGGAGCTTGAAGGATACCCTGGGAATTCTGCTTTGTTTACCAAGCTTGGGACTGCTTGTTTAACAACCAGGAGATGTTTTAATTGCCTTCCTTTTGGTGGACACTTTGAAGAGCATCTCTCAATCTCATCTTTTCTCTCGTGAAGGGTGAAAATTAATTGTCTTCACTCACCATTTTTGCCACTCAGGATGTGAAGCTGTCCAGGATTTTCAGTGGCCCCTTTTAAGAAAGGCAAAGATTTCCCCAAGCAGGGGCAGGTGTTGCAGAGACATCTCCCAAACTCCTGCTCAATAATGGGTTATTAATGCTTGCCCATTTATCCAAATTATCATCTACAGAGGACTGTTCTGCCTCAGCCCCTTAATTTTCAGTGCTTTGGGTGTGAGTTCCTGCTCATCTCCCACCCCAGATAAACTGCTACCACAAGTATTTTGAGCATAACTAACACCTGATCCTTTAATTCCTTGCTGGGGAAAGGTTTATTTCAACAAGATTATTCTTATTGCTCCTTAACCAGCTCAGCATTTCCAAGTTCAGGTGCACAAGTTGCAAATTACCAGTTTTCTCCTTTCCTCTCTGATGTGCTGAGCCTAAAACCAGCTCATTGCAGTCTCTCAGTGCTCCATGAACTGAATTCAGTGAATTAGTGGAAGTTTCATTTCAGTCCTTGCAATGGCAGTGATTTCTGGAGGTCCATTGTGGGGGGAGAATCTCCCCAGGACAATAAATAAGGGGGTTATTTATTTTTTAATCCTCAAACTTTCATTCTAAACAGCATCCTTGGAGATGCATTTGCAAGCAAAGCCAGAAAATATACCCCCCAAAATTGAAATATTTTGGATCTTAATGCTTTAAAATTATTTTTAACTTAAAAAAAAAAGTTTGAGTCTTAATTGTGGTTATTCAGATTATAAACCAGTCTCTGGGTATTAGATAATACAAAGCTCTGGCTTTTGTAGGATGCTTTTACCTTTTATGAAGCATCTGGCTCAACCTGGCAGCAGAAATAGGAGATAGAGAGGGGTGGATATTGGGTTTTATTAAGTCTGTCCATTTTTAAGTAATTAAGGGAGCATTTGATAGAAACAGAACTTCTAAATCATGCTTTAATCTCCTTTATTTTGCCAAAATGGGTTCTTAGTGAGTCTTTATGCTTAAAAACACCCCTGGGCATTTGGTGCCCATCTGTGTGGTGATGGGGTGGCTGGTGGCCTTTAGCTCTGCTTTTGGCTGCTCCCATCTCTTCCTTCAAAGACTGAACCTTTCTGATAAATGGCACTGCCAATAAAAAGGTTAATATTTTTTAAAAGCTACATAGATCTTTATTTAGCTGCCATTTGGTGGCAGTCACAGAGTTGCTTTAGGAGGGGGGTTGCCACTTTTCTGGCTTGACTAATTGGTCTCTGAGCTCTCCTTTTCAAGAAGAGCCCTGCATCAACCTCTGCCTGTCAAATTGTACAAAGAATAAGTAAAAAAAAAAACCCCACAAACAAAGCCAAGGAAATGGAGAAGTCAATACTAAGCTGTTTCTGGTGCAATGGAATTTTCCTGAGATCAGACCTATTACGAGTTGTAGGAAAATTGAGTCTTTTAGTTCTTTTGTGGAAGGCCTGGACAAGTGGCCCCTCTCCTGGATTAAGAGCTGGCTGGAGGGCTGGGCCCAGAGAGTGCTGGTGAATGGAGCTGCATCCAGCTGGTCACCAGTGGTGTCCCCAGGGGTCTGTGTTGGGTCCAGTCCAGTTTAACATCTTTATTGATGATTTAGATGAGGGGATTGAGTCCATCATCAGCAAATTTGCTGATGACACCAAGTTGGGAGGGAGTGTCGACCTGCTGGAGGGCAGGAGGGCTCTGCAGAGGGATCTGGATAGACTGGAGGGATGGGCTGATTCCAGTGGGATGAAGTTCAACAAGGCCAAGTGCAGGTCCTGCCCTTTGGCCACCCCAACCCCTGCAGCGCTACAGGCTGGGCACAGAGTGGCTGGAGAGCAGCCAGGCAGAGGGACCTGGGGGGACTGAGGGACAGGAAGCTCAACAGGAGCCACCAGTGTGCCCAGGTGGCCAAGAAGGCCAATGGGATCCTGGCCTGGATCCAAACTAGCGTGGCCAGCAGGCCCAGGGCAGTGACCCTTCCCCTGGACTCTGCCTTGGGGAGGCCACACCTTGAGTGTTGTGTTCAGTTCTGGGCCCCTCAGTTGAGGAAAGAGCTTGAGGGGCTGGAGCGGGTCCAGAGAAGAGCAACAAGGCTGGAGAGGGGACTGGGGCACAAGTGCTGTGGGGAGAGGCTGAGGGAGCTGGGGGTGTTCAGCCTGGAGAAGAGGAGGCTCAGAGGTGACCTCAGCACTGTCTGGAACTGCCTGAAGGGAAGTTCTGGCCAGGTGGGGGTTGGTCTCTTCTCCCAGGCACTCAGCAATAGGACAAGGGGGCACGATGGGCTCAAGCTCTGCCAGGGGAAATTGAAGTTGGAGATCAGAAAAAAATTCTTTACAGAGAGAGTGCTCAGGCATTGGAATGGGCTGCCCAGAGAGGGGGTGGATTCCCCATCCCTAGAGATTTTTAAACACAGATTGGCCGTGGCACTGAGTGCCATGATCTGGTAAATGGACTAGAGTTGGACCAAGGGTTGGACTTGATGATCTTGGAGGTCTTTTCCAACCCAGTCGATTCTATGATTCTATGATTCTGTGATTATGATTTCTGCAGGAAACAGAAGTGATTTGGGGGAATTTGTTCTGTCAGTCTGTTTTTCTCATTCAAAAAATCACTTTTGATGGCTTTTAATGGGATATTCTGAATTTGAATTTAGGAGTTCAGAAGAGGTGAAGGAGTAGGAGCTGTCAGTGATGGTCTCACTGTTACTACAGGCATTTAAATACACAATCCCTTCCCATATTTGCCTTTGTAAGAATGTTTGGGAATCTTGTGAGCTGAGGAACAAGTACTGGAATATTGCAGTATTTGCTGTAATGAAACGTTTTAAAAGCAATTAAAAAAATGGGAAGGGAACAACATTGATGATGATCATAAAATCATGGAATGGTTTGGGTTGGAAGGGACTTTAAATAAAGATCATCTCATTCCAACCCCTGCCATGGGAAGAGACACCTTCCACTAGACCAGATTGCTCAGAGTCCAGCCTGACCTTGGACACTTTCAGGGCTGGGTCATCCACAACTCCAGTGGGCAAACTGTTCCAAGCCTCCCTCCCCCATGGCAAGGATGTAATGGATTCTTTAGCTTTCATTATCTTCTAGACCAATTACAGGTGAAAATCCCTCCTGTGCTGCTTTTCTCGTTATGACACTGCATTTGAAGCAGAGCTGATGGTGGAGGATGTACCTTGGGTTTGGTTGGATGGGAAGGGACTCTGCCTCTGGACAGGGCACTGGTTGGGCTGCACCTCCAGTGGCATGTCCAGTTCTGGGCCCCTCAGTTCAGGAAGGACATTGAGGGGCTGGAGCAGGGCCAGAGAAGGGCAGCGAGGTTGGAGAAGTGACTGGAGCACGAGTCCTATGAGGAGCAGCTGAGGGGGATCAGCCTGGAGAGGAGAAGGCTCAGGGGGGACCTTGTCACCCTCTACAACTCCCTGGTGTTGGCATCAGTCATGTTTAGGTTGGACATTAGTAAGAAGTTCTTTCCAGAGAGAGTGCTCAGGCATTGGAATGGGCTGCCCAGAGAGGGGGTGGATTCCCCATCCCTGGAGGTGTTTAAGAACAGACTGGATGTGGCCCTCAGTGCCATGGGCTGGTTGACAGGGGGGGGTTGGGTCCAAGGTTGGACTCCATGATCTCAGAGATCTTTTCCAAGCTGGTTGATTCTGTGATTTCCTCTTTGGCTGGTGATCAGAGCTGGGTTTTTGGACGATCACCCCTCTGTTCAAAGCATTGTTGGTGTGTTGCTTTTTGCATTCCCCTTGGTTTCTTCTATGAATAAATGCCACATTTTCCCAGGACATCTCTCCACTGTCTTGGAGGAAATGAGAAGCTGTGGCTGTCCCATCCCTGGAAGTGTCCAAGGCCAGGTTGGACAGGGCTTGGAGCAGCCTGGGAGAGTGGAAGGTGTCCCTGCCCATGGCAGGAGGTTGGAACAAGATGATTGTAAGGTCCCTTTCAACCCAGGCCATTCTAGAATTCTATGAAATGAGTAGGAGAGTACTGGGAGCATTTTTTAAAAGCCTAATCAGGTGGGGATTCAATTAGTTCATCTCATTTTGGTAAATATCTTACACCACCAACCAGCATCTTCCTTTTGCCCAGAGTTTCCAATATCAGGGGTGCTCTAAATCTGTAATACCCTCCAAACCAGCAAAGAATTCAGGTTCATGCACTAACATTTGAGGGTGCTGGAATTGTCATAGAATCATTGAAGTTGGAAAGGACCTCCAAGATCATCAAGTCCAACCATTAACCCAGCACTGCCAAGGCCAACACTAATCTATGTGCCACATCCACACACTTTTTAAACACTTCAAGGGATGGAGATTCCACCACCTTGAACAGCCTGTTCCAATACCTGACCACCCTTTTAAGAGCAAGTGGTCATTTCCCTGTGAGTTTTTTAATAGTTCACAAAAATAGTTCAAAAAATCTGTCAATAGTTCAGAAAAACTGTGCTGTAAAACCAGGAAAAAAAAATCAGTGGAAAAGAGGACCTTAACACAGCAAATGGATTGCTGGAATGTTTATGCATCAGCAGAAAACAAAACACTTTCAGGGCAGTGATAAACTTCATCTCCACAGCCTGTGTGGCTCATCCAGCAGAGGCAATTCATACTTGTCTTGCAAATATGGCAATTACTGTCGCAGTCCCATTACAGGCCTGGGCTCTGGGTCAGGCAAGTTGTCTTCTGGAATCTCCATCCTGATAGAGAAAATGTAGTTTAAAGCTGAGCAAGGCCTAAACCATCTGCAATAATCATAATAATAATAAAAACTTCTCACTTCACATAAGTCCTGTGTGCTTAGCTAAGCTCTTTGCAGCACTGGCTGACAATTATCATTGCAACTATTTGGTGATATTTATAAATTCATGGGATTGAAAGCTGAAAGAGCCCAGTGTGATTGTCTAATGTGATCTGAATAACTCAGGTCACTGAACTCCTCAGGGAAATGTCTGCTCTGAGCCCCCAGCTCAGCAATATTTCATATCTTTTAGCAAAACAAACTGTCTGAGCTGAATTTTTCCAGGGATTCAGCACATGCCTTTCTAAACATCCACTGTGAGCACCAGGCAATCCCCTCCTCCTGGAGCTTCACAACAAATAGGATCTAACCCTTGCTGTGCATGGGATAAAAAAAGGTGCCCCAGGTTTATTCTACCTCCCATATGGACTTTCCTCATTAACAATGGGGAGAAATAGAATCATAGAATGGATTGGGTTGGAAAAGACCTCTGAGATCATCAAGTCCAAACCTTGGTCCAACTCCAGTCCCTTTACCAGATCATGGCACTCAGTGCCACGGCCAAGCTCAGTTGAAAAACCTCCAGGGATGGGAATCCACCCCCTCTCTGGGCAGCCCATTCCAATGCCTGAGCACTCTCTCTGCAAAGAATTTTTTTCTGCTCTCCAACTTCAATTTCCCCTGGCAGAGCTTGAGCCCATCGTGCCCCCTTGTCCTATTGCTGAGTGCCTGGGAGAAGAGACCAACCCCCACCTGGCCAGAACTTCCCTTCAGGCAGTTCCAGACAGTGCTGAGGTCACCTCTGAGCCTCCTCTTCTAATTTCATTCCTTTGTTGCCCATCCATAGAACACAGCATAGTTTGGGTTGGAGAGGACCTTAAAGACCATGTCTTTCCAACACCCTGCCACAGGCAGGAGCACTTTCCACTAAGACCAGGTTGCTCAAAGCCCCATCCAACCCAGCCTTGAACATTTGCAGGGATGGGGAAGACACAACTCAGCACTTGGGGAAGGACCTCACACACTGCCAGTCCCACCAGGTTTGGTTCACCTGCATTCTGCTAATCAGAACAAACCCTGCTCTGGGAAAGGATCTCACCCCACACGTGAGGGGAAAGTTATGAAGGGAAAAGGACTCATCACAGCAATCCATGGCAGTAACAGAGCTGCAGGTTTGGGTTCCCCTTGAAGTTGTACTCACCCTTCCCCAAACCAAGGGGCATCTTCTCCAAGCCACAGGCTGACCCCATCAATACCTGTCAGCACTTCCCACTCCCTCTTTGAGGCAGGTGGGCTACAAACAGCCTGTACATCCACCCAGGAGAGCTGTCAGGGACAGGGCAGCCACAGCTACACATCCAAAAACCTGCAGGAGCTGAGACTTGCATGTGCTGTCCAATCCAATTGTGTATCAGAGAAAGCCAAACTTCCCCAACACCACTGTGGGATGGCCCAAAGTGAGAATGGCAAATCCAAATCCTCAGATCTCAAACTCTCCCTGGGGTGTTTTTGTCTCTGGATCCAAGGAAAGCAGAGTCTGGAGGGTTCAGGGTAATCCAGGGGGTTGTTTCTGGAACTGGTCAATAGTCCTGGATGGTTTTTATGTCCCTTCCAGAGATGATTTGGCCACATGAAGTGAATTGGAGGTTAAATAAGTTGTGCAGATGTGGGTCTCTGGCCAGGAAGGGACTTGAGCTGTGCTCATACCTGGCTGGTCTTCTCACCTTCCCAGGCTATTTCTGTTTCCAAAGGTGTAAATGAGATCTTCAAACAGGGAAGGATGTTTGAAGGTGCTGATTCAGGGGGTGATGGCTGCAATGAGAAATAAAATAAGTATAAAACATCACTTTTCACTGCCCTTGGGACAAATACCCATAAAATCTGTGTGTCCTCTGGAGAAAATAAAGGAACAGGGGCATGAGCTCTTGTGTTTTTCTAAAATATGAGCCAAACTGGTCTTGTTGCAACTCATGATGTTAAAGCAGGAGATACACAGGTCTCCTCAGGTAAAATCCCAGGCAACTGGAAGGAAAAAAGGAACTTTCCTCCTCACCCCTTATTTTGGTGAGGTATAAAACTGATCCCCAGCTGTCTTCTGGCTTGATTCTACTTTCCTAATTTCCTGCTCTCCATAAATGCTGTGGAAACCTCTCTCCTGATGGTGTGGGTGAGGACCTTCCCCAACACCTGCTCTTGGGTTAATAGACCAGGAGCAGGAGTTGCTGTTCTGGGAAGGGACAGGCTGTAATCCTGGGGAAGCAGAGGGAATATTGCTCCTTCAGGACACGCATTGTTGCCACCACACATGTGGGTAGGTGGGAGACAGACAGACAGATCGGTGAGAGACGGGGAAAAGCTGCAGTTATAATTTTACGGTTCACTGGTGTCAAATGGAAGCTGATAAATAAAAGAAATGTTTCCCCACAGCCCCTTTGTGAAGGGTATAAACCTGCCAGGGCTTCCAGATGCCCTCAGCTGGCTGCCAGGGCTGTGTGTGCACACCCAGGAGCAAACAGAGCCCTGAGGAGGGAGGAGTGTGGTGCTGGATCATCTGGTCACCTCTGGGATCATCGTGATCATCCTCCCTGCTGATCCCGTGGGTGCTACAAGCCTGTTGTGGCTGGAAGGAGTTCAGATCCAGTGTCCAAATCCCAGGAGGAGGAATAGAAACTCCCTCAGATTCTTTCCCCTTTGGCCAGAGGGTTTCTTAAACCAAGTTATGTGTGGCCACAGCAGTATTTATGTACTGACCAGATTACTTAAGGAAAACCAGTGTCAATTCTCACACCAACAAAAGGATGAGAGTGTTTGACCTTCAGACAGCCACTTCAATGCCTGACTTTCTTCTCATCCCTGATCATAGAATCACAGAATCATAGAATCGATTGGGTTGGAAAAGACCTCCAAGATCATTGAGTCCAACCCTTGGTCCAACTCCAGTCCCTTTACCAGATCATGGCACTCAGTGCCACGGCCAAGCTCAGCTGAAAAACCTCCAGGGATGGGGAATCCACCCCCTCTCTGGGCAGCCCATTCCAATGCCTGAGCACTCTCTCTGCAAAGAAGTTTTTCTCATCTCCAACTTCAATTTCCCCTGGCAGAGCTTGAGCCCATCGTGCCCCCTTGTCCTATTGCTGAGTGCCTGGGAGAAGAGACCAACCCCCACCTGGCCAGAACTTCCCTTCAGGCAGTTCCAGACAGTGCTGAGGTCACCTCTGAGCCTCCTCTTCTCCAGGCTAAACACCCCCAGCTCCCTCAGCCTCTCCCCACAGCACTTGTGCTCCAGTCCCTTCTCCAGCCTTGTTGCTCTTCTCTGGACTCGCTCCAGCACCTCAATATCCTTTCTGAACTGAGGGGCCCAGAACTGAACACAACACTCAAGGTGTGGCCTCACCAATGCTTTTTGTTCCCCAGCCCCTTCCTGAATGGCTCTGAGGGCAGCAGGTGAAGAGCACAGGCCCTTTTGTGAGCGTGTTTGCATCAGCTGGACAAAAGGCTGAGTAAAGAGGAGCAGTGAGAAGGTCCCTCCTGCTGCTGAGATGGGGAACTTGAGTCCCCTGAGCTCTGCAAGGACATTCCAAACTCTCTGAAGCCACTGGCCCCTTTTTGGGATGAGGGTGAGACATGAATCAAAGGGGTCCAGGAGGGTCAGCAGTGCCCTGCCAAGAGGGACAAGTGTCCCTTGCAAGGCTGGCAGTGCCTGTGTGAGCCAGTCCCGCTGGGGCTGCCCCAGGAGTGAGGAAAGTTCACTGTCCCAGCTGCTGGACATGGACAGGAGAGAGTCCTTTGAGTTTCACATCATGGCTTGTGTTTCAGAGGTGCTCTCCAAGCACCTGGCACTGCTCCTTGCTCTCATTTCTGTCCCTTTGCATGACATGCCAAACACAACTCCCTTCTTTGTGGCCAGGGACAAAAGGCTATTTTGGGGTTGGTATTCTTTCTATTGTTGGTTTGGTTTCTTTTTTTTTTTTCATGGAGTGGTGAGCACTGTGAAATGCACCTGAGCAAATCCCCAGCCCAAATCTGCTTGTGATCTTTTGTGAGGGATGCCCAGAAGGGAGACAGGTGTAATTAGAGCCCTGGAGCCAACGTGCCTTTGATCTTTGAGGTGGAGGCTCCTTTCAGGTGCTTCAGTGGGTTAATCCCACTCTGTTTGGGGATGCCAGTTTGGGAACCACCTGGATGGAGTTGGCAAAGACTTTGTGGGGTCTCTTGGGTCTCAGTCCTTTCTGCACAGGCCAGCTGGCAGTGTTCATCCTGTAGTCATCCAAGAACATCATCCCCTCCCCAGACCCTGTCCTTGCCCCCCCTGGACAATGTTGCTGCTCAGCTGCAGCTTTTGTGAACTCAGTTCCTGGCAGCAAGGAGCTGAAATGAGATCTCCCCATTTCAAACAGCACCAAAAAAGTACCTTAAATAAAATTTGAATAGTTTTCCACTGGGACAAAGGTTGTGTTTCTCTCCAGATCTCATGCCAGCTGGTTTTACCCCCCCATGAAATCCGGGCACTGTGGATCTATTTCCATAAGAAGAAAGGTGCAATGGGAGTCTCAGCTTTCTGCTTTGGCTGGAGCAAAATGGGAACAGAAATGACAGGAGGACAAATGAAAGAGGAACTAATTGGGGAAACAAGAACCCTGTGTGCTCCTGCACAAGCTTAAGGATCCATGCAAAGGCCTGGATTCAGGAGGCAGGAGATCCTGATGACCCCACAGGTTTCCAGTGCCCACATTGATCCTGTCCAACCTTAGGCTGCTCATCAGGGTGATTTATCCAGGTGTAAAATTACAATATACAGGCAGTGGGTAGTGCAAGGCTCTTCTGAGGGTGGCTTTGCACCCCTGAGACCTGAAATATCCTCCATCAAACATGCTGGGGAATATATTCATAATTTAAGTTGCATTTAACCCCCACTCCAGTGATTCATGGTGGCAAGAAAAGGGTAATATTAAGTAATAAAGTCCCTGGATAAACCTGAAGCTCCTGAATTTGGCCAAATGGCACTTTTGATGAAAAAACAGACATTTTTCAATCTTTGAGGAAACAGGTGATTCATTCTTTAAGGCAATAATGAAGTTTTATTGTGTGGTTGTCCTGTCCTTACCTTTCCATACACCACAACCTGTTCCCATTAAGAAAAACCCCAAAACCTAAAAATAGCTTGAGGATGTCTCTGAAATGGCTTAACACTTGGCAGCTCTCAAAGAGCCTGAGGGTTTTCCTAGTAGTGCTCTCCAGGGATCAATATTGGGCCCAAATCTACGGAAAAATTTCATGAATGAGTGGGAGGTTGATATTAAATCCCACAGATAAAATATTCAGTGGAACAATGATTAGCTCAGCATTAACAACAGGGAGGGCAGAGCATTTGGGTGACTTTGGCTCCCTCAAACCAAACAAATGCAAACTTTGCTGTCTCACAGGAAGGAATGTAGGTCAGGCTGGAAAGTGGGAGATGTGTCCTAGAAAGCAATGACTGAGTGGCTCATTTCTTTACATCTTTAAAAAGGTTTTTTTCCCAGTCTAGCCCGTTGTAGAAAGAAGCTGACGCCTTCCTGCATCCTTGGAGGGTGGGAGGGTTGTAATCATGTTTGTGGTCAGGTAGAAAAATAGCAGTAAAGACCCACAAAAATTATTAGTAGGGAGTGGGAAGGTGTGATTTCCTCATAGGGTTTGAAAGCATCTCAAGTGTTTATTTATCAGAAGGAAGATTGAGGAGTGACTCCATTAGGACCTCTGAGCATCTTCAGGGGGTGAAAACAGCAGGTTAAAGGGCTCTTCAGCCTAGAAAAGAAAAACAGAATAAGAATCAGATGAATTCACGTGAAAAGTAAGTCATGAATAAGATTTTTTTATGGTGTGAGTGATAAACTGCTGGAACAAACTGCCCATGAAATGGAGGATTCTCCTTTTCTTGGTTTCTTCACACCAGAATGGGAGGTCTTTCTGGGCAATGTGCTCCAGCTAAGCCCAGATTAGTTGGGTCAGTGTAAAAGCAGTGGCTGTGGTGTACAGGAGGTGAGAACAGATGATGTAGTGGTCCCTTCTGACCTGAAATGTTATGCATTTATATGATCCCTGAATTAAATATCCTTGAACTTTCATTTTATGGCAAAATGAATGTCTGGAAAAGCTGGGAAAACACGTGTAGTGCTTGCTGCACTTAATCCATTGAAATGTGGGCTCTGGGGACTGGGATGGGACAACCCTCACTGCTCTCAGTAGGAACTCTGCATTTCCAGCTCTGTGTGGATGAAAACCCTGCAGAGACAGAGCTGGGCTTGGCTGGCAACTTTTCCTCTCTAATTCTACAGTGAAACAAACAGCAGAGATGTCTGAAAGCAAATAGATGTGCCCCAAAATAGTCACCTGGTCGTTGTCTTTTTGGCAGCACTAATTACCACCCAAACCTTGAGAACATTCAGCCCCCCAGGCACCAGCTGAGTCTGCTCTTCCCTCCTTTAGTAAACTGAGACATGGATTTAAGGGCTTGGGAAGACCCTGCTTCATATTTTCTCCCTGGATCTTGTTTAACTCTTGCCTGAAACCCCCAGGAACGCTGCTGGTGGTGAGAGCTCTGGAGAGGCAGAGGTGGAAGAGCCCTGAAAGCCCCAGTTTTGTGTTTCTGGGCTGGGTTCATGTGTGTTTGCTGCAGATCAGGTTGTCTGGGCTCTCCCTGCCTCAGACCTGAAGCTTTTGGTCTGCAGATTAAGCAGTGTGAAGAGGAGGCTCAGAGGTGACGCCATCACTGTCTAGAACTACCTGAAGGGAAGTTCCAGCCAGGTGGGGGTTGGTCTCTTCTCCCAGGCACTCAGCAATAGGACAAGGGAGCACGATGGGCTCAAGCTCTGCCAGGGGAAGTTGAAGTTGGAGAGCAGAAAAAACTTCTTTGCAGAGAGAGTGCTCAGGGATTGGAATGGGCTGCCCAGAGAGGGGGTGGATTCCCCATCCCTGGAGGTTTTTCAGCTGAGCTTGGCCGTGGCACTGAGTGCCATGATCTGGTAAAGGGACTGGAATTGGGCCAAGGGTTGGACTTGATGATCTCAGAGGTCTTTTCCAACCCAATCCATTCTATGATTCTGTGATTCTGTGATTCATAACTGCTCAGCTGATGTCATCGCTCGTATTGATGCCGCGGAGCTCGTGTCGGAGAGATTTGAGGGCGCTGCCCGGAGAATGGCTTGGAATAGGAGAGGAGCCAGGGAGAAATTTGATGTGGGGGGTGTGTGAGAGTGTCTGGGAACAAACCAAATGTCCCTTTTCATGACAAGGAGGAGCGTGGCCTCTGAGGAGCTGAGTGAACATCACTCTCACTGTGCACTCACAGCGCCAAAAGCAATCAAGCTTTATGA
Source organism: Pithys albifrons albifrons (assembly GCF_047495875.1). Taxonomy (NCBI): domain Eukaryota; kingdom Metazoa; phylum Chordata; class Aves; order Passeriformes; family Thamnophilidae; genus Pithys; species Pithys albifrons. The sequence continues at coordinate 99,820,368 of NC_092460.1, read as the reverse complement.
GTTCCCTACCTGGATGAAGCACAGTCTTGATCACAGTTTGAGCTGATCACAGAATCATAGAATGGATTGGGTTGGAAAAGACCTCTGAGATCATCCAGTCCAACCCTTGGTCCAACTCCAGTCCCTTTACCAGATCATGGCACTCAGTGCCACGGCCAAGCTCAGTTGAAAAACCTCCAGGGATGGGGAATCCACCCCCTCTCTGGGCAGCCCATTCCAATCCCTGAGCACTCTCTCTGCAAAGAATTTCTTTCTGATCTCCGACTTCAATTTCCCCTGGCAGAGCTTGAGCCCATCGTGCCCCCTTGTCCTATTGATGAGTTTTCTTTCTCTGGGATGAGCCTGAAGGATATACAGGGTCATGGACCTCTAGCTGAGAGGTGTAATCCTGCTAAAGGCAGTCAATTAACAGTTTTTGATGATTCCTGAGAGTCCAGGAAGGTGACAAGGCTACAAAGAGGTAACCAAGACCAGCAGGTAGCCTCTGCTTTTGCCCAATATGTGGCTAACGAGGGTAAATAAATGGGCAAAAGAGAAGGGGAATGAAACCAGAATGAGAACAAGTCTTATGAGGACAAGTCCTGTGAGGAGCAGCTGAGGGAGCTGGGGGGGCTCAGCATGGAGAAAAGGAGACTAAGGGGGGACCTTCTGGTTCTGCAAGGCCCTGCCAGGAGTGGGGAGCCAGGGGGAGTCGGGCTCTGCTCCAGGGAACAAGGACAGGAGGAGAGGGAAAGGCCTCAAGTTGCACCAGGGGAGGTTTAGATTGGATATTATGGAAAAAATTCTTCACAGAGATGATTGTCAAGCCCTGGAACAGGCTGGCCAGGGAAGTGGTGGAATTACCATTCCTGCAAGTGTTCAAAAGGATTATGGATGTGGCACTTGGGGACATGGTTTAGTGGTGGCCTTGGCAGTGCTGGGTTAATGGTTGGACTCGATGGCCTGAAAGGTCTTGTCCAATCTTAACATTTCTATGATCAGAGGTATGGAGTGGTTTCCATGTGGGAGGTGGCTGAGGAAGCAGGAACTCCTCAGCCTGGCAGGGGGTGAGAGATTGGCACTTTTATGAATGTTATAAAGGGAGGGATAAGATATGACTGTTCACCATCTCTGCAAATACAGGAATTATAGGGCATGAAATTAAACTTTTGAAAAATCAAGCCCAGAAGAAATGAAAAGTGGGCTCAGGACCTCTGAAACTCCATGGCAAAGAGTGGTGTGGATGGAAAAAGTCAATGCAATTGGAAGAAAAAGCGAAAAACTAAAGAAAGACAATTTTTTGGGTTATGACAGAGAGGCAGAAGATGTAGAAGTTGCCCTGAGTGAAAATAGTCAAAGGCTGGGCAGGTACTGGGGGAATAAATGTTTACCCCATCCTTATTCTTTGCTTATTTATAGGCCATGGATGAAGACAAGGAACTGGGATTTGTGGATTGCTGCTCCCAGCCTGTAGAGATGGTCTTATGTGGTGTTTTGGGGGATTTGAAATCTGATCACAACTGAAAAAAAGAGCATTTTTCAAACTCCCCCAATTTCCTTAGCTTGATAGTGCCTGCACAAGGGAGTTTGATCAACACAATCCTTCATGAACTGCCTGAGCCATCAGCAGTGGAGCCAGAAACCTGGGAGAGGGGAGGAGTGGCTGGGGAGAGAGAGGAGGGAAAGTTCCTCCAGGAAATTGGATGAGCACTTCTTAGCCCAGGGAAATGGGATTTGTAGTGGTGATAGGATTGAATTGGTGGGAATGGACAAGGAGGTACAATGGGATAACTCAGAGGGCTGCTGAGATTTAATCTATAGGAATCATAGAATCACTTGGGTTGGAAGAGACCTCTGAGATCATCAAGTCCAACCCTTAATCCAACTCCACTTTGATTACCAGATCATGGCACTCAGTGCCACGTCCAGTCTCACCTTAAAAACCTCCAGGGTCGGAGAATCCACCCTCTCTCTGGGCAGCCCATTCCAATGCCTGAGCACTCTCTCTGCAAAGAAGTTTTTCTGGTCTCCAACTTCAACTTCCCCTGGCAGAGCTTGAGCCCATCGTGCCCCCTTGTCCTATTGCTGAGTGCCTGGGAGAAGAGACCAACCCCCAGCTGGCCAGAACTTCCCTTCAGGCAGTTCCAGACAGTGCTGAGGTCACCTCTGAGCCTCCTCTTCTCCAGGCTAAACACCCCCAGCTCCCTCAGCCTCTCCCCACAGCACTTGTGCTCAAGTCCCTTCTCCAGCCTCGTTGCTCTTCTCTTCTCAGTTGGGTTGGAAGAGACCTCTGAGATCATCAAGTCCAACCCTTGATCCAACCCCACTGTGATCACCAGCCCAGGACGCTCTGTGCCCTGGGCTGGTGATCACAGTGGGGTTGAATCAAGACATGTTGGATTCTCTGTCCCTGGAGGTGTTTAAGAGGACACTCAGTGCCACATCCAGTCCCTTCTCCAGCCTCGTTGCTCTTCTCTGGCCCCGCTCCAGCCCCTCAAGCTCTTTCCTCAACTGAGGGGCCCAGAACTGAACACAACACTCAAGGTGTGGCCTCCCCAAGGCAGAGTCCAGGGGAAGGGTCACTGCCCTGGTTCTGATGCCACATTATTCTTGGAAGATGCTCTCCTTGATAACTGAGGGATGGATCCCTTCCCATGATGGCTGGGCTGGAACTAGATGTTCTTTAATGTCCTTTCCAACCCAAGCTTTTCTCTGATTCTGTGATGGGACCATCTGGAAAGAGGATGGAACAATATGATCTGGAGAGTACCCACCCCCAGTAGAAACAACCCTTAACATCTCCCTGTGTGTTTTAACCACTCACTCCTCCACCAGGAGCCTTCAAGGGATGCTGGACTTTGAGAAAGGCTATTGCAGTGACATGAATTCCTTCAGAGGTACCAATTAAATCTATATTTAGCCTTTATAGAGCCTGGGTAACAATCTCTGCCTTGCTCAGCAGCCACGCTCCAGTGGCCACACAGGAACTGGCTCTCATTAAGCCTGGCCTGGCCCTGCATTAATTGTGACACGAGGCTCTTGTTTTGAAGGTGTTTGAACACAAATGTGTAGCCAAACCTCATTTGTTTTACAGTTTACAAGCTGAAACACTTGGCCAGGGGATAAAGATTTAGTGTGAACAGGGCAGGGGGGATCTGAAGGCACCTGGATCCAGCAGGGAACAAACACTGTGCTGCAGGCAGAGGAAGTTGGCCAGAGCTGATGGTTTGCTGGGTGGGCAAGAAAGTGGTCACTTGAATCTCCCTCCACACCTCTGAGCTGGTATATTGTGACTTTTACAAAGGATTCCTAAGAATTTTCCTGCCTTATGCCAATGGGATGGACTGTTACTATCCCAGCTGGGGAAGAAGAGCTTTGCATTCTTGGTAGGGACAAAACAAGAGTGGATTCAGAGGAAAGCTGAATGAGAGTCACCCCTGAAACCTCTGAGTGCATGAAACACACTCTTCAGTCTCCAAGTGGCCAACCAGACTCCCAGCAGGATGGTGTGTCCCTTGCTCCTCTTCAAGTCCTGGTGGTTTGGGGAGGAGAGTCACTATGGAGTGGTAGAATCCTTGGAAGAAGGGACAGCACAGTTGGGCTGTTGTCAAGGGGGAGCCTGGGAAGCTGCCAGGCCTTCAAGAACACAACACTCTTTTCAGAGGAAAGCTGAGTGAGTGAGAGTCACCCCTGAAACCTCTGAGTGCATGAAACACACTCTTCAGTCTCCAAGTGGCCAACCAGACTCCCAGCAGGATGGTGTGTCCCTTGCTCCTCTTCAAGTCCTGGTGGTTTGGGGAGGAGAGTCACTATGGAGTGGTAGAATCCTTGGAAGAAGGGACAGCACAGTTGGGCTGTTGTCAAGGGGGAGCCTGGGAAGCTGCCAGGCCTTCAAGAACACAACACTCTTTTCAGAGGAAAGCTGAGTGAGTGAGAGTCACCCCTGAAACCTCTGAGTGCATGAAACACACTCTTCAGTCTCCAAGTGGCCAACCAGACTCCCAGCAGGATGGTGTGTCCCTTGCTCCTCTTCAAGTCCTGGTGGTTTGGGGAGGAGAGTCACTATGGAGTGGTAGAATCCTTGGAAGAAGGGACAGCACAGTTGGGCTGTTGTCAAGGGGGAGTCTGGGAAGCTGCCAGGCCTTCAAGAAAAGGGCTGAGATAATCTTTGTTATCTGGATGTCTGTGCCTTTGTAAATAAAGCCAGAAGAGAGAGCAGGGTGTGAGGGTTGTATTGGCAGAGCAGATGGTGAAAGGCACTTGTTCAGACACAACCCGTGTCATCACATGAGATCTTCTGAGCTGTGCAATGGTTTTCTGGCTGTGTCACACAATGGATTTCCTCTGCCACTCTCCCAGACATGAAATAAAAATCATTTTGTATTGGGACTGGTGATTCTGGTGCTGTGACTCAGAAGAGGAGAGGCCTGAACATATTTGGGGATTGTTCTCAGTGGCAGGACTTGAGGAAGAGCAGAACATTGTGTGGCATTGATGTGGGATTTCCCTCACCCCATCGTGGTGTATGTTGTAAATGTCTCTGTCTGACTCGGCTGTCTGGACTCCTTTATATCCAGTGGATAGATCCAGGCACATCCAGGGTGTGATTTGTCTCATCCCTGGTCAACATCCAAAACAGAGAGTAGACAAATCCTGTCCTGCAGGTCTCTCCCTCAACAGAGCTTGGGGTTCTAGCTTAGAATTCGACTCTGATGTTGCAGATGTGGCAAACCCCTCACTTTTCCTACCTGCCATGACAGAGCTGTTCCCCACAAGACTGACAGTCTTGATGAACCAGAAACAAAGCCCAGCATGGTCTACATAGAAACCCCCTGATTTGGCTTTTCTGAGCCAGCTGCAAAACAGGGTCCTGCCAAGGGTGGCTGAAGAGGAGAAATGCCCTACAAGGTGTGCACAGAAAATGTCACTGCGGTAGGAGCACCACCAGCAACCTCACTGTGAGGGCATCTCATGTGCCATCCCTCAGCCTGACCCACAGAGGGTTCTGTTGCCACAGAAGTGTGGGCATCAAATCTCTGTTTCTTCTTTTACTTCTGTTGGTGTGAGGGATGTGTGATTGTGGCTGGGAATGCCAAAGTCATGTCTCAGTAAGAAGATGTGCAGGCAGAGGAGGAGGAGCAGGATGAGCAGCACACACACAACTGGAGGTAGATAGAGAGCCTTTGGTGAACAGCAATATTTGAACAGGTAATTTATCCAACCATGCAGCAGGACACTGACCCCCAGTTTAATTATTGTGTCATTTGTCCTTGACAGCTACTGCTGCTTCCAATTAACGTTCTTAATTAAAGCCCCCAATTTTCCAAGTGGGAGAGTGTGGGTTTTCTGGAAAAGGTGGTAGAATGAAGAGGCAGAACTTGGGAGGGTGTGATGAGAAATGACATGCCCTGTCCCAGTAGAACTGGGAAGTACTTTAGTTGTGGTGCTGGAGTAGAAGGTTGAGATCACACCAAGATTCCCATTTCAATTCCCACAGGATCATCTCCTCTCCCAGCAGTTTTACATCTCCTTGTGTGTGAGTAGTTTCTTACCATTGTTGGGGCCAGTCCTGTTTAACATCTTTATTGATGATTTAGATAAGGGGATTGAGGCCATCATCAGCAAATTTGCTGATGACACCAAGTTGGGAGGGAGTGTCGACCTGCTGGAAGGCAGGAGGGATCTGCAGAGGGATCTGGATGGACTGGAGGGATGGGCTGATTCCAATGGGATGAAGTTCACCAAGGCCAAGTGCAGGTCCTGCCCTTTGGCCACCCCAACCCCTGCAGCGCTCCAGGCTGGGCACAGAGTGGCTGGAGAGCAGCCAGGCAGAGGGACCTGGGGGGACTGAGGGACAGGAAGCTCAACAGGAGCCACCAGTGTGCCCAGGTGGCCAAGAAGGCCAATGGGATCCTGGCCTGGATCCAAACTAGCATGGCCAGCAGGCCCAGGGCAGTGACCCTTCCCCTGGACTCTGCCTTGGGGAGGCCACACCTTGAGTGTTGTGTTCAGTTCTGGGCCCCTCAGTTGAGGAAAGAGCTTGAGGGGCTGGAGCGAGTCCAGAGAAGAGCAACGAGGCTGGAGAAGGGACTGGAGCACAAGTGCTGTGGGGAGAGGCTGAGGGAGCTGGGGGTGTTCAGCCTGGAGAAGAGGAGGCTCAGAGGTGACCTCAGCACTGTCTGGAACTGCCTGAAGGGAAGTTCTGGCCAGCTGGGGGTTGGTCTCTTCTCCCAGGCACTCAGCAATAGGACAAGGGGGCACGATGGGCTCAAGCTCTGCCAGGGGAAATTGAAGTTGGAGATCAGAAAGAAATTCTTTGCAGAGAGAGTGCTCAGGGATTGGAATGGGCTGCCCAGAGAGGGGGTGGATTCCCCATCCCTGGAGGTTTTTAACCTGTGCTTGGCCGTGGCACTGAGTGCCATGATCTGGTAAAGGGACTGGAGTTGGACCAAGGGTTGGACTCGATGATCTCGGGTCTCACAGCCTGGTTCACCATGGAGATTCCAACCTTCAGCACTTTCTGGTGGCTTCACTGAAGTGAATAATGGCAAGGCTTCATAATTGGGAGGCTGTGGAGACTTTGCTTGTGCAGATATTTCAGCAGGAGCAGCACAAAAAGCTGAATGTTCCCTGGAGGGACACAGTTAGTTCTCCAAAGTTCTCCAAACTTCCAGTTTGCAAAGCTGAGCTGAATTAATTACTCTTTATGTTCCAAGAAGGAAAATAAGACCTCAGATGTGCCTTATTTGCTTGATGTGCTTTCTCTTTTCAGCAGATGACCCTTAGGTGGCTTTCCTTTCAGTTGCAGCTCCTTTGTTTTGGGTCGTTCCTTTCTGTATTAATTAGAAGGTCTGACACTTCCAGCCCAAGACATTCAGCAGCGTCGTGCAGTTTTAATTAATCTCACAATAAAGCAGCTCGAGGTGAACTCATAAAAGGTCTTGTATAGCAGGAATGACATGTCACGATGCAAACAGTGACATGGGACACACTCTGGTGTGATGGACAGGATGTGGCTTGGTGGAAGCTCCTACCATATCCCTGTGGTCTCTGGGAAAGCAACACAAACAAGGTGTGCCCCTGAACAACACAGATCCTACAAAGCACCCTGAACACACTGAAAGGAAAACATTTCTGCCAAGATGAAGATCTGGATTCCCAGCAGGTCCCTCCCGCCTCTGAAAGGAGCTTGGATTATCCTTTGATGGCTAATTAAATAATAACAATAATAAAACCAACAGAGGCCACTTTTTATCTACTCTTTTTGTAGCAATTTGCAAACAAATAGCAAATTTCAGTCCTCTAGGACTTCTCTTTTGTACATACAGGACAGCCACAAGTGGATTTTGACTCAGAACATTCAAACATCACTAGATGTTTGAAAAGGGCATGTTCTGATCTAAACTTCTTAACCAAGGCTCAGTTCTATGAGCCAGATGCAAACTAGCTCAGAGATGAGGTGAGAAAAACTATTTAGAGCTAATGAGGTTAAATCAAGCAGCACCACAGTTAAACTGAGGGTGGTTTGGGCAGGAACTGCACAGCCAAGCCCAACTGTACCCACAAACTTTGAAGTCCAAGGTGGATTTTACACAGTCAGTTACACCTTGATTGGGGAATGGCAGGTTTGCAATCTTTAAAAACTGAATTATCCGCCTCTTCTTCAAGTACTGTGGTGGTCAAGCTAGATGTGATCAAGGAAAAACAACTCACAGTATCTTTTTCTTAGGTGGAAGTAAGAGATGGGAATGGCCAATATAATAAATTATAAGGTCTGCAACTCTCAATATCTTCTTGTAAAAAAATTATATGTATTTCTGGAAGTTGGGTGCAACACAGACTGTTGGGTTCAACAGGTCTAATTGGGTGAAATCCTGGAGCATAACATTTCTATTTGATGAACAGCTGATACCTTCTTGACCTGAAGCTTAAGGAAGGTGGAACAACAGCATTCATGGCCAAACCATCTTCCCTTTGATACTTCTTGATGGAATCATGGAATCATACAGGTTGGAAAAGACTTGAAAGGTCATCAAGTCCAACCATTAACTTCTCACTGCCAAGTCTGCTGTAATTCCAGAAGGTTCAGTGACTCCAACCCTATTTTCATTGCTGAGGTCTGTCCTAATTATATTCTTACGCTCATGGCAATAGATTCAGTTTGAGGAGAGTCATTCTGTGTTGGTTTTTGTTTGGGTTTTTCCCCCACCTTGCTCTGAGGCCTGTCCTGGTTATATTGTTATGCTCATGGCAATAGATTCAGTTTGGGAAGAGTCTTTCTTTATCCATTTTTGTTTGGGCTTTCCCCCCACATTCTCCCTTTTTTGCCAACAGCTCTCAGTAGCCTCAGTTGGTTTCTCTGGGTGATTTGGCACAGGCAATGGTGCAATGATAAATAAACCCCCTGATATTTCTACCTGAAGGTTTCTAAAGCTCCTGCCACTTGCCAGAGGCAAAGCCACACATTTGCAGCTTTTGCTCACAGAGTATCAACCACCACAGGGGATTTGCACATAGGGGTGAGAAAGACAATTCCTGATACAAAGAGAAAAGCTCTGGAATTTTGCCTGATACATATTTATATTAAAAAAAAAATTTAAAAAGGCCAGTTCTTGGTTCATTTACAGGTGCAATCAGGATAGAACTTAACCTGTCACTTTACAGCTCAAACTCTCCTGGATGTTGCACCAAGTAAAAGATTGTCCCTGGGATCCAGGTGTATTCCCTTGTCATTTGTCATGAGTAACTGTTGTGCAGTTCATAACTGGCAGTTCTCAGAGGTGTTTCATCAGGATAATACCACACTGCATCATCTGAAGAAATCACCTCTGCCTGCTGACAGGAGCCAGGGTGAAGACACCAGCAATCGAGTGGATATTAGAGGAGCTCTCTGAAGTTTAGTCAATGGGAAAGAGACTCTCAGGTCATCGGGCCCAAATTGTGTGTTTGGCTTCAAAAGATGCAATGGGTTTACAAAACCTAAGAGGAATCAAAAGGCACTGGTGTGTGAGACAGGAGGTCAGGCTGGGCAGTCCCTTCTGCCTTTTGAAATCTCTCACTGAAATGCTTTAATTAAAAAGGGAAAATGAAAGAAAAATGGGTAATAATTTTGGCAGTAGGTGGGTGTTTCAGGTCCACATCTAATGCCTTCTGAGCTGCAAAGGCAGGGTGACAGCAAGAAAACACCCAGTCTGGTAGTCTTTGTCCTTTTCCTGCTGGGAGCAACCTCTCCAGGAATGGGACAACTGATGGTTGGAAAGACACACCAGGAATGGAGAGTGGAGTTGATGCTCTTCTGGGACCAGGAGTGGTGGTGGCCATGGGGAGTGGTGGTGCAGGAGGTCATGGGAGGGAGGCAGAGACATCACAAGACCTCAGTTGTCACAGGAAACCAGAAAGCAATGGGGTCCACAACCAAAGTGTGAGAGAGCATTGAGATCCCATGAGTTGAACTTGCTGCAGAAGATCACACTTTGTGTAATTGTCCCAAGGTACCAGGTCCCCACAGCCTGCCTGATGTGCTGATTCCCTGGGAAACTGTGCCAGTGAGGTCATCTGGCAGTGAAGGATGGAAGGCCATGGGGAAGAGGGGAAGGTCACAGGGGATGTGCTGATTTGGACAGGGATTGCACCAGGCTGAGCTCTGGAGCAACCCGCAGCCACATCCCCCAGGGCCTGCCAAGCTCTGCATGGATGTCCTCACCAGAGGGAGAGGACAGGGAGGGCTGCACCTCCATCAAGTCATTATGGGCATTGCAGAGCCCTGTGAAAAGCCTGACAGGTTGTCCCCTTTCCTCCTGCAGCTCACTCGGGTGCCCGTGGAGTCGTGTAGCCAGTACGAGACCTGCAGCGAGTGCTTGGGCTCAGGAGACCCTCACTGTGGATGGTGTGTCCTTCACAACACGTAAGTACCTGCTGGTGCTTGTCACCATCCCAGCCCTGCTTTCCCACCACCCATCTTCCCTCAAGGGCTGTGGTAACACAGGACAGAGGTGGGAAATGCACCTGAGACAGGTGCATGGAGGGGCTTTGCTGGGGAGGACTTTGTTTAACTGAGAAGGTTTTTTGGAAGGCAAGGGGTAAGAAGGGTGGTAGAGAATGGACAGATCTCCTCCCTCACATGATCCATGATCTGCTGACTGCCCTAGGAAAGCACCTGTCCCCCCTGATGTGCTTTGGATCAAACCCTTCAGAATCTCTTCTCTGGGTGACAGTTACCTCGTTGCTTCCATTTCTTAAGGCAGTTTGGCTCTGACTGGGTGCACTTGTCTCAGCACCTCCAACTGCTGACCTGAACCTCTTTCAGGCTTGTCATGATCTCCACTGCCCCTAGAGAGGAATCAGATCCCCGTAGGCATCATGGGGTCCACTCCAAATAAGTTTTCAAAGGGATCTTATGGTTTGTATGTTCACTGTGGGAAAATGTTGACCCTGAAGTTGAGTGTTTGTCCTGTGTGGGCCAACTCAGCTGGGCCAAATGAGCACAAAGGGGTCAAACTGCTCATTTGGCTTATCTGGACAGGACGAGGAGAAAATGTGAGTCTGTCCATACTCTTGGGCTTCTTTATGACAGGCTAAGAGCCCTCATTTCACTGTTTCATTGTTGTGTTGTGCTGGTTTATGCTCCTCTCAAGGAGTGCTGGATCCAGGGGTCCTCAGGACTGGGGTATTAATTCACTGGCTTTGTTTTCTTTAGGCTTTTAATGATGTTATTGATCTTGAAGTTTCCTCTCTGCAGCCTTTTCCTGCCAGTGCTCTCCTCCTGCAGAGAGCCCTGTGCCAGAGCTGTGGAGAAGGAGGTGTCAGGTTGGCTGAGCTCCTGGTTATGAGTGGCAGGGTGGCCTCATCTGCCAAGAACCTCTCAGCAGAGACAGTGGCTGGAAAGTGCATTGAATCTGTCTACCCAAACATCTCCAGCTGAGGTGTCTCTGCAGGGTGCTGTCACTCCAAGTCTCACAGTGTCCTTGGCAGCCTCAGAGGGTTTCTCTGATGGACACTGTTGTTCCAGTGTGTTTGTCTTCTCCTGCTGAGTTCACTCAGTTCTTCCTGTTGCATTGTAAACTCTTGTGATAGAGACAGTGATCCAGTTAAGGGCTACCCTTTGCTACCTGAGATTAGCTCAGTTGGTTAAAACTTGGTTGTAATAATGCCAAGGTTCAATCCCATGTGTGGGCCATTGACTTAAGGGTTGGACTCGATGATCCTTGTGGGTCCCTTCCCACTCAGAATAGTCTGTGATACCTCTCCTTTCTAGAGCAGAAGGGAACAAACCTGTACCATATTCCAACCTTGTGGTGATGCTCATCAACACCATGACAGTTTGCTGAATTTCAGATCAGATCTAGAAAATCCATCCCAAAACATGTCCAAAATGTGACTCATGCTCTGGAATTGTCCAAGAGATCCTTGGCAAACCAGTGCTGTGTTGTGCCCTGGTGGGTATGAGCTTGTAAAATTTTCATCCTGCTGACCTGAGGACCCTTCCATCTCTGCAGAATGTCTCTATCCCATCTTGCCCTGCATCCCTCCTCCAGAACACCTTGTGTTTTGCCATCAGTGGAGGGACAGCACAGACTGTGTGCAAGCGGTGTAGGAAAGCAGGAATGTGGCCACTGATTGTGCCACAGCAATGCTGGATATTTCATCTCCTTCCATCCAGGGTCAGTGGCAATGAGCAATCAATACAGCCAGCAATAAATCCCCCAAAGGAGAGAAAAGGGGCAGAGACAACTGCAGATGGTGCAGCAGGTGATCATAAAGGAGTGCTAGGAATGGAATGGCTGGTGATGAGTGGGGTTGGCAGCATTGACTGGGTTAAAACAAAAAAAAATTACCTGTACAGACTCGATCCTTCAGGGAGAGGTTTGGCGTCTCAATGAGGACCTGGCTGATGGTGCAACCCTGTGCCCTCCTCCCTCTGGTCACTTAACCTCTGTTTCCTTATCTGGAAAGGAGAAACATCTCTTATTTATGGACATTTCAGCAGAGTCACTGACATTAATTCCCTGTGGGTTTTTCTGAAGCAGTTTCAAGGCAAATGTTTATCAAATCCCCCCTCAGTCTGTTCCTTCCCTCTGGTTGCCATTGCAGTTGAGAAATCTGATTTTCAGTCCTGGTTTGAGAGGGGCTTTCAGTGCAGCCTCAGATGTCTCTTTCTGGGCCTCAGTTTCCTCATCCTTTTAGGCAGCCCCTAAAACTCCATTCAACAAGTTTTGGCTGCACAGGATATTCAGGGTAAAGGGGTCATGGTACTAAGTCTCTTATTAGAATTTTTTGCACATCACAACCCCTTAAGAGTCTTTAACAGGCTTTTCCTCAAGTGGGATGAATCACCAATGACTCCTGCACAGGGATCCAGGGGGACCATAAGCATTTCCCCTCCTGACTGTTAACCTTTTCCTCTTCCCTCCCAGTCAGGAATCCCATGGGATTTCCAAGGCAAGGCTGAATCCAGCCAGACTGATGCTGGAGCTGGTGGAGAGGATGGAGGAGGCAGTTGGGCTGGGGTAATCTATTTAGTATTGGAAAATTAATCATTTACATTCCAGAAGTTTTCATTTGGGGGTTTTACTCCAGTTTTTAGTGAAGACCTGGGGTAGAGCAGGACTGGGAACCAGACTGTGAGCAAAGCCATGCTCTTCACTCATCTTTTCCCTCCAGTATAAACCACCAAGAGGGACAGTGTAGACTGGGAGACACGTGAACTCTGCATCTATTTTTTGTGTCTCTTATTTTGGGGATTTTCACTTCAGGGGCTGATGCAGCCCCTCTTTCCCAGTCCCCCATTTCCAACCTTCCCTGGGAGAGGTGTGGGCTGCCTGGGGAAGGCTCTGCCTGCATCCTCTCAGGGCTGTGTGTGCAGAGGGCAGCGTGCCAGGGCTCGGGCATCGATTTCCACAGCTCTGCCGTCCTAACCTTCCCCCGAGAAACTCGAGTCCTCTGAGAGAGACGGAGACAGACAGACCCACAGACGGCTGCGGGAGAGGGGAGGGGGTTCATTGATCGCCTGCTGCCCCGAGAAGAGCAGAGCTTTCCATCTCCGTATCTTCCCCCCGATCTTGTCCCCCCTCCGGAGCTCCGCTGCCCTCCGGGGCTCTGCTCGAGCCTCTTTAGGCGGCGATGAATCATTTAGTTGGTGTAAATTGAAAACGCGGCGCTTGGCGGCTGCAGGGGCCGCCCGGGGAGGGTGAAAGGCTGAGGTGGGAGCAGGGGGGAGGAACCAGAGCTGAGAGATGGCACCGAGGCACTCGGTGCCTCGCTGCAAGGTCACAGCAATGTCACCAGCCCCAAGCCGGGGCTGCAGAGAGGGATGAGAGCAGAGCAAAGTTTTCTGCCAGCCTGGTATGAATTCAGCAGCTTCTTCCTGTGTCAGATCAGCAGCACTGTCTAAAGATGCCACCCAATACCTGAGCATCCCTTGGCAAGTTACTTCTGTCTCCATCCATACACAAACTATACACCCCTCCTTCCTTCCCACTCACGCCCAGAGGGGCAGCAAGAGCTCAGGCTCTTTACCCCAGAGGAGGGATAAACCCTTCAGGAGCTGAATGTGCTCTCTCTAGGTCTAGATTGGATACTGGGAAGAAATTCTTCTTTGTGAAGGTAGTGAGGCCCTGGCACAGGGTGCCCAGAGAAGCTGTGGCTGTCCCATCCCTGGAAGTGTCCAAGGCCAGGTTGGACAGACCCTGAGATCAGCTCAGTTGGTTAAAACTTGTTTGCATAATGCGAAGGTCATGGGTTCAATCCCCTGTGTGGGCCATTGATTTAAGAGTTGGACTCGATGATCCTTGTGGGTCCCTTCCAACTCTGAATAGTCTGTGGTCTGTGACAGGGCTTGGAGCAACCTGGGCTAGTGGAAGGTGTCCTCATGGTAGACTGGATGGTTTTTCAGGTCCCTTCCAACCCAAACCATTGTTATTCCATGCACATGCACTGCTCCAGTGTTCACCACGCAGGTTCTCAGCTCTGCACGGTGCCTCTGGCTTGTGTTTAACATACCAGCTTCCAGCAGAATGGAAATCTGGGACACAAGAGCAGCATCCCTATAGAAGACAGTCAACATTGTCTTACAGGAAATGCACTGACCTTGCTGGGTGCAGAAGGGACCTGTCCCAGGCTCTTTCTTGTTAATGCCACTCCTGGATTTTGGCTGCGCTGCCTCATTTCATCCTAATGTAGCATCTATTTCATTCCAAGAGGAACAGTTGAACACACTCAAGCTGTCCTCAAGGGAGGATGCACCCCCAGGCACCAGCCTCCTTCTGCTCTGGAATCTGCCCTTGCTGGTCTGGGGACTCCTTGGCTGGCAGGTCATTAATTGCAATCAGAGAGGAAAACAGTCCCATTTTCTGAGAGAACTTGTGATATTTCAAAACTTTTTTTTTTTCCCCTCAGCTCGTAGTGGCCAATTATTTTTTTAATAAGAAATGTTCCTGAAAGCTGTTTTGGAAGGCACTGATTCCATTTAGTAATTGGAGAATGATTCATTTAGACTTCGGAAGTTCTCGTTTTGGGGTTTTATTTCAGTTTTCAGTAAATTGCGTAAGATTTCAAACTAAAAAGTCATTCTGAAATGAAGCATTACTGTTTTTTTCCCCCCTGCTTTTCTTTTCTTCATTAAAATGGAACATTTGGGCATCTGTGATTTTTTAATTCCCCAAAAGCCTTTACCAGCTCTAGAGACTGAGCAAAGCAGGACGTCAACACTGTTGGTTTAGGAGGAACTGACATTTGCTGCGGAGGGAAAAGGGTTTGTTGAAGCATCTCCAGCCTGTCCTACTGTGGAGGTACCAGAGCCAGGAATTGGCTCTGCTTTCTGCACTCCTCTGCTCATCTCTGAGGAGCTGCTCATGTCCTTTGTGTGTCCTTCTGGCACCCAAGATCCTCACCAAGGTTGGCTTTGCATCTCAGTTCCAGAGGACGTGCCAGGAACTCTCCCCTATTCCTGAACCTTGGGAATAGGATGCAGTGGCCTCCTCCAGGCATCCTCACCCCCTGAGAGAAGCAGTGATATAAAAGTCTTTGATGTGGGCCATACCAGTCACCTTTCTGGATCCCTCTGGCTCTGGGTTAGCCAAGGGATGACCAAAATCTCCTGCACACAATTCCTCAGGCTGAGCTGACCCGAATTAACTGCATAACTTCATCAGCAGTGATGGTGTTTATGAGACACTTCAGAAGCCAGAGGAGAGGTTTTTTATATTCCCCACAAAAGGACAGCCCTGTTTAGAAGGGTTTTGTGCCATCCTCTGGCAGGAGACACCTACCCCAATGCCTGGGAAATGATCCTCTTTCTCTCCACTCCTTCCCATTGGCCCTGTAGCCACAGGATACTTTGTATATCCAGAAATTACAGTTCTCCTTTCTAACATGATATGGAAGGAAAAAGGCATTTATACAAGTTGTTTTCTAGGGAGTGAAGGATTAGTGTGGAGGGGGAGGAAGGTTTGTTATCCATACTCAGACTCACTGCCAGACCAGGAAAAAAAAGAAAAAAAAGGGAAAAGTTCCAAAGTGCAGCTCCTGCTGTCTGGTCTCAGCAGGAAACCCGATAGGATGCTGCTTGCAGAGGCTCATTGATTGTCCCTGGCTTTAACTTTCTTGGTCAAAGTCTTCTGAATCACTAGAGAGTCTCAGGTAACCCAAGCTGCCCACAGATGCTGCAATAAGACCTTTATTTGAAGGGTCTTTTTCTTGCTTGACTTTCTGCTGTCTGAAAGCCTCTGACTGTCTTTCAGGCTGAGGGTTTTTTTTTCTTTTCCTCTTCACCTCTTTTCCTTCCCAGTCTTTTTCTCCAGTGCTGTGTTGGGGAAGGGACACTGGGAAGGGCTGTATGGGTCAGGCTTAGGAATCCAGGAGGGTGGAATATCACACCCAGTCCTGTGCCACTCTGGGCTCTATCAGACAGTGAGAAAAGAGTGATTTACTGACCCTTGTGAGGGCTTGTGATCCCATAAACCTTCAGCTTCCACGTCAAGAAACCAGGGCCTCAGCTGCCCCTGCCTTGTGACCCCCCCCATGCTGTTTAGTTCCAAGGTGCAGACTGGAGTCTCTCCAGTGAGGCAGCAATTTGCAGGTGTTTTGCATTTTCCTGGCATGATGAATAAGTCAGAGAATCATGGAAGGGACCCACAAGGACCACAGAGTCCAACTCCTGTCCCTGCACAGGACAGCCCCAAAAATCCCACCATGTGCCTGAGGGCATTGTCTGAGCACTTCTTGCACTCTGGAAGGTTTGGTGGCTGGGTCCACCTCCCTGGGGACCTGTTCCAGGGCCCAGCCACCCTCTGGGGATCACAATCATGGCATGGCTGGGACATTTCTCTTACAGAAAAATCTTTTATATCCTTCCCTGCCTTCACATTGTCCTGCCGTGGGTCAGCTCTTGGTGCCTTCAGAGAGCTGGGAGACCCCCTGCATGCCAAAGGTACATGATAATTGTCCTAATATTCCTAAAGATGGACCAGCCACATGGAGAACAAATGGCTTCCAGCTCAAATCCTGCTTTTCCTTGGAAATCTATGGCCAGCTGGGCTGTGCTTCCCCATCAGAAAGGAGGCTCAGAGCTCCTTCTGTTGCTGAGTTCAACACGGTGTGTGTCTGAGGTATCTGGGGACATTTCTCATTGCAACAGAAGATTTCCAGTTCCATGATGGGGGGGAAACATAAAGGCTGTGAGGGAAAGTACTTGCAAGAAATCTGAAGTCTCTCAATTGGTTTGAAAGTCTCCAGTCAGTTGTTTGCCACTGTTAGTGCTGCCCATCAGTGGTGGCGAAGGTGAACCAGCTGTCAGGATGTCTGGTCTCCAAACTCTGCTTGGTTTGACTCCTCCCAGGTCACAGCTGGCCTGGGAACATCTGATAGCAAAGGACAGTGGAGTCACCTTCCCTCGACTGGCCTTGGCATGGGGTGATTCCCACTTTTTCCCAGGTAGTTACTGAAACTGGAGACTCAGGCTCGGCTTGGAGGGGAGCTCAGCAGGGGGTGGAGTGGCATTGGCCCTTTCTGCACCGAGCCCTGATTATCTTCCATCTGTCAGCTGAGCTACAGCTAAAGGCCCCATCATTTCTCACCTCGGCACTGCCTTTGGAGAGGAGGAAATGGCCCCAAATGTGACAGCTCTGCAATGGCCTTTTGAAATGAGATCGGGGCTCTCGGTCCAGAGAGGGGAGGAGGGAGTTCTTGGGACCGGGAGCGTGGCTGTTGATGGTGATAAAGCTCTGAGTGAAATGGAGGCTTCTGGGAATCCCATCCCACTCCAGGTGGGTGATGACACTGAGCAAACCCCTCTGAACCAGCCCTGTACCTCTGAGCAGGACACAGAATCATAGAATGGATTGGGTTGGAAAAGACCTCTGAGATCAGCAAGTCCAACCCTTGGTCCAACTCCAGTCTCTTTACCAGATCATGGCACTCAGTGCCACGGCCAAGCTCAGCTGAAAAACCTCCAGGGATGGGGAATCCACCTGCTCTCTGGGCAGCCCATTCCAATGCCTGAGCACTTTCTCTGCAAAGAATTTTTTTCTGATATCCAACTAAAATTTCCCCGACATCCAGTCACTAGTCCTGCAGAGCTGCCCCATCGCTGTGTCCGGCACCACCGATGTCCTTACATTCCTTCAATGCCATTGTGTCCCTTTTGGGAGCACTTTTCCTGCTCTGCCCTTCACAGGTTGATTATCTCTGTGGCTGTACCTGCCCGAGGCAACTCGGGGACAGCACTGGGCACTGTGGGCCATAAGACGCAGGCGTGTGGTAAATGTGTTTTGATAACAACCTCCTTCTCCTTGATTAGCTTATTTTGCTAGAGGGCAGCAGGGAGGGGGGTGAAGATAATTACTTTGTGCAGTGGGTGCCAGCAGAAGCTCTCTCCTCATGTAGCCCTGTGGGTTAGGTGTCCTACTTGGGATTTGTCCTCATCACAGAAGCATCGGCAGCTCAGGTTTAGCACCGCAGAAAGTCCAACCTTTGCAGAGAAAGATCTCTGGAATTTCTTCTTCTCTTATGTTAAACAGCCTGCCATGGGTCTCATGTGCTTGGACATGAGAGGAGAGAGGGATGAAGGTACTCAGTGCTACTTCTAAAGTACCTCCTGTGTGCTGGTTCCTTGACAGGGGACACCCCTGTGTCATCCCAGCATGGCACTTGCTCTGGGACCCCACACATCAGTGGGTGTCCTCTCTAGATGTCTCACAGCAGGTATCTAAGGGAGGGACAGGGACAAGGGAATGCTGTGTGACCACCCTGACCAGCTTAAAAAGCTAGTCAGATGTGCACTGGAGCTGAGGAGCAAAGTTACAGAGAAGGAGCATACCCTGACTTAGATTATAAAGTGGATGTTGACAGACCCAGCGAGGAGATTAAATATGGAGCAGCAACATAAAGCCCTAACTCAAGTGCCTGAACACAGATGTATGGAGAACACGAGGAGACTCTGAAATACAGGTGTTTTCATTCACACAAGGAGCTCAATTCAGCTGCCCATCCCTGCTGTCTGCTGCAACTGGAGCACCTGGGCAACATGAGATGTTCACCTGGGCTGGCAAATATGTCACAGAGTCTCCTGGAGACCCATTTCCTCTGGAGGGTAAGGACCAGTTGGGGTCCTGAGGAGATGAAAAGTGACTTTAGACCTCTGTATGCTGGCAAAAAAATAGAGCTTGACCCCAGGTTGGGATGTCCTCTCTCCATAGGTTGGGATGTCCTCTCTCCATAGGTTGGGATATCCTACCCCCACAGGTTGGGATGTCCTCCTCCCACAGTTTGGGATGTCCTACCCCCACAGGTTGGGATATCCTACCCCCACAGGTTGGGATGTCCTCTCTCCATAGGTTGGGATGTCCTCCCCCCACAGGTTGGGATGTCCTACCCCCACAGGTTGGGATGTCCTCTCTCCATAGGTTGGGCTGTCCTCCCCTCACAGGTTGGGATGTCGTACCCCCACAGGTTGGGATGTCCTACCCCCACAGGTTGGGATGTCCTCTCTCCATAGGTTGGGCTGTCCTCCCCTCACAGGTTGGGATGTCGTACCCCCACAGGTTGGGATGTCCTACCCCCACAGGTTGGGATGTCCTCTCTCCATAGGTTGG
The DNA here is from genome assembly GCF_047495875.1 of Pithys albifrons albifrons. Taxonomy (NCBI): domain Eukaryota; kingdom Metazoa; phylum Chordata; class Aves; order Passeriformes; family Thamnophilidae; genus Pithys; species Pithys albifrons. Next base: position 99,801,301 of record NC_092460.1, on the reverse strand, counting down.
GATGTCCTCCCCTCACAGGTTGGGATGTCTTACCCCCACAGGTTGGGATGTCCTACCCCCACAGGTTGGGATGTCCTCTCTCCACAGGTTGGGATGTCCTACCCCCACAGTTTGGGATGTCCTACCCCCACAGTTTGGGATGTCCTACCCCCACAGTTTGGGATGTCCTCTCTCCACAGGTTGGGATGTCCTATCCTCACAGGTTGGGATGTCCTCTCTCCATGGGTTGGGATGTCCTACCCCCACATGTTGGGATGTCCTCTTTCCATAGGTTGGGATGTCCTACCCCCACAGTTTGGGATGTCCTCCCCTCACAGGTTGGGATCTCCTCCTCCCACAGGTTCTCAGAATGGACAAAATTCTGCAGGTTTTACAGCTTGACCAGTCTCACTCCTTCCATGAATTTTAAAGTCTTCCAATGCCCTGATTTGCAGTACAGCAAGGCTGGGCTTTCCTGCAAGGTTGTGCCACTGAGAGTCATGAGACATGGATGGTTCAGAAACTGTTGCTGTGCTGTTGGTAGGGAACTGCTCTCTGTCTTGCTGTCAGATGCTCCCTGGTGCCTCTTCAGCCAATGATCTGCCAATGAGGGAAAATGGCACTGCAAATGAGCTCTCCCCAGGCTGGAGGACCATCAGCCTTCCACTTGCACTGCTGCTGCTGTGACATTTCATCATCCTCCTCCTGTGACAGGTCTCAGAAGGGAGTGGAGATCAGGAAGAGATTCCAGCTAAAGAAAAGCACAGCAAACCTTTTAGGTTTATCTTTATCTAGACTTGCTCCAACCTGGTCTTGGACACCTCCAGGGATGGGGCAGCCACAGCTTCTCCAGGCAACCTGTGCCAGGGCCCCACCACCCTCACAGGGAGGAATTTCTTCCTAAGACCTTGTGTTGCACCCTCCCACATGCAATGACCTGCCAACCAGCCCTCCCATGTGCCCCCAGCCCATCTGTGTCCAGCCCCAAACCCTCCCTATTGATCCCACACCCCTCTGCACTCCATCCCCCAGCAGAGCTGCAGAGGTAGATCCTTTTCCCTTTTGGCTTCTGTACCAGGGAGATTTTAATTTTTTAAATTTTTTTTTTTTAATTTTTGGATACTTTTGGGTACAAGAATTGGGTATTTTGGAACAGGCTTCACAGGGAAGTGGTCATGGCCCCAAGCCATGAGTTCAAGAAGTGTTTGGACGATGGTCTCAGGCATATAGTGGGATTTTTGAGGTTGTCCTGTGCTAGGTCAGGAGCTGGACTCAGTGATCCTTGTGGGCCTCTTCTAACTCAGGATATTCTGTGATTCTGCCTCCCTTCTCAGCTGTACTGTGGTCCTGGTTGTGAGAGTTCACAGGAGCTTCTGAGGTTGAAGCTGATTATCTCATCCTGCTGATGGGGCTTTGTTTTATGGGGGATCCTCCTTGCTTTGCTGCAAGGAGTCTCTTTGCAGTCTCTTCCTCCTAACCCCAACCATAGACATATTTCTTTAGTTTGGTGCGAGGATCTGAGCAACTCATGGCCCTGTTTCCTTAAACATCTTGTCTTCCATCGTTTTCCACTTCAGAGATGTCCTTCAGCAGCTTTTGAATGGCATACTATCAATTTATAGCAGGAACCATCTCCCAAGGCAGACACAGATGTTTTAGTTCCATGAATTACAGGAGCCAGACAACAGCCTGATCTCCAGCCTGTGGGGAGATATAAAAGTCTCTCCCTCATGTACAACACAACATTCAAGTAGAATTAGAGGCAGATGTGGACATGGAACAACATTTCTTGCCTCCTAATCTGATGCCAAATAGGTTGGACCAAAATAATTTCTTCCAGGGTAATGGGTGCATTTTTAATAGAGTCTCATCCCTGGAGGCAGAGCTAGACTGGATTGGCTGAGACAGCTGGATGCAAAAAAAAAAAACCCAGGATATTAAAAAAAAAATATGTTTTCTTGCCATCCTGCCACAGAAGAGGCCGAAATCACAGTGGAGAACAGATGTGTTGGCTGTGAATTTTTCCTGCCACTGGCTGTGGACTTCTTGGTGTGCTGCAGGACATGAGGCAGCTCCCCTTGGAATGCAGAATCCACCACCCCCTGCTAATGGGAGGAAAGGCAGGTTTCTTGTTATTTCCCTCCACTATTTGCTTCCCTGCCTAGGAATTTGCTCCAGCAATGAACGTGTCTTTTTTTGTTTGGTGCTTTGTGGCAAAAAATAAAAAGAAAGTTGAGGGCAGGGCAGTATTTGGAGGAGGAGGGGAAGTGCTGGAGGGTCTACTGGGACAGAAGGGAGGAGATGGAGGGTGATTCTGCCTAACCTGGAGGAAGGGATTTGAGAGGTTGTGAGCAACACGAGGAAGTGGGAATTGGTGTGGGCTGAAGGACTGAGACACTGTTGTAGAGACAAAATCTGGGCCAGTTTCTGACCAGAGAAAACAAGTTCTGGACCCCTTGGTACATTCAGAAAGGGATGTCAGCATGATCCACAGGGTACAGAATTTTCCTTAGGCAAGAGAGAGCAGAATTAATTTCCCTGCTGTGCTGTAGATACTGTGCATGAGTTTGGACAAGTTACTAAGTTTCTTGATTCAGTAACCATTGAAGAGAGGGACTTTTACCTGAAAACACTCCTTGTCACCCTGAAGTACCTTCTGGAGTGGCCAGTTTCTTTTTGCACCTATTGGTGAAACCCAAATGAGTAACCAGTGCCCAGCTTAAAATTCCTGCAATCTTTAACTTCCCTCTGTTTGAGCCCTTTGTAGGAGTAACATTTTCCCACCTCACAGGTGGATGTGAGATCCTAAGCCTTAAAGCATTTGGGATGATGAGTGACTTGCAGAACTCCCATATATGTTTGTGTGAGTTTATATATCTCTATATATGTACGTGTGTGTATATGTATATATATATGTATATGTGTGTGTATATACCAAGTTGGGAGGGAGTGTTAACCTGCTGGAAGGCAGGAGGGCTCTGCAGAGGGATCTGGATAGACTGGAGGGATGGGCTGATTCCAATGGGATGAAGTTCAACAAGGCCAAGTGCAGGTCCTGCCCTTTGGCCACCCCAACCCCTGCAGCGCTCCAGGCTGGGCACAGAGTGGCTGGAGAGCAGCCAGGCAGAGGGACCTGGGGGGACTGAGGGACAGGAAGCTCAACAGGAGCCACCAGTGTGCCCAGGTGGCCAAGAAGGCCAATGGAATCCTGGCCTGGATCCAAAGTAGCGTGGCCAGCAGGCCCAGGGCAGTGACCCTTCCCCTGGACTCTGCCTTGGGGAGGCCACACCTTGAGTGTTGTGTTCAGTTCTGGGCCCCTCAGTTGAGGCAAGAGCTTGAGGGGCTGGAGCGGGGCCAGAGAAGAGCAACGAGGCTGGAGAAGGGACTGGAGCACAAGTGCTGTGGGGAGAGGCTGAGGGAGCTGGGGGTGTTCAGCCTGGAGAAGAGGAGGCTCAGAGGTGACCTCAGCACTGTCTGGAACTGCCTGAAGGGAAGTTCTGGCCAGGTGGGGGTTGGTCTCTTCTCCCAGGCACTCAGCAATAGGACAAGGGGGCACGATGGGCTCAAGCTCTGCCAGGGGAAATTGAAGTTGGAGATGAGAAAAAAATTCTTTGCAGAGAGAGTGCTCAGGCATTGGAATGGGCTGCCCAGAGAGGGGGTGGATTCCCCATCCCTGGAGGTTTTTCAGCTGAGCTTGGCCATGGCACTGAGTGCCATGATCTGGTAAAGGGACTGGAGTTGGCCCAAGGGTTGGACTTGATGATCTTGGAGGGCTTTTCCAACCCAATCCATTCTGTGATTCTATGATATATATCTATATATCTATTATCTCTATCTATCTATCTATCTATCTATCTATAACTTGAAAATAATAATTTCGTCTCACCTCTGACTAAGTTTTAGTTTGTTTAATTAAACCAGACATGCCAAGGTGCAAACACACGTGTAGTTCCTTGTTTAACCCAAAGAACACCCTGTGCCCTTCTCTTAGAGCAGAGGTGGCACCAGAAGGGTTAAGGCAGACAGAAATGAAGCAAAGGCCCCTGTGTCTTGCTTGTCCCTCCCATATCTCATTCCCTGTGCCTCCTGCCCCTCTGCCCCAGGCAGCAAAGGAGATCTACATTTTAATTGAGACATGTTAAGGAAATAATCTCAATCTAACCCTGCCTGGAAGGCTTCTCCCTGGTTACCTCGGTGCAGATGCTGAATGCACATTTTAGGGGTGGAGGGGTTAGTTCTCTCTCTATTTTTTTCCATCCTTGCTTGATTCCTAGGCCTGGGGGGAGGGCTGGAGCTGTCAGGAAAATGTAGAGCAGAAAGGGCAGGACCTCATTTAGATCTCATTTGGAAATGGGAGTGGTCTGCAAACCCCAGCTGGGTGTGCACCAAGAGGTGCTGGTGCCTGGCAGTGCTGGGCACTGGCCCTTGGGGAGCTTGGGAACCCAGAATTCACAAGGGGTGTCCTCTGGGTGTGGCTGCATCCTCTCTTCCCTCTGTCTGATCCTCTGTGGCAGGGGTAGAAAGGAGTTCAGATGCTTCAGATGCTTAAAACACATCCTTGCTTCAGCTGGATGAGAGCAAAGGGGGGAAGTGAGGCCCTTTTAGTATTTCACTTCTGTTAATCATAGAATCATAGAATAGCTTGAGTTGGAAGTGACCTTTTAAAGGTCACCTAGTCCAGCTCCCCTGCAAGGAGCAGGGAATTCTTCAACCAGGTCAGATTGCTCAGAACCACATCTCTAACCCAACCCTGGATGTTTCCACCACCTCTCTGGGCAACCTGTGCCAGGGTCTCCCCACCCTCACTGGAAACACGTTTCTCATATCTAATCTAAATCAACCCTCTTTCAGTTTAAAACCATTATTAATGAGGTCTCTGCATTAATGAGGCCCCACCCTCATGGCTCAGAGCTGAGGAGGGGACATGACCATAGCAAAACCAAACCCCTTTTGTCTTGTTGCAGACCCAAACCTTCCCCACAAAGAGGGGCAAGTTTTCTCTGCCTCTTCTCAGCTGCAGCAGAGGATGAGGAGCCACCTGATCTGCCCTTTCCCTTGGCATTCCAGGAGCTGCCAACAAGCAGCCAGACATGTCCTGTCTCCAGCCCCAGTTTGGAAGGGATGCCAGCCAGCCCTGCCAAGGAGCACTGAATTATTTTGTGCAGGGCAAAAGGGCAGGATTTCAGTTCAGATAACACTGGGCTGTTCTGTCTGTTCCCAGTCTGTCAAAGTTTGCCTGGCCTGATAAGGAGTTATCAGAGCAGGCCATCTCTGTTTGAGCCACCAGAGATGTGGCAGGACCAGAGGTGGGTTTTCTTCAGGCTGCCCTGGCCCTTTTCCACCCAGCACCTCTAAAGAGTCAGCCAGTTAATAATGGTAGGAGGATGATTTTGGGATGCTTGCCAAGAGCTTTAGCTCTGTGCTTTTCTCAGGGAGAAGAGAAAATGCAAACATAGATGAGAGCAAATCAACCTGATCCCTCCCTCATTGTCACCCAGCCCCAACCCTGAAAACAAGGTCACAAATAACTCAGTGTATGAGTAACCCAAAAAGCAAAATGATTTTTCCATTTTAAGGCTATTGCCTCATAAAATTCAGTTTCAGGAATGGGTCTCAATTTTACAATATCTCTGAGAAGGGTCTCAGTATACCTGGATATCAAAGTGATTTTCTGTGTGGTAGGGAGTTAGTTCTTACCAGCACTGTTAGGACAGCAGAGTCTCTGCTCTCTGTTCCCTTCTCTGCTCTCAAGGACCAAAGGCAAAAGGCTGAGCTGGAGAATTCCCTGCCAGCTTAATCTGATGGAGGATCATAATTGTAAAATCCTGGGATGGTTTGAGTTGAAAGGGACCTTAAATATCTTCTCATTTCAACCCCTTGCCTTGGGCAGGGACACCTTCCACTAGACCAGGATGGTCCAAGTCCCATCAAGCCTGGCTTTGAGCACTTCCAGGTATGTGGCATTTGGATTAGGATCTGGAAAGGTTGGTGAGAAAGAAAGGAAAGTGGACCCATTGCATAAACTCATTTGGCCAATTGACAGAATATCATTTGATGGCATCTCCAGCTGTTGAGGAGCACACCAGTGCAGTTATTGAGTGTTGTACTTAATCACCTATTGATTGGGGGGAGTTGGAGAGGTCAGCCTTCCCCTCTACCCCCATTCCCAAATTAAAAACTAAGAGGAGAAGGAACTGCTTTGACTTTTTCATTCTGCCTGGATGTTCAGGGAACTTACCATTGCTAAACCTCCCTCAGTCCTTAAGAGTGGAAACATGCATAGAATGAATTATAGCAAAATCAATTAATACTAACAGTATCTATTAAATATTGCACTCTGGAGCTTTGCAGGAGTGCACTGCTGCTCTGATATGATCATGACACCATTAACATAATATAAAGAATCAAAAAATCAATAGCTTGCTGAAGCCCCAAATTAAGGCCAAGCCATGTTACACCATCTCTTTAAATATCTGAAATGGCAACTTGTCTCTGTCGTGTACAACCTATTTGCAGATGAAACATCTCTCCCAAAGTAGGTGGGAATTTGTTGGCCTGCCTGTCCCTGCTGCAGCTGCTCTCTGGGGATGCTTGGCATGAAGTTTGGCTCATTGTTTCCAGCAGTATGGCCACAAATGGAGGAGAAAATCTGTTCAGGGTTAAACTGGCATAAATCTAGAGGGACTCCAGAGCAGGCACAGGGGCACTGCATTGGTGGACTGATGTACCTCTGTAGGATGGAAACATGGACAAGGTGTCTTCTCCCACTGACCTGACTAATATTTTACAATGTCAATGTTGTGGAGTTTCTTTAGCCTGAAGTGCCAGGCTAAGACACTGCAACTCTTCTGCCTGCACTGAAAAAATAAGAAATGGAGCAGGAGATGCTTTCAGAAGGGCTAGGAGAGAGATTTGAGCACAAAGAGACTGCCATGGGTCTCTTCCAGCACAGTATCACAGACTGGCTTGGGTTGGAAATGACCTTAAGGATCATCTCATTCCAACTCGCCTACCATGGACAGGGACACCATCACTGGAGGGAATCAACAAAACAAAGGTGGTCAGAGTAGGACTTTCAGTGTGGGTTTAGGGATTAAATGCCTATGAAAGAGAAGGGGTGTTCAAGATGTGGATGGTCTTGGCTCAGGAGGGAGTGGATATCAACTGGGCTTTTAGTGTACAAGGTAGAAGAAGGTTTCTGACATATTCTCCTGAAGTAATGAGTGCTGAAAATATAGTTGCTTTTGTGATAAAACTTGGTGACAGTGCTGTGTAGCTCCCATGGAAGAGTTGCCTGCAGGACCATTGAGGGGATCAGGTGTTCCCTTCCACCTCTGTGCTTCATGTGAGGGAGAACTGAAGTCCCTTCTCAGCTCTGCTCAGGGTTCTGTGACCTGCCAAGTCTGTGCACACCCATTGGTTGTCTGAGGATCTCAGAGATCAGCTCACACACCTGAAGACTGACACCTGAATTTAAGAGCCTCAATCTACCATCTCAATCCAACCCCTCTACCTCTGGAGCTCAGATTTTCCAGCTGATGTCACAATCCTAATGCTCCTTTGCTTTGCCAAGCCTGGGAAAAAGTGGGGCTTTGGGTCGTGGCACAGAACATCAGCTTTTGTCCCAAGGGCAGATGTTGGGCAGGTGCAAATGGTGTTTCCAGCTCGTGATCCCCAGGGAGAAGTTTTGGGATTAAGGTGTTCACTTTGGAAGGGCTTGAGGTGACAGGGACATTCACTGATGGAGTTTATAGCAACATGATAAAGCAATCCTTGCATCAGGTTAGACAGAGAGATGCTTTTATGGCAAATTTAAGATGAAGGAACACCTTGTGAGATGTTGGAGGAAGGATGAAGAACCATATAAATGAAGATCTCCCTCTGGATGTTCTCCATCCATCCCTCACACCAAGGATGTGTCTTTGGGGACAGAGACCACAGATGACTGAGAGAAACAAGGAGATTTTCTATGATAAATTCATAGAGTGATTTGGGTTGGAAGGGACCTTCAAGATCATCAGGTTTCAACCCCCTGCCATGGGGAGGGACACCTTCCACTAGCCCAGGTTGCTCAGAGCCTCATCCAATCTGGCCTTGGACACTTCCAGGGGTGGGGCAGCCACAGCTTCTCTGGACAACCTTTGGCAGGGACTCACCACCCTCACAGCCAAGAATTTTTTCCTGATATCTAATCTAAACCTCTCCTCTTTCACTATAACCCATAATGAACATGTAGATGTGTTTCTGAGGACAAAGGGGCTTCCAGAAAGACTCCAGTGGGAAGAATCCTGTGGTCCTGCCCCATGTAACATATATTTATAATACAATTAAGACAGCTCCAAGGAATTTTATTGGGCACTGCAAGACAACTACCTGTGCTACAGTTATTAGAATATAGTTGGATTTGTCCAGCTTGAAACAATTCCTGGACATGTTTGGGAATTATTGGGTCAAGGAGGGTTTCCACCAGGTGTTTTGGAAGTTAATAGAGTTAAGAGAGATCAGAGCATGTCATTTGGCCCCAGGAGCAGAGAACGTTTCCTGGTATTGTCCAATACACTAATGGGATGTTGCCACAGCTCCCAGTTGCAAAGGGACAGTGGGAGGAAAATCCTGGAGGAAAGACACCAACTGTGGAGATAACCTGCTGAAAAATCATTTTATGGAAGCATTTTCTCAACTGCAAAGCCAGAGCAAGTGTGTCAGTGCATTAGTTAAGAAAACAGAGTATGAAAGGCTCATAAGGAGTAAGGAAACCTTTACAAAGAGTGGGAGCCAACACAGGAAGGATCAGTGTTTGCTGCCAGTTAAATAAAAATTAGGCAAGAAAGGTTTTCAAGGTTGAAACTCATTGTCTGGAGGTGAAGTCATAACATGCTTTTATCCTTGAAAAGTGATTGGATTGGGACTTGATAAAATTCAGGTTAAAGCATCAAAAATCAATCCCAATGAATGTCCTTTTTAATCAAGGCACATGAAAATGGGCAAGCAGACAGAATTAAACATGTACTTGCCTCTGTGCACATGCTAAGTCTGCTTTAAATGAAGATGCTAATGGGATACACAGCCTGAAACCTGGATAAAAGGAAGCTCATTCATGGCATAAATCACACTGGGACAATAGAGGAGGCCAAAACGATAAAGAAAAGGCTTTTATGTTACAGCAAATGTAAAATCAAAGAAAGAAAATAGGGTCAATGTGTGCACAAGTGACAAGGGCTCCCTAGGGAAGGGCACGGTGATAAGGCTGGTTTATTGACCACTTGAAGAGGGTGACAGTGACTGTGACATGCTGAGAGAAATCCAAAAGGCTGGGAGGGCAGAAGAGGTGGCAAGGAGAGGCTTCAGGTGGCATTGTGGGCACCCTGCAAATGGCACAGCACTTGGGGCTCATACCTGTGAACCCACTGAAAGAGAAACAAATCTGGGTTTGCTCTCGGATTACTCACAGGATGTTCTGCAGGACCAAGCTGTCAGTGCATTGCTCTGTGAGAGTGACCACACAGTGCTCAGATTCACAGAATCATAGAATCATAGAATTGATTGGGTTGGAAAAGACCTCCAAGATCATCGAGTCCAACCCTTGGTCCAACTCTAGTTTATTTACTAGATCATGGCACCCAGCACCACGTCCAATCTGTGTTTAAAGATCTCTAGGGATGGTGAATCCACCACCTCTCTGGGCAGTCCATTCCAATGCCTGATTACTCTCTCTGTAAAAAATTTTTTTCTGATATCCAACTTAAATTTCCTCTGGCAGAGTTTAAGCCCATCGTGCCCCCTTGTCCTATTGCTGAGTGCCTGGGAGAAGAGACCAGCCCCCACCTGGCTATAACTTCCCTTCAGGTAGTTATAGACAGTGCTGAGGTCACCTCTGAGCCTCCTCTTCTCCAGGCTAAACAACCCCAGCTCCCTCAGCCTCTCCCCACAGCACTTGTGCTCCAGTCCCTTCTCCAGCCTCGTTGCTCTTCTCTGGCCCCGCTCCAGCACCTCAATATCCTTTCTGAACTGAGGGACCCAGAACTGAACACAACACTCAAGGTGTGGCCTCACCAATGCAGAGTACAGGGGAAGGGTCACTGCCCTGGTCCTGCTGCCCACGCTATTTTTGATACAGGTCAGGATCCCATTGGCCTTCTTGGCCACCTGGGCACACTGGTGGCTCCTGTTGAGCTTCCTGTCAATTAGTACTCCAAGGTCCCTTTCTGCCTGGCTGCTCTCCAGCCACTCTGTGCCCAGCCTGGAGCGCTGCAGGGGTTGTTGTGGCCAAAGTGCAGGACCCGGCACTTGGCCTTATTGAACTTCATCCCATTGGAATCAGCCCATCTCTCAAGTCTATCCAGATCCCTCTGCAGAGCCCTCCTGCCTTCCAGCAGTTCGACACTCCCTCCCAACTTGGTGTCATCAGCAAATTTGCTGATGATGGACTCAATCCCCTCATCTAAACCATCAATAAAGATGTTAAACAGGACTGGACCCAACACAGACCCCTGGGGAACACCACTGGTGGCCGGCTCCCAGCTGGATGCAGCAGCTCCGTTCACCAGCACTCTCTGGGCCCGACCCTCCAGCCAGCTCCTAATCCAGGAGAGGATACACTTGTCCAGGCCATGGGCTACCAGCTTTTTCAGGAGTATATTATGGGAGACAGTATCAAAGGCATTGCTGAAATCCAGGCAGACACATCCACAGCCTTCCCCTCATCCACCAGGTGGGTCACCTGATCGTAGAAAGAGATCAGGTTGGTCAGACAGGACCTGCCCCTCCTAAACCCCTGCTGGCTGGGTCTAATCCCTTGTCCACCCTGAAGGTGCTGTGTGATTGCACTCAGGATGAACTGCTCCATAACCCTGCCAGGCACGGAGGTCAGGCTGACAGGCCTGTAGTTGCCAGGGTCCTGCTTGCAGCCCTTTTTGTGGATTGGGGTGACATTGGCCAACCTCAGAGTCCTGGAGAAGCAGAACGAGATGAATAAATCAAAATTCAGCTTCAGTGTGGAAGCAACATAAAAATGAAGCAGCTGGTTAAAAGCAGTAGACACAAGGGCTGAGTGATTCGTGGTGTCTTGCATAAAGGCATCAGGTAAGAGGCTGGTTATATGACCTGTGAAAAAATGCCTCAGAGATGGTAAAAGTGTATTAAAAAGCCCAAGTTTAAAATACCTGCTTAAACAGCAAGGTGAAGAGACTCTACTCAAAACTGGAAGCTGCACTCAAAGGAAAAAGGAAAAGAATAAAAAGATCAGTAAGCCTGAGGTGTGAATTGCAAAACAATCATCAGAGAGCCCACACAGGAAACACATTGCTAACCTCAGACACATAAATGATTGCAATTTAACGAGCCTCCCCACAAAAGTTTGTTTTCCAAAGGCCACAAACTGCCTGAAGTGTCAGAGGGATCAGTAAAAAATGCTTTTAGAGCAGAAAAGTGATATGCACTGAAAGATCTTAGGAAGCTCTGGTGGGAAATTGCCCCATTATTAAATCTGCTCTGTGAGTGGCCTTGTTACTGGGGGAATGGAAGGTGGAAAACATCTTAAAAATCAAATTCCTGAAGGATCCAGGAACAGGAATTTAAATCAAGAATGATGAATTCAAGTTGTGACTGCCCCATCCCTTGAAGTGTTCAAGGCCAGGCTGGAGCAACTTGGTCTAGTGGAAGGTGCCCATGGCAGAGGGATTGGAATTAGATGCTCTTTAAGATCCCTTCCAACCCAAACCAGTCTGGAATTCTGGGATTCTATTGGATTTTATTTTTCCCATTAATTTGGTTGAGCCATGAGTAAGAACAGATTAATAAAAAAGCATATGACACGTTGGGGGAGGGCAGTGGGTGTCACAAGTCAATTATTGCTCTTTAAATAAGTCCAAGGCCATGTGATATGGATGATGTGGTTAATACAAAGGAATTTATGCTTTTCCCATAGTTAGGAATTTCAACTCTGCTGTCGTGGGACAGGAAGATGAGTCTTTTGATAGAATAGTAACCAGTTCAAAGATGGGAAATAAAGACCATGAATAAAAGGTTATGATGGAGGGAGGGGATACCTGGGAGGGTCCCATGGGAATTTCTGCTGAGGGTGTTTGGTGTGTTTATAAATGAGCTAAAAATGGGTGAAGAATGAGGCAGAAAAGGTAACTGGTGATGGAGAGATTTGCAGGGTTGTCAGAGGTACACAAGGAGAGATTGTGTGACTTGGCAATTTTCATCTTAAAAGAGAGATGACTGAGAGGGCAACAATACATCCAGACAATCATGAGTGCCATGCAGAAAGCCAAGAGGGGATGATTACTCCCCATTTCTCAGAACACAAGATCCAGGGAACTTTAGATGAGATTATCGAGAGGAATATTAAAACAAACAGAAGAAAGGACATTTTTATATAGTGTGTCATTGATCTGGGCAACATTGTGAGGCAACATTAGGGAGGCCAGAAATACAACTGTCTGGAAAGCAATTAGACAAATTATTGAAAGATCTGTTGAGAGCTGTTCAATACAATGACATCAGGGCAGGCTCCGGGTCAGGCACTCACTCCCAGTGCCTGCTGGAAGCTGAGAGCTTAAACCAGGGGAATTTTTCACTTTATTATCTTGGTTTTGTTGGGGTTTTTTTCCTGCCCAAGTATCTGCTGTTGGAGTCAGGGACAGAGTGAATGGATCTGTGGGGATTTGGCATGAGCTGTTGCAGCCATTTCTGTGTTTCTGCATTTTCAGTAGCCCTTTCAAGAATCAGTTTGTCCATCTTTTAAATAATCCCCCCCTGACCTGTGGCCTTCCTAGCACAGCAGCCAGTGGTGACCCAGAGCAGCTGATGCAGAGTGTGATGGGCATCTTGCCATGCCCATCCAGCCAGGATGAGTCTGGAAGCCCTTTGCAGACATGTGGCCACCAAACTGCCCTTCACCCTGCCCAGCATGCCTTGGAGGTGGCTTAGACTCTGATGTGGGCATGGTTGGCTGGTTTGGCTCTTTGGGATGGTGTTTGGCTGTCTCCCCACGCTGCCTGGAGCAAGAGCTTCTCCTCCATTCAGCCACCCCAAGGTCCTGCTCACAAACTCCATCTCCCCCTCACCAGCTGTGGCTTTATTGGGCCACAGTCCATGCTGGGCTGAATTGTGTTTGATTAGCTCCATAAATCCAGGAAAAGGGAAGCCAAGATCATCACAGAAGCCTTTCAGCAGCAGCAGCAGCACCAGCAGGGAGTCCAAATCCCCATTAAAATGTGTGCTCAGCTCATCTCGAGTCACTCATTTTTGCTGTCTCCCTCCATCTCATCCTTTGTTTCCCTGCCTTTGATTGCAGCTGAAGTTTGGATCAGCGTTGTCATGGTGAGCCTGCTCTGAAGTGGTCTTTTCCCTGCAGACCAGGCATCAGAATTCCTGGTTCCCATTCAGAACTCTGCCACTGAGGCTTGATGGGCAAGTGATGTTTCTCCTGTTGATCTCGGGTTCTACACTCTGAAAAAAAAAAAAAAAAGGTGACTCGAAAGTTTTGCTTCCCCCAAGGCACACAGGGAGGAGATGTGCTGGATTTATGGATTTCCTCTGGATGTGTGATGGGGGATGCTCCAAGGATGGATGTTGAATGACAGCTTTATCCACTCATCTAAACAATTCCAGCATGAGGTGTGTCAATGTCACAGCCACCAGCTGGTCTCAAATCCAACCTGCCAGTCACTGTGACAAGGTCAGGGGAGATAGGAGGGTGGAGAAATCCCTGAGCTGAGCTACAAACAGTCTTCAGGGAATTACTGGATGGATCCTCTGGACCTGAGACTTATTACCTCCTAGATTTAAGCAATACCTGAATATGGATGTCAGTGCATCTCCCCTGATTATGTGTGAGCTCTGGGATGAGCTGGTGGGCATCTATTCTGGTCAGACTAGGAATAGAGGAAGAGTTATTTTAACAGGATAAGTTCCTTGTGCCAAAGAGGGAGCTGACTTGCTGCTGCTTCTGGCTCCTCTTTCACAGCTCCCTCCAGACTTTGACTTCCCACTGCTGAGGATCCCCTTTCTGTGCATGTGATAATTGTCAATGATCCGAGTGGGAGGGCAAGGAGAGAGATCCACACAGTAAACATGAGCTGAGATTGAGCTGTGTCTGAAGTGATGGAGGGAAGGGGGAAGAGAAAAACCCAGCCTAGAAGCAGGATGGAAATAGTCCCAGACTGCACCACCCAGCTCCTCCCAGTCCCTCTAAGTGGTAGCACAGACTTTTCATCCCATGTTCCAAGAAAAGCTCCATGGCTGGAGTGTGTTTCTCAAGATGCACTGTTATTATTCCTCCAAAGGAATTAAGTTGTTAAATATCTTTGAACTCTCTGGCCCTCCCTCCTCTGCCTCCACCCAGGTCTGTAACTGTGTCATTGCAAACTGGCACTGTCCCTGATCTGATGGACTGATTTCTTCTTTTCTTTGGTGCCTTGGGAAGGAACTGGGGCTCCCTGTGTCTGGCTGAGCATCCAAGTTCATCCATGTCCTCCTTGGCAAGGCCAAGGGCAGAAATCTCTGATTCTTTCCTTTAAACATCAGCACAACCATGAAATCAGAGGGAACAATTCAAGGTTATTACAGAAACACAAGAAATAAAGTTTGTATTTCAGGAGCTCTTTACAAACCAGGGAACTGGATATTGCTGGGTGGGAATAGGGATTTGCTCCTCACAGAGTGATAATCCAACTGATGCTTCCTCACCAATCACTCCATGGGTGCTGCACATACTTTAATTAGATATTGAATCATTGAGGAGAAGTGATGCCCCCACATATATCTGAGGTCAGCATCCCCCACCTGCTGTGCCTGAGCTGGCAGTGGAGGCAGAAGGGCTGTACCTGCCCATGACCTTCCTCTAATTATTTGGAATCCATATTATGGACCTTGCAGCACAAGGCAGCCAATGCCAGGTGTTAAATTAATAAGCTGAACCAGGTTTTCTGATCAGTGCTCTGGGCTGTTTGCCATCCCTTTTTCTCCTCAACATCAGAGAAAATAACCCAGGGCTTTGGCCAAAGGTGTTTTGCATGTGTGATATTCAGAGCACTTTGGAAGTTTGGGGTATTTTTCCTTCTGGGTAAGGAAGACAAAAGAAATGGGGAAAACTGGTGAAGTCAGGGAAACAAGTAATCAGAAAGCTGATGCTGGTGGAAGACAAGGTGATCAGAGGCATCCACTGGAGGTCTAGTTTACAGCAATGCTGGTCATTTGTAGCTCAGGTGACCTGAAAATAGAGGGAGATACAGTGCTGGAAAGATTTGAATCCATACAGGCACCCATTCAGCCAGGGGATGAGTAAGAACAAGTCCCCAATTCCTAAGCATTTGCTCCTGAGTCCTATTTAATAACAGGCTGTGCCTTCAGCAACATGTCATTATTGTGGCAAAAAATAGTTCAATGCTTGTAAAACAATTAACAGGTTAGTGGAGGGAAGATGAAGGTGGGACAGGGAAATTTGCTGATGACAACAAGTCAGGAGGGAATGTTGACCTGCTGGAAGGCAGGAGGGCTTTGCAGAGGGATCTGGATAGACTGGAGAGATGGACTGATTGCAATGGGATGAAGTTCAACAAGGCCAAGTGCAGGTCCTGCCCTTTGGCCACCCCAACCCCCTGCAGCGCTCCAGGCTGGGCACAGAGTGGCTGGAGAGCAGCCAGGCAGAGGGACCTGGGGGGACTGAGGGACAGGAAGCTCAACAGGAGCCACCAGTGTGCCCAGGTGGCCAAGAAGGCCAATGGGATCCTGGCCTGGATCCAAAGTAGCGTGGCCAGCAGGCCCAGGGCAGTGACCCTTCCCCTGGACTCTGCCTTGGGGAGGCCACACCTTGAGTGTTGTGTTCAGTTCTGGGCCCCTCAGTTGAGGAAAGAGCTTGAGGGGCTGGAGTGGGGCCAGAGAAGAGCAACGAGGCTGGAGAAGGGACTGGAGCACAAGTGCTGTGGGGAGAGGCTGAGGGAGCTGGGGGTGTTTAGCCTGGAGAAGAGGAGGCTCAGAGGTGACCTCTGCACTGTCTGGAACTCCCTGAAGGGAAGTTCTGGCCAGGTGGGGGTTGGTCTCTTCTCCCAGGCACTCAGCAATAGGACAAGGGGGAACGATGGGCTCAAGCTCTGCCAGGGGAAATTGAAGTTGGAGAGCAGAAAAAATTCTTTGCAGAGAGAGTGCTCAGGCATTGGAATGGGCTGCCCAGAAAGGGGGTGGATTCCCCATCCCTGGAGGTTTTTCAGCTGAGCTTGGCCGTGGCACTGAGTGCCATGATCTGGTAAAGGGACTGAAGTTGGACCAAGGGTTGGACTTGATGATCTCGGAGGTCTTTTCCAACCCAATCAATTCTGTGATTCTGTGATTCTGCAGAGTGGCTCATTGGAGGGGACCTGGCACCAACCTGTCACCTGAGACTGCCATCAGGGAAATACCTGACACGGGCATTCGTTTGTTTCTGGAGTACTTTTCCTAATAGAAGAGGCAGAAACACATCAATAAGGCACGAGGGGAATGGAAAACAGCCTGGAGGAGATGGCTGAAAACACACACAGAGCACAGAGAGTGACCTGGGATGTGTGTCCCAGATTTTCTGGTTGAATAACTAAGAGGTGCCCACGGAGCTGCCACAGCCAAAACTCTTGGGCTGGACCTCCTGTGTCACTAATTTGCTGGTTTTATGGGGAGATAAAGTGGCTCTGTTTGTTGGGGTTGGAAGGGCTCTGATGTCTTCAGAAGTGGTTCCTGGAATAGCTCAACCATCTCCTCCCTTCAGAGGAAGGTTCCAGTTGTTCTCACCCTACAGTCTCCCATGGGGACTTTCCTTTTGGACCCAGTGATCCTTGAGGGTCCTTTGCAAGGGATATTCTGTGATTCTATAATTTTATCCAAGGATATTCTATGATTCTTTGTTGCTTCTGGCAGCAACAGTTCAAGCTTGAAGAATTCAAGGCAGAGCATATTCCTGGTGCATCTTATTATGTGCTACACAGTGATTTTTTTGCATCTGTCGGGGATAGAGGACCAAAATAATTCTCATCCCCACCTTGAGAAGGTAAAAGTTGATAAATGTCTCTAAATTTCATGGAGATTTCTGTTTCTTAAATTCAGTCTCCTTTTCAGGTCCTACAAACATGTTAGAAAGAGTGACCACAGTCAAAACAGCATTTCTGCTGGAACTGAGAGGGAGCAAAAGTTCCCAGACACAGGAAATAGGCAGCAGGGAATGAACCAGATCTTCTGCCAGTCTGTCTGTCTATCCATCCATCCCACTGGTATCACACATGCATAATAATCCTGCTTGTTGAAGACATCCATCCCCAGGTATCTCTCCAGCCCTTTCCATCAGGATAGAAATTCATTCAGAACAGGGGGAAGAGTTATTGGTGTTGTGTGGACGCTCTGATAGATTTTTTATTGCACTTCCCACCGAGATTGCAAACCCTCAGCCATCCCAACACTGCGTTTCCTTCATCAATTCTTGTGCCTGCTGCTGCTGAGGCTGTACAGTCTGGCAGCCTCCATTAAGAATGGTTTGCCCCATGATTATTCCCAGGCAGGCAAACGTTGTGCTGATGGATAAAGCAGGGTGTAAAACCTGATTGGAATCAATCAGGGTAATTGTCTGGATGTGTGGTGGTTAATAGGAAATGTCCTGCATATTATTGGCTGGTTTATACAGCAAAAGGATGAGCTGGCTGCTGTCTTTTGTGGCTCACATCCTCTCCTGAGCTGCTGGGGAAGGTGATGGATCTGTTGGGAGGCTGAGGGGATGTGGTGCTGGTGTGTCTGTAAGACATGGAGCTTGGAGAAGAGTCCTGCCCTTTTTATTTGTCTCAGTGACTGTTTTCTTAGAATCATAGAATCAGTTGGGTTGGAAGAGACCTCTGAGATCATCAAGTCCAACCCTTAATCCAACCCCACTTTGATTACCAGATCATGGCACTCAGTGCCACGTCCAGTCTCACCTTAAACACCTCCAGGGATGGGGAATCCACCCCCTCCCTGGGCAGGCCATTCCAATGCCTGAGCACTCTCTCTGCAAAGAACTTCTTCCTGATATTCACCCTAAACCTCCCCTGGCAGAGCTTAAGCCCGTGCCCTCTTGTCCTGCTGTTGGTTGCCTGAGAGAAGAGACCAACCCCCACCTGGCCAGAATTTCCCTTCAGGGAGTTCCAGACAGTGCTGAGGTCACCTCTGAGCCTCCTCTTCTCCAGGCTAAACACCCCCAGCTCCCTCAGCCTCTCCCCACAGCACTTGTGCTCCAGTCCCTTCTCCAGCCTCGTTGCTCTTCTCTGGCCCCGCTCCAGCCCCTCAAGCTCTTTCCTCAACTGAGGGGCCCATGTCCATTGCTGCTACCTGGGCAAAAGGCACCTGTCAGCCTCTTCCATCATAGAGTCACAGAAAAGGTTGGAAAAGATCTCTGAGACCACCAAATCCAACCTTTGACTCAACAGCACCTTGTCAACCAGACCATGGCACTGAGTGCCACATCCAGTCTCTTCTTACACACCTCCAGGAGTGGTGACTCCACCATTCCAATGCCCAAACACCTTCTCTGCCCAAACACCTTCTTCTGATGTCCAAACTAAATGTGACTGATGTCAAGCCCAGACTGGGGCTTTGTGAGACAACGGGCAGCAGAGACCAGGAGAAAGGCTGGAGCAGAAGCCCTCTGAGTCTCATGAGTGCTGCAGACTCACACACTGGCAATTAAACTTAGTTTTGAATCCATTCAGGCCAGCCTGGTGTCCCCACAGCTGACCTGCCAGGCTGTGTTTGGATGGAAGTCCGAAGAGAGACCCACCAAAAAGAACCTGTGATGCCTCAGGATCCAAGTGCTGGCAGAGGCAGCCTGGGAGGACTGAGTGTGAGACAGGGACCAGAAAAACCCACCCTGAAACAGACTTCACAAGAAACAGCAAGACACTCACACCCCAGGAGGACCCAGACAGCGTCTGCCTGGTGAGACACCCTCTGATCAGTCAGTCTGGAGCTCAGCTAAAGCCTCTGTGGCTGCAGAAAGCAAGTGGATCATGGCACCTGGCATAATTACACATAAACTAGGAGCAGCCTTGTTTTCCAGCATCCTCTTCTCCTGGAGAAGTCTCACAGCACATAAGTTTCCCCATGGATGCATCTTCCCAGTCAGCAACTGCTTGGCAGCTGTGGGTGCATCCTCTGACCTGCAGCCGTAACCCCAAATGCTGCTGAGGGTGTTCTGGAGAGGATCAGCAACTCACTGAGGGGTGGGCTGGCTTAGGATGGGTTTTCTGGACAGCCTCTGGTTATGAGGACTCTCAGTTTTCTCCCTGCCATAGGGATTGGACTCTTTTTCTCTGTTTGGGTGCATTTATTGTGAATAAGGTTAATAAATCCCCACATAGCACAGAGGTATCACTTATGATTCTCAAGCAAGGGGCTCACTCTTGCCTGAGGTCACAAGTAGTGCCTTTAATTTAAATTCAGTGCTAGAAACTTCTGAATCCCTGGGAAGAGATCTTAGTTGCCAACATTACTGCTGGCTATGAGAGTGGGAGGAGAGGGAGAAGAGGATTTTGGCCAGGAGAGGCCAGTTCCCCTCGATGGCCAGAGCTCTGGGCACCAGGTGAAGAGCAGCAGGCTGGGATCTAATGAAAGAGCTTTCTAAGCACTCAGTTCTCCCCTCAGTGAGTCGAATACTATTAACCTTTAAGGCAAAATTATATTTGGTGCCTCTGGGAAGCAGTAACATTTCACCAAACTGCACTGGGGAAGCAGGTAAACAATTGTTAACCCTCTCCAGCCCCATTTCAAGGCTGTTTCTGTGTGTGCAAACCCTGCCAAGCAGCTGAGAAGGGCTCTGTGCTCAGAAATCCCCGAGATGGAGAGGACCTGCTGGAGATCTGATGACCCCTGTTGCCATTCAGCTTGGTGTCCCAACTTCTTGCTCATTAACTGGTATTCAGTTGAATCCGTGGTCCTGGCATAGAATCACAGGTTGGTTTGGTTGGAAGGGACATTAAAGATCATCTGGTCCCACTCCCTGCCATGGGCAGGGACACCTCCCACTAGGCCAGGCTGCATCTTGGGACCAAAAGCTCTGCATTGCTGTTTTTCCATTTCCTAAGTCCACACAGTTGTTGGGAAACAGGTCTGGCTTTTGATGGCTGAGGATATTTTTGACACAAGGAACCATGTATGAACCTGTGCTGTGATGTCAGGGACAGCTGAGGACAAAGCTGCTGTGTGTGTCAATGCTGGTAAATAATGCCAGGGAGACAAGTCCTGATGCCTCTGAGATGAATATCCAAGCTGTTTCACCCAACAGCTTTGACAGAGTAGAGGCTTTGACCCAGTCCTGCCCTTGGACAGTTGGTGGGTTCACAGCACACCCAGGGAGACATGAACATTTTGCTGACAGGGAGAAACAGTCTGATGTTGGCTGTGAACTCCACCAAGCACCCATGTCTGGTTTGCACAAGAGCTTCTAAACCTGTTGAGTCCTGGGATCCATTCCTGTGGAAAAAATCCAAAGAAAACTGAACTATGAGGTCCTTCCTTCCTTCCCTCCTTTTTTCCCCCTTTTCTTTCCTCCTGACTCTTCCTCAGTGTGTCACTCTACCCTCCCTTGCAACCAGTGCTCTCCACTGGACTTGCCCAACACCAGCCCTTGCAGGTTGGCCAACCAGGGGCAGTGAGGGGGCTCTGAGCTGTTGCAGCCTTGGCAGGGAGAAAGCAGGAGCCACAATCCGAGGATGAAGTCAACACCTTGGGTGGAAAATTAAATCAATGAAGCAGCATGAGCCAGAAAGCAAACGATGCAAGGGCAGCAAAGCTGGCTTCCAAATTGAAATGTGTTGGCTGGGGATTGTCCATCGGCTTGGGGAGTTATTATTTCCATTTCTCTAGTTATGAATTAATTTCTAGAGAACTTAATCATCCCCTCCCTTCTGCCCTCCACAACCCCCTCTTCCCTTCGCCTTCTAATTTTCCACTTGACTGGGGATTCTCTGACAGTGAAAATTCAGGCTTAGAGGAGGTCCATGCAAGCTGCTCCATTAGACTGGATAATCTCATTGGAACCACTGGTGTGAATAATAACACCTTCACCTCATGCACAGCACCTGATTCAAATGACACTTAACACCCCGGGCTGCAGGGATGGATACACAGGGGAAGGGGTGGGGCAGAGCCTGCCCCAAGCACCCTTTGTGTCCTGGATCTGCCAAGCTATCCTGAGGTCATATCTGTGGTGTAAATACTGGCCCAAGTCTTCTCCAGTGCTGGGACATCATAGAATTAAGGCTGGAAAAGACCTTTGACCTGAAATCCCCATGCCCACTAAGCCATAAATCCAAGTCCTCACTCATTATTTTAGCAGTTCCAGGGATGGTGACTCCACCACGATCCTGGGAATTCTGTTCCAATGCTCACCCACTCTTTCAGTGAGGAAATATTTCCTAAAGTACAACCTAAATCTTCCCTGGAGCAACCTGAGGCCATTTCTTCCTGTCCTATTTTTTGTTACTTGGGAGAGGAGACTGAAAACTGGGAGATGAAACTAAAAGCCTGAGTTGTGTCATCAACCCTGAAGTTGGATAGTTTGAATCCAGGATTTTTGTTTGGATGTTGATCCTGAAGGATCTCAAGTCTAACAGAACTCTGTTGCCCTCTGAGGGCACAGTTGCACTGTTCTCCATCACAGATTCTCCTTTTGGGAGAAGATGCCTCATGTGGGTGGATTGTGCGCAAGAGACAACATTCCAATGGGATGAAGTTCCACAAGGCCAAGTGCAGGTCCTGCCCTTTGGCCACCCCAACCCCTGCAGCGCTCCAGGCTGGGCACAGAGTGGCTGGAGAGCAGCCAGGCAGAGGGACCTGGGGGGACTGAGGGACAGGAAGCTCAACAGGAGCCACCAGTGTGCCCAGGTGGCCAAGAAGGCCAAGGGGATCCTGGCCTGGATCCAAACTAGCGTGGCCAGCAGGCCCAGGGCAGTGACCCTTCCCCTGGACTCTGCCTTGGGGAGGCCACACCTTGAGTGTTGTGTTCAGTTCTGGGCCCCTCAATTGAGGCAAGAGCTTGAGGGGCTGGAGCGGGGCCAGAGAAGAGCAACGAGGCTGGAGAAGGGACTGGATGTGGCACTGAGTGTCCACTTAAACACCTCCAGGGACAGAGAATCCAACATGTCTTGATCCAACTCCACTGATCCAACCCCCACTCTGTGCCCTGGGCTGGTGATCACAGTGGGGTTGGATCAAGGGTTGGACTTGATGATCTCAGAGGTCTCTTCCAACCCAACTGGGAAGAGCAACGAGGCTGGAGAAAGGACTGGAGCACAAGTGCTGTGGGGAGAGGCTGAGGGAGCTGGGGGTGTTTAGCCTGGAGAAGAGGAGGCTCAGAGGTGACCTCAGCACTGTCTGGAACTCCCTGAAGGGAAGTTCTGGCCAGGTGGGGGTTGGTCTCTTCTCCCAGGCACTCAGCAATAGGACAAGGGGCACGATGGGCTCAAGCTCTGCCAGGGGAAATTGAAGTTGGAGAGCAGGAAGAAATTCTTTGCAGAGAGAGTGCTCGGGCATTGGAATGGGCTGCCCAGAGAGGGGGTGGATTCCCCATCCCTGGAGGTTTTTCAGCTGAGCTTGGCCGTGGCACTGAGTGCCATGATCTAGTAAAGGGACTGGAGTTGGACCAAGGGTTGGACTGGATGATCTCAGAGGTCTTTTCCAACCCAATCGATTCTATGATTCTATGATCACAAAACTGCACTTGAATTCCTACCTCCTTCAGCATTCCCAGCCTTTTCCAACCACCTTCCCACACTGGATCTGTGCTGTCACAGCCTGTGCTGTAGCACTACTGTGCACTGTCCCAGCCTGAAGGAATAACATCTTCCCACAGTCACTCCCATCACATCCACCAGCACAACTTGGCTCTCTGGCTTACCTGGCATTCCCAGAAGTTTCCACTGAGCAGCACCATGCAAGTGTTCTCCAGAAATTATGTGCTTTTACAAGGAAGGAAACCAGGAAATGAGTATGGGAGATGGGCACCTGGAATGTGTAATGAATGGCTCTGTTGCTGTGTGTCTGACAGCCCAGCCTGCTGGAGGTCATTCACAGCACCACAGCAATTTTTCAGTGTTTAACCCACCCCTCCCAGCCATGCAGGGATGAGAGGAAATTCATACATCACATGCCAACAGCATTTTCCTTGCAGCTGGAATGTTATCTGGAATCCTTGGTGTCAGGGAGGGCTTTCCAGAGTGAGGGACAAGCTCAGTGGGGTGTCCTAAACCAAACTAGGAGCTCCTCATGGTTTAGGAGAGTAATTCCTGAGGACCTTATGGCTGTGTGTTTAAACTACCAGCATTATGAAGCAAGGATCATTTTTAGGGTGTTCTCAAGCCCTGGTTCTTTTGTTTCTTATGGGTTGGCTCTGAGTGGATCCTCACTCAACTCCAGCCCTTTCTGCAGAGCCAACTTGCTCTCCTTGATGGGTCAGCAACCACTGTGAGAGAACTCAGGCTGCCTGATGTAGCCCTTAGTGTTTAGCAGAGAGAAGAGGCTTAAGAAGGGAGAAAATCAGCTTGTTCTCTGACTCTTTGGCTGGAGCAGGTTGGGCAGAGAAAGGCAGGGAGACTAAAGTTAAAATCTTTCTTGCTCTATTTTTCCTCTTGTTATTCTGTCCCCCAAATTCCCTCTCCTAGAAGGAGCTGAGCTGTGAAAGTCAGGATGAGGCATACTTTGAGCAGCGTTTTTATTATTATTTTTGGGCTGAAATGCTGACTTAAGTGGTTGGGAAGTTCTAACTCTGACCAAAACCCTGTGCATCAGTCATGTGAGGGTCTGAAAACAACCATGTCAACACATTTTCTCCTTTATTTATGCTCTCTGAGACAGCTGAAGGCTGCATATCCAGCTCAATCCATGCTTTTTCCTTGCTCCAAAGAGGTGAATATCTTAAGAGATGGATTGGGAGCTTCAAATGTAGTGTGAGTGGAGGTGATGGGACTCCAGGGATGCAGCAAATGCCACCATGCTGAGTTCACACCTCACAGAGAAAGCCAAGCCTGGGCTAAGAGGTTCTTTGGCTTATTTTTCCCAGTGAGGCTTCATTGTCTGCACATTCTCTCCTCTCCAGCTGGAGCTGCAGAGCAGGTGGAGACCTCCCTTTCCAGGTCTCCATGTAGCAGGGACTTGATGTCATTCTGCCTGTGCTATCCCGTGGTTTTCCTGGCTGCCAGTTCTCCTGCTGCAGAGCATGGGGAAAAGTTTGGAGCTGGAGGGAGGAACTGTCTCTGCCAGCAGCAAAAATCAGGGCTGGAGCACACAGGGCTGTTGTTTCTGCTGCCAGGGGACATGGGCAGATGGATGGAGGGGCACGTGGGCAGGAGCAGGAGGAAAGGGAAGGAGCTGAAATGTGATGTGAAAAAGGAGATGTTGATGAAGGTCAAAAGTTGGGAGAGTCTGAACCAGAGAAACTCTGTGGGGTCCACTATGCCCTGCAGCTTTCTGGGTAAAACTGCTTGGGGCAAGGGGTTTCTAGAGGTGAGGAATTTGGGTAAAGAGTGTTCAAAGCTGATGTGTCTGTCCTGTGGAAATGTTTTCTCTGTTCTTGCTGTGCTCCCCCATGTCAGGACAGCAGCTGCCAACAGCAGAAGAGCAGTTAAACGATGTGCTGGCTGAGCCTGGCAGTGGTTCAGTTTCTGTGTGAGTGGGGTACCCCTTACAGTGCATTCCTGTGGCTCCCCAACCTCCCAGCATGGATGTTGTGCTCCTTGTTTGCACTTTCCCTGCCCTGATTACCCTTTAAGAGGTGAGGCTGAGGTGGCACTAAACCCTCCCACCCTTCTCATAGGACTCGCAGGTCTCACTGCAGTCTTGGCAGTGATTCCTGAGGAAGCCTCAGCACCACTGATTGGGGTTAGCCCAGATCTCTGAGCAGCACACTCCAAATTTTACCTTTCTGAAGGCCTGGGCACTTCCCATCATCTTTACCAACAGATATTTACCATTTGGCCCACGGTGACAGGAAAAAACCCAAATCCATTTCTTTGGAATTACTCTAGAGAAGCTCCCACGAAGAATTCAGGGAGGATTTTCTGAATCAGGAAATGAACAAAGAACTTCAGCCCCTTTGAAGAAATTCTTTGCCTCAGCCCTTGCAGAGGAGAGCATGTAGAGCATGGGAGAGTGTAGGTGTTATCTGCCCAGGTTCTGGGAAAGACACAAATATTATTAGCAGGAATAGGAAGCACCATGATAGGATGCTCTCTGGGAAAAGTAATTTTGTTCATTAATTGCTTGCCTTATCTGGCAACCTTGTTCCCTTGTTCTCGCTTTCTTCTTTTTTAATTTTCTTTTAAAAGGACTGTAAGTGAATTCAGTGTGAGGAAAGTTATTTTCCTGCCTCCTCAGAGGCAGAAACTTGTGTTCCTCAGGTAGCCTTCAGCTGAGTCTTCAGGGGTTTTTCCATCTTCATTTGAAGCAGCTCAGCCTTTTTTTATGGACAGATGGCAAAAGACAGATCCTTAGCAGATTCCTGGGATTTCTTTCTCATGGACTTGCTGCAGTTCCTGTGCATTTGGCTGGAGCTCTGCCTGCTGCTTGTGGTTTTGTGCTCTGAGATTCTCCTTCTTTAAGCCACGGGGCTCGTGTTGTGGTTAGTCCGGCAGCAAAAAGACTTGGAGGGCTGTGATTTAAGGGACAGCAAAGCAGCTTCAGAGATGTCCTTCCCTTGTGTCTTTGACCCTTGCAGGAGGTTGGGAGGGTCAGTGGGTGGATGCAGGTGACACCCATCCCCCAAGATGTTAAACATGCATGATGGCTTTTTTCAGACTGTTTCTACAGCAGGGAATGATTTAGGATTAGATACTAGGAAGAAATTCTTGACTGTGAGGGTGGGCAGGCCCTGGCACAGGTTGCCCAGAGAAGCTGTGGCTGCCCCATCCCTGGAAATGTCCAAGGGCAGGCTGGATAGGGCTTGGAGCAACCTGGGCTAGTGGAAGGTGTCCCATGGCATGGCAGAGGTTGAAACTGGATAGCCTTGAAGGTCCTTTCCATGAGTCTGTGATTCCATGAGGCTGTGATTACAGCCTTTCTGTAATGCTGAGGAGTGTGTTTCAACATCACCTTCCCCAGATCCCCTCCCTCATTTCCACACTCTCCTCCTCCCCGGTGCGAGAAAACGATTTCCAATTCTTCACTGGACAAAGGCTCCAAGTTTCCAGGGATTTGCATGTGAAATGCTCCTGTTCATCTCAGGCTTGAATGAGCCATGAAAGCTCTTCAGGGGCTGTGCCTGCAGACCCACACACACTTGTGCACACAAATGGTTGTCCCGGGTTGTGCCCCAGTGAGGTGTGAACTGGGGTGGTCCTTGGGGCCACTTCTGCACCTTGAGACCACCTCTGCACCTTTGGGCCACCTCAGCACCTTGGGGCCAGCCCTGCACCTTGGGGCCACCTCTGCACCTTGGGGCCACCTCAGCACCTTGGGGCCACCTCTGCACCTTGGGGCCAGCCCTGCACCTTGGGGCCACCTCTGCACCTTGGGGCCAGCCCTGCACCTTTGGGCCACCTCTGCACCTTGGGGCCACCTCTGTACCTTGGGGTCACCTCTGCACCTTTGGGCCACCCCTGCACCTTGGGGCCACCTCTGCACCTTGGGGCCACCTCTGCACCTTTGGGGCCACCTCTGCACCTTGGGGTCACCCCTGCACCTTGGGGCCACCCCTGCACCTTGAGGCCACCTCTGCACATTTGGGGACACCCCTGCACCTTGGGGCCACCTCTGCACCTTGGGGCCACCTCTGCACCTTTGGGGCCACCTCTGCACCTTTGGGGCCACCCCCGCACCTTGGGGCCACCTCTGCAGCTTTGGGCCACCTCAGCACCTTTGGGGCCACTCCTGCACCTTGGGGCCACCCCTGCACCTTGGGGCCACCTCTGCACCTTTGGGGCCACCTCTGCACCTTGGGGACACCCCTGCACCTTTGGGGACACCCCTGCACCTTGAGGCCACCTCTACACCTTGGGGCCAGCCCTGCACCTTGGGGCCACCTCTGCACCTTTGGGGCCACCTCTGCACCTTGGGGCCACCCCTGCACCTTTGGGGACACCCCTGCACCTTGGGGCCACCTCTGCACCTTGGGGCCACCCCTACACCTTGGGGCCACCTCTGCACCTTGGGGCCACCCCTGCACCTTGGGGCCACCTCTGCACCTTTGGGGTCACCCCGGCACCTTGGGGCCACCTCTGCACATTTGGGGCCACCTCTGCACCTTGGGGCCACCCCTGCACCTTTGGGGCCACCCCTGCACCTTGGGGCCACCTCTGCACCTTGGGGCCACCTCTGCACCTTGGGGCCAGCCCTGCACCTTGGGGCCACCTCTGCACCTTTGGGGCCACCTCTGCACCTTGGGGCCACCCCTGCACCTTGGGGCCACCTCTGCACCTTGGGGCCACCTCTGCACCTTTGGGGCCACCTCTGCACCTTGGGGTCACCCCGGCACCTTGAGGCCACCTCTGCACATTTGGGGCCACCTCAGCACCTTGGGGCCACCTCTGCACCTTGGGGCCACCTCTGCACCCTGGGGCCACCCCTGCACATTTGGGGCCACCCCTGCACCTTGGGGCCACCTCTGCACCTTGGGGCCACCTCTGCACCTTGGGGCCAGCCCTGCACCTTTGGGGCCACCCGTGCACCTTGGGGCCACCCCTGCATCTTTGGGGCCACCCCTGCACCTTGGGGCCACCCCTGCATCTTTGGGGCCACCCCTGCACCTTGGGGCCACCTCTGCACCTTGGGGCCACCTCTGCACCTTTGGGGCCACCCGTGCACCTTGGGGCCACCCCTGCATCTTTGGGGCCACCCCTGCACCTTGGGGCCACCTCTGCACCTTTGGGGCCACCTCTGCACCTTGGGGCCACCCCTGCACCTTTGGGGACACCCCTGCACCTTGGGGCCACCCCTGCACCTTGGGGCCACCCCTGCACCTTGGGGCCACCTCTGCACCCTTGGGGCCAGCCCTGCACCTTGGGGCCACCCCTGCACCTTGGGGCCACCTCTGCACCTTTGGGGCCACCTCTGCACCTTGGGGCCACCCCTGCACCTTTGGGGCCACCTCTGCACCTTGAGGCCACCCCTGCAACTTTGGGGCCACCTCTGTACCTTTGGGGCCACTCCTGCACCTTGGGACCACCTCTGCACCTTGGGGCCACCTCTGCACCTTTGGGGCCACCTCTGCACCTTGGGGTCACCCCTGCACCTTGGGGCCACCTCTGCACCTTTGGGGACACCCCTGCACCTTGGGGCCACCCCGGCACCTTGAGGCCACCTCTGCACATTTGGGGCCACCTCAGCACCTTGGGGCCACCTCTGCACCTTGGGGCCACCTCTGCACCCTGGGGCCACCCCTGCACATTTGGGGCCACCCCTGCACCTTGAGGCCACCCCTGCCCCTTTGTTCACACGCTGGGGCTGAGGAACACGTTGCATTTGATGGACCAACCCGACCTCCCCCAGGCAAGATTAGCAGGGACAAGACAATCCGCGGCTCTGGCAACTTGGGGAGGGGGGCGAGGGGAAGGAGAAGGGGCGTGAAATCCCCCGAAGCAAAGAGGGGAGGGATGCTGTGTATGGAGCGCTGGGCTTTGTAGGGCGGGAGATGGAGAAGTAAATCCCTTGCACCCACGCCCCGTGGGGCTCCGGGGGTGGCCGCCTACAATTGCTGGGATGGAGGGAGGAGCCCACCTGGGAACAGAGATAAGGGGCGGGCGGGGGGATTGCGGTTCTGCTGCATAAACCGGGAGGGTTATCAGGGCAGAAACTCGGCTTCTATTACCATGCATTAGAATAGATTAGCAGGCAGAGCAATTAGCATCCTCATTCTGCTTGGCGAAGTGACAGGGGCGGTGGTGGTGGGCAGGAGGCAAGAGGGAAGAGGCAGCTTTGGCAGGGCAGTGTTTCCCTTCCTTGAACTGCAGCCCAAGAACAAGGATGGACTTCTGGGCTTTCACCCCGGGGCTGCCCTGCTGGGACGTTGAGGGCGAGCTTTGGTTAGTGGTGTGAAACCTTTTGTGGCTTGTGGTCCCTGAAAAATTTCCCTGAGAAGATGCAAAGCTCCAAGGAGTGAATTTCAGCTTTCTTGAGTTACCTCTTCCATGTTTCTTTGGAAGAATCCCCAGGTCTCTTGGTCTTCAAATTAAAACTCCCACTGCTTCTACTTCCCTCAATGGCTTTTTTTTCCCCTTTTCCCAGCTCATCTTTGATGTCCAAAGCAGATTTTTGGGAGAAAATCCTGTTTGTGGTCAGAGACAAGATGAAAACAAGGATCCAACTCCTTTGTCAAATACATAAGAATTTACTGAGAAAACTTCCCCTCCTCTCACTGCCATGACACGTTTCCCAGGAATGATCCTGTGCATTATCTCAGCTCAAATTTGCCTCTTTTCCTGTAGCATCTCCTGCTTTTTATCCAGCATGGAATATCCCAGGCAGGGAGTAAAATTTAACTCCCTGATGCCAGGGAAAGCTAAAATCCAGCTACGCTCTGGGCAACCTGGAGGCCAGAAGGAGAAGACAGAGAGGGAGTGGGATATTTGCCACATGACCACATAAAGTTTAAGGTCAATTATGTCTGAATCTCGACATTTATGGCATTCCTATTCTTAGGACCCCGAGGGAGCCTGGAAATGTCAAAACATTGCTAAAACTGACCTTAAACTTTACATGGGAGTGGGACTGAATCTTCTCCCTTTTCCTGGCTCTGGCCAGAAAATTGCTTTGGCTCCAGCAGAGGGAAAGGCAAATTTCAGCTGCTCCCTCCTTGCCCAGCCTTGCTCCCCCCTTGTGATAAAGTCATCTCAGGAGACACAAAGCTGGCTCGACACGTTGGCCAGACTTGGGCTAAAACAAACCTCTTATTCCATCCCCAGATTGCTTTAATTGCTCTGTTCTTGCCTCAGCCTTCTTTCCAACTGGGAAATCAAAAGCTTTACCCCAATAAAGAAGGATGCTGTCATTTTGCATCTCATCCTGAAAGAGGGACCAGACTAATGAGGCTGATCCAGAGCATCACAGATAATTCAGATAACCAGAGCCTCCTAGAGCTGTGGATCTCTGTGTCCTGCAGTCCTTTTCCCAGAGTCCTGTCCCCAGTCCTGGATGAAAATGCCATCGGGAGGGTTTGCACGTGGCTTCCACCGAGCTCCCTCTGCTGATCACCTCGCAAAAGGCATCTCAGACCTACGTGGTCTTCAAATAAACACATCCCCTCTTGGATGATGCTGTGAGGGTGGATTGGAACACTGGTGGGACCTCAGCTCGTGGTTGTTTGGGGAGTGGGACTCACTGCCATAAGCTCCTGGCTTTGTGCAGAGAGAGGGGCACCCACGTGCTGTGCAGGGATGCCACAAGTCCCCCTGACATCTCCCAGGCTCTGTGCCTGCTCCACCTTTTCCCAGGACAAAAATGCTGGTGAGGTGTAAGGTCAAAGACTTTGAGGAACAGCCATTCTTTCTGTTATTTCATTTTATAGGAATCATGGAGTGGTCTGGGTTGGAAGGGACCTTAAAGATCATCCAGTTCCGTGCCCTGCCATGGGCAGGGACACCTTCCACTATCCCAGGTTGTTCCAATCCCTGTCCAGTCTGGCCTTGAACACTTCCAGGGATGGGGCAGCCACAAGTCATCCTTCTCCTTGGGGCAAGGAGAGCTGCTGCTGGGCCATGTCTGCAGCCCCTGCTGGGTTTCAGATTCCAAATTTGTAGGTCTGGGCTGAGCTGGGGATGAAAGATCCTGTTTAATTTGACTCCTGCCAGGTAACTACTGATACAGCCCCTCAGTGTGGGCTTTATCTGGGCTGGGAAATCACAGATATCCCCTTGGAGATGAAGAGACAGAAGATATGGAAAATCATTGTCTCTCCCCCTATCTTGATTCAGACAGATGGGACCATGTGGGCTACTCAGGGCCTTCAAACTGAGTCCTAAATCAGATTTCCCTGAGAGTTTCCTTTCATCCTCTCTGTCTTCCTCCTGAATTTTCTTCTGGCATGTGTCTATCCAACATAGCTGGGCAAGGAGGCCACTGGAGGTGGTGATAAGGGTGAAGGAGACAGACAATCTGAGGAGAGGAAAAGGCAACAGGTTGAATTTGAGGGGGAAGAGCTAAAGAGAGGTGAGAAAAGGATGGCAACGGTGCCCAAGCTGAATACACACAACTGGGAAGAGGAGGGATGGGACAACACCTCCAACTTGCACAAGCTGAGTGACCCTACTCAGGAATGAACTGGTTGGGGATGAAAATGGGGATGCCAACAGGAAACCTGTATCCCATCAGAATATCCCATCCTGCCCTGGTGACCTCTCCATGCTGGTGTGAATCCCACCTGCCCCACCCCCAGCCCTGGAGGGAACGTGGAAGGAAGGGCTGGCTGGAACGATTCAATCAAAGGGTGAGAGAATTTATCCCCTGTGGGAAAAGCCACTGTTTGGAATCAGAAAGAAAAAGCTGAAATGTCAAAACCTTTTGCAAATGATCTGTTTGGAGGTGGTGGAAGGGTGTCACCCAAACCACGGAGCTGTCTCTCAGCTTTGCCATCAAACACAGATCTCGTGTCCCTCTTGTTCCCTCCGAGCCCACCTGACTGGCCAGATGGAGCCTTGCAGTGCAAAAGCACTCAGAGAAAACTCTGTCCATCAAATGGTGAGGCTCCTCCAAAAAGGATTAATTTCTTTGGAATTTATTTCTAGAAAGTTATTTTATAATGTATTTCTTTTCCTGAACAAAAAAAAAAAAAAAAAAAAGTGTGGTGTGCTAATTGCCATTAAAAAAAACCCAAACAACCACAACCCAAATGCTCTGTTCTGAGCAGGAATTTCTGATCAGATCCAATCACCACTCTTTTGTCTTGAAATTCGTTATTAATTAGCAAAATTGCAGATAAGACCTTTTCCATTGGCAGAAAACTGACATAGTTTTTTGTCTCATGTTAAAAAAAAGGATATTTTAGTCTGCTCCTGGGGAAATTATGGAGGGGAAAAAAGAAAACATAGTCCATATCTCCTTTTTCAACACTTATGGTTATGAACAGGAAAGGCTCAGCCAGGACTGTATGCTGGTTTTCTGACTGCATTATTTCCACCAAAAATAAGAAAAGAAAAATACAAAAAAGAGACAGGGAAAATCCCTCCTTGGCTTTCTCCCCTAGGATTATCCCAAGTGGTGCTAAGGCTGCCTCCCTGGCAGGGAATGCTCTAAGAAATCAGGAGTCACCCAAAGCAAACTTGAGCATTTCAGGCAGTGGTGGGATGGAGAGATGGACCAGCAGTGTGAGAGGCAGAGAAATTCCCCCTTGGAGGCACTTGTTCCACCCCAGTGCTCCCATGAGGGATTCCCTCTGCTCTGGAACCAGGCTGGGAGAGCTGGGGGGGGCTCACCTGGAGGAGAGAAGGCTCCAGAGACACCTGAGAGCCCCTGGCAGGGCCTGAAGGGGCTCCAGGAGAGCTGGGGAGGGACTGGAGCCAAGGCCTGGAGGGCCAGGACACAGGGAATGGCTTCCCAGTGCCAGAGGGCAGGGCTGGGGGGGCTGTTGGGAAGGGATTGGTGGCTGGGAGGGTGGGCAGGGGCTGGGCTGGATTTCCCAGAGAAGCTGTGGCTGCCCCTGGATCCATCCCTGGCAGTGTCCAAGGCCAGGCTGGAGCACCTGGGACAGTGGGAGGGGTTGGGCTTGGAACTGGATGGGCTTTCAGGTCCTTCCAACCCAACCCATCCCAGGATTCCCATCAATCAGGAGATTTTGGCTCCACCCTTGGTGCTTCCAGGTCTCTCTGCAGCTGAACCATTCCCAGGCAAGGGAATTGCTGCATCCAGGAGGGCAAGCAGAGCTGAGGATGCTCCTGGCACAGGCAGTGCCCAATTGCTGTGTCCAGTGGGGCCCCAGAGTGCTGAGAGCCCCTGGCAGGGCCTGAAGGGGCTCCAGGAGAGCTGGGGAGGGACTGGGGCCAAGGGCTGGAGGGCCAGGACACAGGGAATGGCCTTGAACTGAAGGAGAGTAGATTTAGATAAGACATTAGAAGGAAATTCTTCCCTGTGAGTGTGGGGAGACCCTGGCACAGGTTGTCCAGAGAAGATGTGGTTGGCCCTGGGTCCCTGGAAGTGTTCAAGCCCAGGCTGGACAGGACTTTGAGCAACCTGGGCTAGTGGAAGGTGTCCCTGCCCATGGCAAGGGGATGCAATTAGAGGATCTTTAAGGTCCCTTTCAATCCAAACCATTCAATGATTTAATGACCTCAGTCAGCACTTGAAGCTCCCTTGCCCTTCATGCAAGCAGCATCTTTTCCCCAGTTTCCTCCCTACTCCTGAGCTTCAACAAGCTCAGAAAACATCTTTCTTCCACCTTCAGCTTGTGCATCCAGGATGAGGCCTCAGGAGGTTTTTTTAGATCCTTGGGATTTAACCATGATCTCTTGGGCACCAGACCAGGATCTTCATCTCATCCTCAGGGGGCCTGGGCTTTGCTCTTCTCTCTGGCACACACATATCTGTGCCTCACTTTCCCATCTCTGCCTGGTAATATTTCAACCTCACAGAGGTATCATGGAGTTTAATTAGCTCCAGGCAAAGCCCTTTGAGACCCTCGAATGAGAGATGCCATAGAAGCACAAAATATTAATTTAACATTATTAAAGTAATTGGTTAGTGCATGTTGAACAGAGGGTTGGTGTTAGCAGCAGTTATTCTTAATGGGAGGTGAGGAGGAAATAACATTCCTCATGGTTCAGTGGTAGGACCAGCTTCTTAGTGTTTGTGCTAATGGTTTTGGACAAAGCAGGACTCTTGGAATTGTTAGGGATGCAGCTGGTAATGAAATAGCAGTTGCTATTAAGACACACAGAAGTGCAGTGTCTGCAACATAATCTTACTGAAATAAGTTCAGGAGTGGGATTTACTCTTTTAGGTGCCTGAAGTGTAATGTGATGCCTCTGGGTGGGAGTTACCCAGCAGTTAATTACAGCATGACTAGCAGTGAATGAGGGTGTATGGCATGGCAGGTGATCTCGGCACATTGACATCCCCAGCACGCTGGAGTTACAGAGATTTCACTAAAGCAAAATAATTATTGGCAGTACAAGTTTTTTTTTTTTTTTATTTCATAAACCAGATGAGAGCGTATCAGAGTCATAGGAATCTCCCAGAGCCCAAAAAAACACTCTGAGTCTCAACAGAGACAGCAGGAATGATGAGCTGGGGTTGGGATTATTCCCTATCCCTCTCACAGTCCCAGCTGCCTTCCAGGTGACCACTTTTATGAGGCAATCACTTGTGTCTGGAAGTGTTTATTTATTAAAAGTCCCATTTGCCTTTATTTACACTTTGCTGAACTTTTGGGGCTGCAGTGTCCCCTCTGGGCAGTGCCCTCAGCTGTGGGGTGATTTGTCACATTTGTCTCTGCATCTCAGCCTCCACCACTCAGGGATTTGAGGCTGGTGCTGGAGGGCAGCACTTTGCTCTGCACATGCTGAAACAATTTTCTCTGCTGTCTCACTCCTCTCTGGGGGAAGGGCAGAACATTTCTGTCAGTACAGAGGAAGACTGGAGGGAGAAAGCTGCTTTATGACAGGTACCTCTTTGTGCTCCTCTGAATCATGGAATTAGAGAATGGTTTGGGTTGGGAGGGATCTTAAAGCTCATCTCATTCCACCCCCCCTGCCCCTGACATGGTTCCACCAGACCAGGTCACTCCAAGTCACTTCCAACCTGACCTTGACCACGTCCAGGGATGGGACAACTTGTGCCAGTGTTCCACCACTCTCTGAGTAAAAGATTTCTTCCTATTACCCAATCTAAATCCTCCATCCTTCAGGGTAATCCACCACATTTTGCCTCTGATGAATCTCAGCTCTAGATGCTGGGCAGACACCTTGGGAGAGTGTGGTGAGTCAACCCACAGGATGCCCTTCCTGCTCCAGCTCAGGATAGATAGCATGGTCAAGTAAGAGGAGATGGGGAGTCCATGGGCAAAAGGCTCTGGAGAAGAGCCCACATCACTCCTTTCTGCATGGACAAACCTGCAAAACCCACTGGCAGCCCCTTAGTCTTGATTTATGCAGCAGTTGGGATCCGTTACCTGGAGTAAATTACATTGCTGTGATATTGACCCAAGAGCCTCAACCCTGGTGGTGACCCAGAGCCGGCTTGGTTTGGTTCAGCTTGGCAGAACTCCCCCATCAGTCGGTTGTCTTGGGCTTTTTAAATTGAGAAATACCATTGAAAAAGTCAGAGAGCCAAAGTCAAAAGTTGGGAAGAGGCAGAATTGAGGTCACTGTGAAAAAAAAGGAATAATAATGTGTGATCTTGTAATTAAAGTCTGGCTTGCAGTGTGGGAGTGCAGGGAGCAGATTTGGAAGTGCAGAAGCTGCTTGCAGTCTGGCTGTCCCTAATTCCTGAGACCTTGACACAGCAAATCTAACATTTTATTAAAACCAGACTTGATTTGGTTTTTCATAATTTCGTTATTTGAATGGCAACACACCCTGTGACAGAAATTAAGTCTGCAAGACACATCAATCAAACAGAGTGAGTTTTTGGTCTGAAAAGTTAACGTGTTAAAGGTGTATAACCTGAAAACAGCAAGGTAAAATGTGGATTATTATATTCCTGCTCAGTGGTGGCATTAAGATTACAAACCACATTCCTAGATTCCTAACCCACATCCATAGCCTTGAACTGAGCCTGGGTATCTGCCCATTTAATTTTAGAATATCCAGATATTTCTGTCATGCTACAGGTAGAGGAAATAAATGGGAGGTCACAGGACATCTTGAAGAATTTGGGCACTTGTGTGTTCACAAAGAGTTTTCTTCCAAGCTGTTCTCAGGAGAGGAGTTCCCACACCCTGCAGAGCTTTCATGGGGTTGCTGTGGCTGTTTGTTTATGGAAGTGCTTAGAAAAATCTCAGGTCAGCATTTTGCCATTTGACTTTCATTCCACCATAGGGGACTCACAGTTTTGGGGGCAGTTAATCAGTTATTGGTCCAACCCTCTGGAGAGACTGGCTGTTTAAAATTCCTGCTCCAGCATTGCAGCAGGGCTAAAGGAGACTTAATGGGCTGGAGGCTCCTGGGGAACAGAGAGCAGGAGCTGCAATGCTGCTCTTGCTCTCTCAAAACCTGCAAAGCAAACCCAGAACGTGCTGAGAATGGCAGAGATCTCCCTTTATGATCCCTGCCCCTAGAAATGCAAAACTTTC
Organism: Pithys albifrons albifrons; assembly: GCF_047495875.1. Classification (NCBI taxonomy): domain Eukaryota; kingdom Metazoa; phylum Chordata; class Aves; order Passeriformes; family Thamnophilidae; genus Pithys; species Pithys albifrons. The sequence goes on along the minus strand of NC_092460.1, from coordinate 99,765,117 downwards.
CTCTTCCAGAAAGATGGAGAAATTGGAGCTTGAAGTTGGAGTGTTTCTCTGGTGTCAATCACTAGAGAGAAGCCAAACCCTAAAGTTTTAGGTCACCTTTGTTATATGAGGGTTAACCATGTGGGTTTTGCATGTGTTTCCATGGATCCTCATTTGCAAATCCCTCTATAAGAAGGTGCAGCCTCTTCTGCAGGGAACAAGGACACTGAAGGGTGATCTTGGAGCTAAACCTCCAGCAGCCCCCACGTGCTCTCCACAACTAAAACTCTGAAGTCTGGAAGCAGGTGAATAATTTAACAGCCACACTTAGTCTTTATAGCTGATTTTAATGGGGGGTAATAGCACTGCTAATAACAAAATCCATTGAAGACACCCTGTGCAAGTCCATAACATTAACTTAATGGCAGCAGGTAATTGGCATGCAGTTGGAATTGTCCTCTTGGATTAACCCTGTGGGTTCACCTTCCTTGAAGCAACAGCCTTGGCAGTGCATGTGCAGTGAAATGTGGATGTGGTTTGTGTCAAGCCGATGGAAATCTGGATGGAAACAGGGCAAAAGACTCCCAGTTCCCATTGCTGGTTTGTGTTGGCACCAGGCAGGTGAGGTGAGAGGCAGTGACAGTGCTGAAAGTGGGTGATGTGAGCTCTGTGGGCCTGTGCACCCACCACTTCCACTGAACTGGCACTAACTGGAACAACAGAAGTTTTGAGATCCAACCCTTAGGACTTCTAGTCAGGCATTTTCAAAACAGAGGCCAAAAATTCCTTAATTTGCAGGGACTACTTAGCAGCTGCTGAGCAATGGCCTTGGAGTGTGGTCCCATCCCCTCAGAGAGGTCCCAGCACCCCTGAGGTACCACAGGTGTGCAGCTTTCTCAGCAGGGCCAAAAAGCAGCTTCTCTGCAAGGACATCCCTGCCTAAGATGTCCCACAGCTCTTGGACAGGAGAGTTTTCAGGGCTGTGGGTTTGGCCAAGGGAAAGTTATGCTGTAGCTGCTGTGTGGGTAGAGAGACAGAGAATATGTGCATTCTACCCAAGGGATGGGGCTTCCACCCATCACCCTTCCTCTTTTCATTGTGTCCTTGCAACTCCCCAGCCTGCTGAGTGGTGGGACACGGTGGGGTTCTTGAGGTGGTGCTTTTGCAGTGCCAGGAGTTGGACTTGATGGTCCTTGTGAGTCCCTTCCAACGCAGGATATTCTATGACTCTGTGATTCCATGAGTTGGAGAGCTCCAGGTTTTCCATTGTGCTGATTTAAAGGCAAACCAGCAGGAAAAATGAACCCAGCTCAAGAGAGATTGTAAGTCAGAGTTACAATTTAATAACAATATCACAATAAATGCAATGACACAAAGAGAAAATGGTTTTAACCCATAAACTGTAACCCACCCCCTGGGGCACAAACACAGTGGGGTTTGGTGGCCCCTGTGCTGAGCCCCACGTGGTTCCCTCAAGTCTAAAATAAAAGGAAGGGAAAAACCTGTTGGTGCAGATGATGGTCGCAGTCCTGTCAAGGTTCTGGTCCACCTCTGGATCTGATGAGTGGTCCAGAGGTCTCCAAGCCCCAAGACTATATACCCTTAGGTTCAAGTGGGAACACCCAGTACCTCCCCCAGGGCAGGGACTTCCACAATGGGAGCTCTGACTGTGTGAGTCATGGGGTGTTTTTGGAATTATTGATGGCCCATGAGCAGACATGACCCCTCAGGTGGCTGTGGAGGTGCCAAAGACTCCCTGGAGGGGAGTTATCACAGTTGTTATCTCACAGGCTTCTTTCACACCCAGCTTACATCCTGAGGGGTCTGGTGAGCCCTGGGCAGCTGCTGCAAATGGTCCATTGTTAAAAGTTCTTGGAAAATGGCATAGGGGGCTTAGAATATATGGTTTTGGTCAGACCCACACAGTGATAAACTGGTCCTGCCTGCTGAACTGGGACACCTTGCAACTCCCCAGCCTGCTGACTGGTGGGACACGGTGGGATTCTTGAGGTGGTGCTTTTGCAGTGCCAGGAGCTGGACTTGATGGTCCTTGTGAGTCCCTTCCAATGCAGGATATTCTATGACTCTGTGATTCCATGAGTTGGAGTGCTCCAGGTTTTCCATTGTGCTGATTTAAAGGCAAACCAGAAGGAGAAATGAACCCAGCTCAAGAGAGATTGTAAGTCAGAGTTACAAATTAATAAAAATATCACAACAAATGCAATGACACAAAGAGAAATTGGTTTTAACTCACAAAACCCAGAAGTATAACTCAGCCCCTTGGGGCACAAACACAGTGGGGTTTGTTGGCCTCTGTGCTGAGCCCCACATGGTTCCCCTGAATCCAAAAAAAAGAGGAAGGGAAAAACCTTTTGGTGCAGATGATGGCACAGTCTGGGCAGAGTGGTGGGCTCCTCCTGGCCAGGGGCTGCTCCTCCTCTGCATCCAACCAGTGGTCCCAGAGGTGCCCAAAGCCCAAGATTGCATCCCCTCAGGTTTGGGTGGGAGCCCCCAGTGCCTCCCTCAGGGCAGGGAGTTCCACCCTGGGGGATGTGACTCTGGGAGTCAGGGGGGAGTTTGGAATCGTTGCTGGCCCCTGAGCAGAGCTGAGCCCTCAGGTGGGTGTGGAGGTGCCAAGGACTCCCTGCAGGGCAGTTCTCCCAGCTCCTCTGCCAGGCTTCTTTCCCAGCCAGCTCCCAGCCTGAGGGCTCAGCTGTGCCCTGGGCAGCTGCTGCCATTGGGAACAGTTCTGGGCAATGGCCCAGAGGGTGGAGAACACCCAGCTTTGGGCACACCCACACAGGGAGAAACTGGGCCCACCTGCTGAACTGGGACACCTTGCAACTCCCCAGCCTGCTGAGTGGTGGGACACGATGGGATTCTTGAGGTGGTGTTTTTGCAGTGGCAGGAGCTGGACTCAGTGGTCCCTGTGAGGATATTCTATGACTCTGTGATTCCATGAGTCAGAGCACTCCAGGTTTTCCATCTAGCATGGTCCCAAAGGGTACAGAGATACCTTTCCACCCAAAGCTGTCACTCCGGCCCTGTGCCAGGGTTGTCCTCGTGCTGCCAGCCAGGCCCTGTGCTAACCCTGTCCCTCTGTGTTCCCACCTGCCCAGGTGCACGAGGAAGGAGCGGTGCGAGCGCTCCAGCGAGCCGCGCAGATTCGCCTCGGAGATGAAGCAGTGCGTCCGCCTCACCGTGCATCCCAACAACATCTCCGTGTCCCAGTACAACGTTCTGGTGAGGAACACCGAGCCTTGACCCTCCCCACCCCTTGGCTTTAATCTGCCCCTGCACTGTGGCACACCCAGGTGTGGCCAGCCTGGACTCAGCAGGAGCAGGAAGGACTGGCAGCTTGATGCAAGAGGTTCTCCAGAGTGCATTAACTTCCCTGGCAACTTCCATGGCACAGAGAAAAATTTGCCATTTTGGCCTTGATTATCCTGTCTAGAAGTTTAGGAAGGGACTAGAAAGCCTTCCCTGTTTGCTGTGAGTAGCTGAGGGCAGGGCTGAAGGGACTCTGTGCTGCATCCAGTGAAGCTTTTTGTTTCCATGGGGGAGGGATTTGTCTATAGCCCAGCCCAAGAGACATTATTGTGGTTGGAAATTGCATTCTAGAAGAAAGGCAAATGAGAGGTACTATGAGTTATTTCAGTGAGTTCCAAGTTGTTATCATCTTGGATGGAAATATCTACTCCTAGGCCACCAAAAAACTCCACCCTGCTCCAGCTCCAGCACAGTATGGACAGCAGAGCAGAGAGGAAGGATGCTGTGATGAGGAACCAAAGGCTTCCAAGGTTCATGCTGTCTCTTGTGACTGTCCAAAGCACAAGGTTTCACCATGATGGCCTTCAGTTACTCATTCAGCAGCCAGTGAAGCCACACTGTGAGGGCTGGCAAAGCAGCAGATGATCCTGGTCATTTCCTGGGCTTAAGGCAGGAAATCTCTGCTGAAAATCTGTCCAGCTTGTGGTTTCTCTCCTGACTTGTGACAGCAGGACCTTATGTGGTGAGATCCCAACATGCTCCAAGGAGGCAGAGGCCCATTTCACTCAGGCTACCAGAGCTCTGTGTTTTTGGCCATACTGATTGGGGCTGGAATTAAGTTGATAAGCCAGGCCCTAAAAACTTTGTCTTTGGACAAGTTGGTCATTAGCCCCACACCCTGAAAGGGCTCAAGGTGCAGCTTCCAGACACCTTCCAGGTGGAAGGTTTTGGAGTGCTGGGACTTTTTCAGTGACAATGAAATCAGCCTTTCAAAGCCTGCATGTCCAATCATTGCTGCTTTGTTTCAGCCTCTTAACTTTGCTGTGACTTTACTTTCCCTGGCTTCAAACAAAACTGATCTGAGACATCTTAAGTTCTTTGTTCTTCTGGGAGTTCAAGGTTTCTTTTTCTTATTCTCTCAGTAGTTGTTGAATTCTTTCATGTTGGGATAAATCCTGGGGGACTGGCTGGCTCAGGGAGACTGGAAATGATAACAGAATAAAAGACCTTTACCTCTGGGTTACTCCCAGGGCAAGTCAGCCCAGAGCTGATGGAATCAGAAGTTGCCATCATCTATCTGCTGCCCAGAAATCTTCATGAATATTCTGCTGGGAGTCTCAGCCCAGTCCCAGGTAAACTGGTGACTCAGCTCATCCACTCACCACAGATTCTCTTGAAAAACCAGGAGGGGAACATCAGCAAACAGAGGGCTGGTGGTGTCCTTACTGAGCCTCACTTGGCTTCTAGCAGAGAGTCAGTGATATGAGTTCTTACCCATGGGGGCAGAGAATTGTGTGGCCAGCCAGCCCTTTAAATTTTGGGCACTAACAGGGGCTTGGAGACTTTTACCTGGGTCTGTTTCAGTGCAGTGCTGCTGCTCTGGGCTTTCTGAGAAGAGCTACTTGCTGGGGTGAGGATCCTCACTTTCCTCACTGGAGCAGCTCCAGAGCAGGAGTGTGGGATGTAGGACTTCTTGTCTGTTCAGAGTGTGCACTGGCTCATGGCATTTGTGGCCAAGGACTTCTGGTGTGTCCACTGGTGGCATCTTCTGCATGGCACACCTTCATTCTGCATCATCCATGCTGGGAAAGAAACTTTCTAAGCAGAGAAGTTTTCCCTTCTCCATGTCCAGCAGGGTGTCAGTGAGCAGGGGGAGTGGATTCAGCCTGAGTTCTAAATCCATCCAAATAACCAAAGCTTTTCCCTATCCCCACTCCAGACAAAAAACCCCCATCTTTCCCATTGGCTCACAAAGGCTTAATGTCAGTCAGGGCTGAGGCCTGTCTGCTCAGCCTTTCTCCCTGGTGTTGCCTGGTGTGAAGAAACAGCTCCAACTTTTCCCTGAGTGAGGAAAACACAGTGTGTGGGAGCAGTAAGAGTTCTGTTATGTTCTCATCCTGTCCTGCTTTGTCACCTGGACTGACCTCTGTTCTCTGTGCTGGTAGAAACAACACTTCAGCGTGCATATGTGTGTCCTTTCAGTGGCTGTCACCTCAGATGGGGCCTCAGGTAGCTTGTGGAGGAGGCAAGTGTGGAGACCATCTGCATTTGTGCCTGTATTTGGTGGTTGGCTCTAGTGTTTGGTCACAAACCCACTACATTTATACTAATTACTGGGTCAGCAGCAGGTGCTAAAGTCCCCTGGGATGCCTCTCTGTGTTCAGGCATGAGCTGGTGAGTTGAGCAGGACCCTCAGTTATGGAGATCTGTGGTTCAGGACCATAGCTGGTCTGGGGAGTTGGCAGCATGATGGTGCTTATCCAGACCATGGATATGCTGGAAACCAGACATAAGATTCCTTTTCCTATGACCAGGAGCCATGACACAGCAATGCCAGAGGGTGTTGTGAACTCTAAAAACATGGGAAATCCCTCCTTCATGGCTTTTTTGATGTATGGAGCCCCAGCACAGCAGGTCTGTGGAGCTGACTGCTCCTTCTGTGGGATGGGCAGAAGTTTGCTGTGCCTGTAGAGACAGCGGTGCTTTGTGGTGGACTGAAGGCTGTAACTAGACTCTCCTCACACAGGACCTTGGTGCCAGAGTGCTCCCCACCTGCTGATGCTGGGAGAGCAGGCCGTAGAGAGTTAGACTGGAGCGCTACAGTTTCTCTGTAGTCTGCAGAGAGCCTCTTGTGAGTAGCAGTCACCTTCCTCAGAAACCGCGTGCCCTGGGGCCACCACCGCCCTGGGCTTCACAGCTGGCTCCAGAGACTCCCTGCCTAACCTGACACTTGCATGACAGACAGTGAGCACTCCCCCACCCCTCCACTGACCCAGCCAGCACTGGGATGCAGCGCAGGTGTCCCTGCACAGCCACCAACCACTTTGTGTCGGCATCGGCACCTCATCCCCCTCCCCTCCTGCACACACGTCCCTCTCCTGAACCGCTGCTTTCTGTTGAAGGAGGATGCTCTCTCTAGCAAGAGGCTCTTTGTCCGACCTCTCCAGTGTAATTCTCTCCTGCTGACACAGATCCGTTGTTTGGCTTAGTATTTTCTCTTCTTTTTTTCTCTCTGTCTTTCCTTCTCTCCCTCCATCTTTGCTTGCAGCTGGTCTTGGAGACCTACAACGTCCCCGAACTGTCAGCAGGAGTCAATTGCACCTTCGAGGACCTTTCAGAGATGGATGGCTTGGTGGTGGGCAGTCAGATCCAGTGCATCTCACCAGCTGCCAAAGAGGTGCCCCAGATCATCACAGAGAACGGTGAGTATCCCACAGCTCCTCTGCCTGCACCACTTCTCCCTCCCTGTCATGAATGAGCGCTTTAAGGTCCTCACCCCACACCCCCTGTGCCTCTCCTGCTTTCTCACAAACAGGATTTGGCTTGTGGGAGCCTGAGGGCAGGGTATGGAAAGCACTGGGAGCAGGTGGGATGGTGGTGCTTGCTGGGGGAGCTGCACAGCAGCACATCATGGCACAAGCTGTGTGAATTTGTCTGAGTTTCTGTGTGCAGGTGTTTGAGCTGCAACACTGCAACCTGCCCTGAGGTGCCTGTGTGTGTGACTCGATGTGTTTGCAGACTGCCACCGAGTGGCAGTTGCATATATCTGGCAAAGACATGGAGGTGGGATATTCCCTCACCTTTTGCCCAGGCTGGTGTTACACAGCCAGGGGGATGAGGCTGTACACGCTCTCAACACATCCCATCCCCTGTAGCAGCCAGACAGTCCTGCAGACCTGCATGATCTTCTGTCTGTAAATTCATCCTGCTCCTCCCAGATTTAGTTCTTTATGCTCAGTTCTCTACTCCTGGCCTTTACTGCCTCCAGCTGCTCCAGATTTGCTGCTGGCTCCTTCTCCTAAAGTGGTCCAGCACAGAAAAATACCTTGTCTCCAAGGATGATCCCCATACTCCCCCAACTTCCCAACTTCCTGCCCTGTTTTCTTTCCATTTTTTTCAACAACACCTGTGGCTCTTTGCAAGGACTTCCTATAAAAACCTCAACCCTGTTGATCACCCAAGGAGACAACAGAGGATGTTCTCATTTTTGTCCTTGGCTTCTTGTGAAAATGTGATGTAAAGTTTGCCTCTGAGGATCCTCAGACCACAGAAAATGAAGTGCCATGAGCTGTCAGCATCATCTCAGCTCTCCCTGAGCCTGCACACAGCTGCTTGTGCTCTCCACTGTGGTCCCAAAACAAGCCCCCAGAAGGCTGTCACGACTTTCAGGTCCTGCTGAGTTACCAGTTGTGTCTGCCTAGCAAGATAGATGCCAGAAACTATTTCCTGGCTATGGACATCTGTCCCAGGCCAGGCTATAATCAACCAGCAAACAAAAATAGCTGTGGAAGCTGGAGGCAGGACAAGAGAGAGGTTTGTGTGCTCTGTGGTTTCCAGAGAAGCCTGGCACCTGTGCCTTGGAGCCACTTCAGCAGCTGCTGCTCCACACGGAGCAGGCCCTCCATGCACAGAGCCAGGGGCTGGATTGGAACCAAAGGATGTGTGGCTGTGTCACACGTCTGGTCCCTGGGGCCATCTCAATCCTCACATCCTGTTTTAAAATATATGGAAGACGTTGGCAAAGTTGTTAAATACTGAGTGGTTATAGCAGAGCTGTCAGAGCCGGCAGCAGCAGATGGGCAGCAGAGCCTGGCACTGGCAGCAGGATGTGTTCAGTGAAGTGTGTGCTGTGTGCAGTGTCTGGGCCTGTGTCTGTGTGTGCCTGGGTGGGTGAGTGTGCACATGGGTGCACCCTGGGATGGATTGTCCGCTTTGCTTTGGCCTGATTGATTCATGAATCTTCCAGGTGAGGAGGAAAATAATGGAACTGTAGAATCATAAAATGGTTTGGGTTGGAAGGGAGCTGAAAGATCATCAAGTTCCAACCTCCTGCCAGAGACAGAGACACCTTCCAGTAGACCAGGTTGCTCCAAGTCCTGTCCAACCTGGCCTGGGACACTTCCAGGGATGGGGCAGCCACAACTTCTCTGAGCAACCTGTGCCAGGGCCTCACCACCCTCACAGGGAAACATTTCTTACTAATATCAAATCTACACTTGCCTTGCTTCTACTTACGGCCATTTCCTCTTGTCTTATCACTCCCTACTTGCCCTTGTGTGAATAGTGGGGAAAGGGACACCCAGATAAGTCTTGAATTAAATATGGATCACTTCCCCCTCAAATTACTCAATTACTGCACCCACTCATTACCCACTATGATGGGCTCTGTTGGTGTTGTGGGAAGAGGCAGCAGTTGACTGCTCAGTTTGGGAGCAGTGGGAATGAGGAGATGGTGTGTGGGAGCTGAGGTTCAGTCTTGGTTGTAGGTAGGTCTGCTACAGAAATGGATGGATCCTTCTGAAGTGTGATGGATTGCACATCTCTCACCCTGAGATGGGTTCTTTGCAGCCAAAGGCTGAGGGGAATGGACCTTGGGGTGAATGGGGTGAGTGAACCTGGAAGAAACATCCACAGGCTGCTTCCTTGTGGGAACATCAAATGAACCACCAGCTGGGAAGAATATTAAGGAGAACAGTCTATTTTAATGACCTCTGAATTCCAGATGTCTGCACTCATTCTTTGAGCTTAGCTTTCCTGCTTCATGAATTCATAATTTTGAAATTAGTGAGGTGTTGTCTGTCTCTGTCATCATCATCCAGCCCAGACTCTGCTCCCAGGTGTGATAATTTCCAGTGGTGAACACCTAGTCCATCACCCCAACACCATAAGGGAGATGTGCCTGTTGGAGAACTGGGTCTAGGAGGATTTTATTATAGTTTCTACATCTATTGAGTACAGACCAGCCAAGATACTGTGGGACAGCTCCAGGTTCAGGCTGGTGGCCTGGCCATCAGGGCTTAACTAAAGTAACAAATCAGTCCACACACTGATGTGTATCTTTTTTCCCCAGGAGACCATCACATTGTGCAGCTTCAGCTCAAGTCCAAAGAAACGGGTATGACCTTTGCCAGCACCAGCTTCGTCTTCTACAACTGCAGCGTCCACAACTCGTATGTTCATTTCCTTTGATACTTTCTGCCCATTCCACCCCTGGGTCTGCCACAGAACCCCCTGTTGGTGTGTCCCTTGGGAAGCTGGTTAGGTGTGAAGGTGCCCAGGGGTCAGGGTCAGTTGTGTGACAGCCAGAATGGGGCAGTCCCTTCTGAGAAGACCAAAAGTATAGGGCCCACTTGTTCTGCAGCCAGAGCATCACATTAGGGGCAGTTTGCCCCAGAATTGAGTCACAATCGAGTTCTGACCTCAGCACGTGCCCCACTCATCTTCCTGTTCAGCAGTTTTTTGTGGATGGTTGGATCCTGCCCATACATATGCACCTTCAACCCTCACCCATGCTGCCAGTCCCACCAGCAGGAGCCTGCCCCATGTGGTTAATATGAGCTTGGACTTTCCAATCAGAAAAGACAGGAGGAGTTTATGGTTCCTGCGTGATGTGAACTGAGCAGGGAGTACCCGGACGATTCCTCAAGATCATCTTTTCCATGCCAGGAGCTCCTTTCCTGCCTCACACCCCATTTTGCTGGAGTTTGGCTGCCACCCAGGGCTGCTCAGGAGCTGCCCCACCAGAGTGGATCTGCAGCTTCCCTGCAGAACATGCTCTTCCAGTGGGATGATCCACCCCTGAGCAAGGCTGAGCAGCTCTGTCCCCACCACTGAGCTGTCAGAGGTGCCAAAGGCACATCATTACTGCGGCTCAGCAATTCACAAGGAGAGGCAAATCTTATTTCCATGTTCCTCCTGCTTTGACAAACAGTGTCAGAAAGCAAGTGTTGGTGGGGAGAGCAGGAGAGATGGTGGTGTTAAATATTTATGGCATGTTTGGGTTTCTTACTTGACAAACTCTACTATGCTATCCATTTTTAATTCGATGTATCAGAGCAAGCACTTGTTACCAATTTGAAGAATAAGTTGCTGTACCAGAGCTGAAGGTGGATTGGAGCTGAGCAAGATTTCTCAGAGACAGGGGAGAGGGTGTGGGACTGCCTGTTGGGCTCAGACAAGCTCTGCTGGAGGCAATTTTTTCTCTCCTGCCCATTAAAACTCCAGTAAGAGCCAGGAAAATTCACCCCCCTCAAGTTACCTCCTGGTACTTCAGGGCCTGCAGCTCTATAAAATCATAACATCATTAATGTTGGAAAAGACCTCCAAGATCCCCAGGTCCAACCATCAACCAAGCACCACCACCATGGTGACCATCAAACCATGTCCTCCTCAAGTGCCACATGCACACATTTTTTGAACATTTCCAGTTATGGTGACTCCACCACTTCCCTGAGCAGCCTGTTCCAATGCCTTACGACCCTTTAAATGAAAAATAGTTTCCTAATACCATGTAAACTTCCCCTGGTACAGCTTGAGGCCATTTCTTCTCATGCTGTCCCTTGTTCCTTGGGAGAAAAACCCAACCCCATGTGGCTCTCCCCTCCTCTCAGGGAGTTGGAAAGAGCAAGAATGTCCCCTCTGAGCCTCCTTTTCTCCAGGCTGAGCCCTCCCAGCTCCCTCAGCTGCTCCTGGAGCTCCAGACCCTTCCCCAGCTCCATTCCCTTCCCTGGACACACTCTACCCCCTCCATGTCTTTGACATGAAGGTCTCCAGAGTGTCGAGGACCAGGATTGTGCCAAGAGTATTTTATGGCTCCTGTTGGTTGCTGGTGAGCAGATACAACATTAAATGTAAAAAGAAGTGTGGTGTGGGCAGAAGTCAGTGCTGTAACACAGCCAGGAGAGGTGTTTGCAGCTCTCACTCTGCAGAGCCCCTGGGGCACAGGAGAGCAAAACCTTGTAAGATGGTGGGAATGGCTCTTTCCTACACTCTGAGCAGGTGATGTTCTAAATATTCTCCTGCTTCCCAGGTGACTGCTCCAATAGTCTTTACTCCTCTGCTGAGATGAAGAAAAGAAGAATCCAATTAGTATATTTGCAGGAGCCTCATCACCCTGGTCAGAACTCACAAAAATAAACCTGTGGGACACAGGGGGAGAAAATTCCCTCCTTCATCCTTGGTTTTCTGACTTTGGGGCATCCCAGTTTGTCTCTGGCCTTTGTGTCATGTATGGGAGGATTAACCATATGGGACTGGTGGTGCCCAGGGACTGCCTTCCATGGCCATCACTCCTCCCACCAGTCCCTCATTTGGCCACCTCCTCATGATGTCTTCCCAGCCACCAGGGCACTGGTGCAGCTCAGCATGGAGGCAGTAAGGCTGCAGTATATTTTTTTATTTCCACCTATTCCCTAATCTCACATTTTTTTATTTCCATACAGCCTCATATCTCATATTTTTTGTTACACTCAGGATTTGGGCAAAAAGGGGGACACTTCTTTTGCACAAAGCCAAGAACTCATTGATGGCCTGAATAAAAGTTGTAACAGGACAACCAAAATGCAATAAATATTTATTATTCCTCTAGTTGCAATGGTATGAATACAACCTAAATTAATTCATTAATATGAGATGCTTGTCATCCCAGTGACAACCAGCTAAGACCATGGCAAGTCCAGCACCATCCTGAAGCTTGATGATGTTGTGTCAGTGGAAAGCCTGTCACCTTCTAGTGATGGAAAAAGCCATGTTTGCCAGGCTGTATTTCCCTCTGAGAAAGACTGGCAGCCCCAGGGGTTGTCCTGCTGGCTGATGGCACCTGGCTGCCCAAGTGACTGCTGCTTCTCTCTGTTTCCAGGTGTCTTTCATGCGTGGAGAGCCCATACAGGTGTCACTGGTGCAAGTACCGCCACGTCTGCACCCATGACCCCAGTTCCTGCTCCTTCCAGGAGGGACGAGTCAAGATGCCTGAGGTAGGCAGGGCCACAGGATGTGTGTCAGGGGTGATGGCACCTCTCAGACTAGCAGTCCAAGAAGCCTTCTCCACCCCCAGTCCCTCTCCCTGTTCTGCTGACCCTCCAGAAGACCCTCAACTCTCTCTCTGTGTATACAAACTCCTCTCCTCCCTGCTCTGCCAGACCCCAGGGAGCTGCTCCCGACCTCCTACAACCTACAGGGGTTGTGTTACCTTAGAAAGTCACTCCAAACTCTGCCACCAAGGGACTGGGAGGGATGGAAAACACTGGTCATACATTTCCAGGAGAGATGGAGATATTTTTCTCCTCTAAGCAGCTATCCCAGGCTGTTGAGATCTGGGGAGGATTTAGGGCTTTGTCCATGGTGCCAAGTAGGTTTCAGCCATGCTTTGAACACCTCTGTGGTTTCATGGATTTGGTGCCTGGTGGTCAGTGCCTCAAAGTACCTCCAGATGAGGCCAGGAGGTGCCTCATTGCCAGTCACTGAGCTGAACTGGACCTTGGGGCTGGGCTTAACACAGAGCTGCAAATGCTGCCTGGCAGGTATTGTGACTAACAAGCGCTCACAGACAAGTAGGGCTCAGGAGAATACAAATAGGAAACTACTTAATTACTTCCTGGCCAGGAATGGTCTGAAAGCATCCTGGGCTGTCTGGTAAATGATCTGAGAGCACTGGTTGGTTGCCTGGCCCAAGGGACCAGTACCCATTAAGAGATCTGATACCTGCTGAGCCACCAGAGCACAAGTGGCTGCTGGAAACTCTGGCAACATGTGCTGCATTCAGAGGGTGAAACCCTCGCTGTTCCCTGTGCTGTCTGCTGGCTCTGGTGTGTCTAATGTGGTGCCCCATCTGCCCCCAGCTCCTTCCCCAGGCAGGTGGTCTGTTGGACCAAAAGACCCACATGTAATGTCTTCAGACTCCTGTGACATCCCTGTTCCCTCCCATCCCTTCCCTTCCCTGAATGCTGGTTGAGATATTACATATGTGCTGCTTGAGATGTCCTGCATCAGAAGTTCTGACCTGCTACAGCACTGGGACAATCCATAAATATTCATGTCTCCTCCATCCACCAGGATTTAGAATTTGCTGTAAACCTGCTGGAAAATGTGCTGAGGAGTTGGAGGGCTGGGCACCTTCTCCTTGGTGGTGGTGGGGGGGGTGAAGAACAGTAGCCCAGGGCTCAGCCCTTCTGGCAGGTTATCCCAACTAGAGAGGGACTATTCCCTCACATGGAGCCTTGGCAAAGTTTGGCCAGTCCTGCTGGCCACAGGTTTCTGTGCTTTTTACTTCAGGGATTAGAAGGACCTCATCTCTTGCTGAGTGGAAATCACTGGGAGTCTCAGTCTCAGCTTCCTGCTGTGCAATGCCACAACCACCACCACTGATGTCCTCTGGCAGACTCCTCTGGTGTGTCTCATGTACCAAGCACAGCACTCTCCTTCCCAGTTCCTGCCTCTTCTGTCCTCCAGTCCCTTGCCCAAAAAGAAATGCCTACAAACTTTGGTGGATTTCCTGTGCTTTCAATCCCTATCACATCCCTGGTATTCAGGACATCAGGAAGAAGATGATGAGAATTATCCCACTTTCTTTGGGAATGGACTGGGCATGGCACAGCCCCTGAGCTTTATTCCCTCCAAGGTCCTGGGAGGAGGGAATAAAGAACTGGGAAGGAGACAGAGGACTCATCAAACTCTGCAGAACTGTCTTTTTAGCTTTATCATCTCTATTAGTTTGATTTCTGAAAGGTGTTCCAGGATACACCTCCGGTCTGGGGGGCTTTGTCTGCCAGTAGAGTTTGCTCTTTCTCTTTTTCCATCCCCTTTGACAGAAAATTTCCTGCTAAGCTTCATAAACTCCCTCTCTGATCTTGCAGAGCTGCTCTGTGAGGTTTTCCCAACCTGGGAAGACAAGTATTGATCTACAAGGCAATGACATCATCACTGACCCCTGTGTCATCAGTGACATGTGTGTTACATTGGTCAGTGCTAACGAAGGCAGCAGCAAAAGCACAAATGGGATCTCTTTCCCCTGGGATACAACTCAGCTGATCAGCTCAGGAGCTGGTTTTTCTGTTTGCTGGAGAGAGGAGACACTTCTCAGCACTGGAACAACAAAACCAGGAAGGATAATGCCCTTCCAACCCCCAAAACTTTCCAAGCCTCCTTTCTGCCTGGCAATGTGAGAAATGCCCTGTAACTTCAGGGTCCTTCTCGTTCCCTCTGTGTGTTTGTGGCTGTCAAGGACACTCAGGCTGGAAAAGGATGGCATCACAAGTGCATTCTGACAAACAGTTTTACAGTCCCCCTGGGACCAGGAAGGTTTTGTCTAATGGCACTTTGAGCAAACTCTGTGTTGGATCTCCCACGCTTCCCGTGAAAAGCCGTCTTCCCACTGACTCATGGCTCTCACTGCACCTTCCACTGCCTATTTTTTACTTTCACATGCAATTCTATCATTTTCTGTCCTGCACACTTGCCTATTTGTTGAGTGGGTTCTTTGAACAATAGAAATCACTGAGTATCTTGAAGCCAAGCCTGGCTCCTCGTTGCCCATCCAAACCTTCACCCCGTTCCTGGTGACGCAACGTCTCTCACGAAGTTGACGGAACTGAGGTCCATTTCCAGACTTCCCAGTGCCATCTTCAGCAGTGCTTGAAATGCAGCATCATGTTGAGTGGCTCTATTCTTGCTGGCCTCTCATCCCCATGCTCCTTTCAATCCTTTCCTCTACGAGCACTCAGACCCCTGGAGGATGAGGAGAGGGAAGTGTTTATTACCATCCAGGCATGAGCACCTGCTGAACCAGTAAGCCTGGAGGAGGCACTGGTGGGAAGCTGCACTACCAGCATGGGGTGGTTGACCCATCCCATTTGCAATCTATCCATGAGTTTGCTGAACAGATTAGCTTGGGTGTCTTCCAGGATCATATGGGCTGATTGCACCAAGAGACTCCTTGCCAAGCAAACAAATATTGGTGCTACTCTATCATATGGAACTGTGCCAGAAACTCCTTCCCTCTGTAGTCATCACTGCTGGCCTGCCAAGCCTTCCACCCTCCCCCTCATTATGGTCTTCACCTCCTCTTGCTGTGCCCACCCTCAGGTGATTTTTTTCTCTGTTTGCCTTTACATTATCTTGCCATCATGTGGGAAGAGACTTCCCACTCTCCAGATGGCCTGGGCCACAAATGGACTCATTGGGCTGGCACCCATCACCCCTGGACCAGCCTGGAGTGCTTTGAAGGGAGGCTTGTGGCCTTGTGTGCTTCTGACTCTATCATTTCCTTGGGACACCTCACAAGTTTCTGGATTCCTACTGGCTCAGCCTTTCATTCACGTTTTCTTCATGTTCTCTGAGAGAACCTGAGGTTTTTACTTTAATTTTGGTGTGAGTTGTTGATTAATTCAGAATGCTGGATGAATATGAGGCTGATCCAGTGGGACAGCAGAAGGACTTTGGCCCTGCCCCACACTGTCCAGAAGGCAAAATGCTGTTTGTGTCTGTGTAGCCTGTGATCAGCCATCCAAGGGGAGCCTTTGAATTGCATCATGGATAACTGTGATCCTCCAGCTGTCCTACCACCACCTGGAAAAACAACCAGAGATGGAGAAAGGACAGAAAAGGCACAGCCCTCACCACCAACATGGAGATATGACTTTCTTACCTGTCATTTGTCTGGTGAATCAGTCCTGCCTGTAACAGATCTGGATCAACCAGTCTGGGAGCCTTGGGAAAGCCCATGTTTGCTGCAGTGAAGAACTCCAGCATGGTCATAAAGCAAGAGTATTTATGATTATGGCACTGATCTTAATCACACAGGGTTGACAAAGTCTCCAGATGATTTGTGGCTGAAATACTTCACCTTGGCGTGTAATTTCCCTTCACAGCAGGTTTTCAAAAGCCAGGTCCACTTGCTTGAAATACAGGGAGTGACTTCTTGCTTTATAAAGGAGAGCTGATATTATCGTTCCTGAGGGCAGGAAGGGGAAGCACCAGGAGAAAAGGGCATTTTAATACTGAAGTGGATTGTTGTTGTTGCTGCTGTTGTTGTTTTTCCCAAAGAGCTGATGGCAAATTAGTCTCAGAGATAGAAAGGAGTGGGCTGAGCTTTTGGGTTTTTTTCTTGGCCATGCTTTCTCTGCTTTTGACATTTGTTGCTGACCATAACTAAAGTCCTAATACAGGTTTAGGGTCTGACCACAAACATTGCATTGCAGATTAACACACTGTGAAGTCAACCCTGACTTACCCAACACAACCACTAAGTAAGAGAGCTCAGTCATTATCTTCTGTAAATAGGCAAGGCAGTCAACAAGATCTGGGGGGAAACTGAGGCAAGGAGGGGGTAAAACAGTTGATCGGAGGGTCTCCAGTGTGGCAGCAGCTGTAGAAACAGCTCCAGTCTCTCCTAATATCTATTACCCAACACTGATTTGCATTGTCCATCTCATCTGTGTCCAGATCTGTGTAGAGATCTGCTCTGATCCAGTATTTCACATCAGTATTTTTGTACAAGGATGGGATGCTGGAGTAGCTACTTGAGTTGATGGGATAAAGGATTAAATCTTTTCTTGTGCCTTTTCCTCTAAGATGAACACTATCTTGTTCCAGGCCTTGCAAGGATTTTAGCTTTGTGTACGGGAAAAAGAGGGGAAAAAATATGGC
Source organism: Pithys albifrons albifrons (assembly GCF_047495875.1). Lineage (NCBI taxonomy): Eukaryota > Metazoa > Chordata > Aves > Passeriformes > Thamnophilidae > Pithys > Pithys albifrons. The sequence continues at coordinate 99,748,227 of NC_092460.1, read as the reverse complement.
AAAAGCCAAAAGCAAGCCTAGATAACAAATCTATTATTCACTGGGTTTAACAGATACATAATCATTTAATTACCTCGAAGGAGGTTTTCATCTCTCCCTGCTCAGCCGATTTGTGCGTGCGTGTGTTTTCCTTCCTCCCCCAAACAAGCTTTTTTATTAAAAGGATTTTCGTCTGCTGCCTAAAAAGGGAACAGAAGAAAAGATCTCACAGCAAAGTGTTTTATGTCGAGTTGTACGTGCTAATGACAGCAAAGCTCACATAAAAGAAACAACTGCTTCAAATATTAATTTGTCAAAAGCCATAGAAAGCTGTGTGAGCTGCATCCTGGCAAGCAGCTGCTGAGGAGCAAAGCTCTGCCTTACCCAGTGTTTGCTCATGCCTTGTGCTGAACTAAATGCTGGACCAGTGGCCTCTGCAGTGGAGTGCACTGATTTAGCTCTGCCTGGCTCTTTGTCCTTCTTGGGAATGGGTTTTTTGGGAAGCGGGAAGGAAGGAAGGGGGAAAAAGAAGGCAGAGGGTGTTAATGGCAACTCAACATGAACTGGCAGACATCTGAGAAGCATTTGGATAGTGTTCTTAAAAACAAGATGTAACAGTTGGTCAGCCCTGAAATGGTCAGTCAGGTGGACTGGATGGTTGTTGTAGGTCTCCTTTGAACTGAACATAGTCTATCCTATCCTATCCTATCCTATCCTATCCTATCCTATCCTATCCTATCCTATCCTATCCTATCCTATCCTATCCTGTCCTATCCTATCCTGTCCTATCCTATCCTGTCCTATCCTATCCTGTCCTATCCTATCCTGTCCTATCCTGTCCTATCCTGTCCTATCCTATCCTGTCCTATGTATTAATGCCCACAACTCCTCACCAAAGACTTTGGAGGAAACTCAGCAGTGCCCTTCCCCATCCTGCTGGTACATCACACTGTGACTCAGGAAGGACTTTGCCCCAAGGTCCCCAAAGCCAAATAGGTTCTCTGGCCACCCCAAATGTCCTGTTTTGTCCTTCTTTAAAGGTGTAGGAAGAAGGCACAGTGCCCAGCTGCTCCAAAAATGCACCCCAGTGGAGTTGGTGGCTGCACTGGGGAGGGGGATACCAGGTGAGCATGGCCAGCTCTTTACTCCTTTGCATCCACAAACCTTCTGGTGATGCATCTCCAACTGTTGCTGTGGCAACTGCTCCGTTTCCATCCCGCTCCCGTTTCCAGCTTCACTTAACCCGTCTGGAGAGGCGACTGCTGGAAGCATCAGCATGGGGAGAAGAGAAACCCCATCTCTGCTCAAAAGATGCCCCTCTCATTTCCCAGGGACTGTAATGACAGCTGCAACGAGGCCAATTCCAGAGCAACGAGTCCTTTCAATTATCCACTCACTTCTCCTGGCACCTGTCTGTCATTAAGGGGAGGGGATGAGGTGTAGTTTCCATGGCAACCACAGGCAACCTGCTGCCTTCAAGTGCTGTGAGCAGGCAGGAGGACCAGCAGCCACCCCATGCAGGTGGGACTTGGTGTTGGGATGCACACGTTTTGTGGCACCTGCTTTTAAGCAGCTTGAGAGGTTGGTGTTTATCATCTGTTTTGCTCTTAGAAGGGTTTCCAAAAACAAGTGAAGGAGTTCAGGCTGGTTGGGATCCTGTCCAGGGGTAACCTGGAAGGAAGCTGTAGCTGATAGTGTGGTTCCAGCTGTGTCTCAGGGCTCCTGTGGTTTGGCTCTTCAGCTCTCATCATTGTTCCAGCCCTTTCCCAGAAAAGGAGATGTGTCTTGTAGTGGGTACATCCTCTCCAGAGGTGGGTACTTCAGGCAATAATGAGAAGAAATTAAACACAGAAATTGGAGGCTAGGCAGAAATCCTTCCCCTTGTTCATGGAGTCCTGTTAGAGCATGAAAATACAGCTCAGAGCCAGTGTCGGGCACTGATGAGCCACAGGTTTTATTCCAGCAGATGAGAGTTATATTTATGACACTGAGTTGACTTGAACACGTTCACCTTTCTGTGCCCCCGATTCCCTCACACCTCCTGATTTGGGTAAACACTTTCAGTTAATAGGTGCTTGTACAGTACTTGGTTCCTGGAGCCGTGATCTCTCAGTGGGGGCTGCTCATGAGAAGTCTTTGAGCATGTACAAACAAATTAGATAATTTGCTGTTGTTTGCAAGTCACGGTGACTTGCACTGAGGTGAAGAAAAAGATGCGTGTGAAGTGGCTTCTTCTGTTATTTTTGGGTACCTTTTGTCATCTCTGAGCTATTTTGCCCTGCAGTCATCCAGCTGGCAGGGGAAAAGGCTGGTAACTTGTTCCATGTCTGCAGGATTTCATGGATTCATAGACAGGTTTGGTTGCAAGGAGCCTTAAGGATCATGTAGTTCTAACCCCTTGTCATGGGCAGCGACACCTTCCACTATCCCAGGTTGCTCCAAGCCCCCTCCAACCTGGCCTTGGACACTTCCAGGGATGGGGCAGCCACAGCTTCTCTGGGCAACCTGTGCCAGGGCCTGCCCACTATCACAGCCAAAAATTCTTAATATCCAGTCTATCTCATCTGTCTAATCTATCTGATTATTATGGTGGTGGATCTGCAGGAAATCTGTCCTGCTGCACAACAGTGCCATCGTTTCTCTCCTCATTGAGACTTCCAACCAAACCAAAACAGGAACAGAGAAATGATGGAAAAAGGCTTCTCTGAGAGCAGTTCATCCTACCTTAATACACACCCTGTTTTCTTAGAGCTTAGCCTCTCCAGACACCTTGTGAGTGACTAATCAAAGACCTGTTCCTGTGATTTTTAGGAGCAACTCAGGGAGATTAGTTGGAATAGAGATGTAAGAAGCTCCTGACATTCAATACCGTGTCCCTGCTGAATGTTTTCCATCACAGTTGGGCTACTCATCTTTGTAATGCAAGATTATTTATCCCACAGGACACAATGATCTCAGAATGCAACAGAGTAATACTCATCTGTCCCTGCCAACACAGCATCCTGGAAAAAAAAAACATCAGGAAGAGCTCATGTTGTTTTGATAGCCGAGCTCAGTGCAATGCCATTGTAATGCCTCGAGTGGCTACGGGCTTTTCTGGCTCTCTAGACATCTGTTAGGTCTGCTGGGATCACTCTGACACCCTGCAGTGTGAGGGAGGAAAGACAGTTCCCCATTCTTAGGCCAGGGTGATGCCTTGGCTCTGAAGCCAAAAGATTTTGCTTTTCTCCACTGTAGCATCAGCTGCATTCACTGCTTTGGAACATGTGAGCTTTTGGGACCTGGCCAAGGAGAAACATTCTCAGGATGTTGAAGCTGCAGATAAGAAGTGAGGCTGGAATGTGTCTCCTGCCTTGCTTGGGGCATCTCCAGAAGGCTGAGCCCAGACCCTCCTTCCCTGTCTTCTCTTTGAGCATGAGTGCATTTGCTTTGGCTTGGATGTTATCTCATGCTGTCATGGATCTTGCTGAGGGGGAGGATGACAAGAGCCATGATATCATGATCCTGACCTTCCCACTGGGGAAGCCAAAGTATGATGACTCTCTGGGCTTCTGTCCTGGTTTCTGAAGGAAGTGGATTTGCATCAACATGACCTGTGTGCAACCTCCGGTCCATCTGTTCCTCCATCACCTCTGTTGGCTTCTGAACTCTCTGGCCATTCTTGGCCTAGTTTGGGCCAAAGTCTGGAGCTCTCAAAAGTACCAAGTTCCTACAAACTTTGAAAAAATGGGCAGCTTTAGAGGAGAAGTAGACTTTCTGTCCTCTCTTAGGAAGAAAGCACAACAGCTTGGGCTCAACCCTTGTTAGACACCAGAATGCCATGAGAACCCTCTCACTTCTGAGGAAGTCTTAGTTGGATAAAGTCCCTTATACATCCAAACCCCATTTCTTGGCACAGATGTATAGGAAACCTTGTTGAGAAGTGACATTCCAATGTCATTGGTGCCTACATGGATGAGAGGACCAAGGGGTATTCTGTCAATGCTCAAACTTCGCAGCTTCACTGGGCTGCAGGGCTGTTGTGCAGAGATGGGCAGTGCTTTGGTATCACTGAATCATACAAGGATTTGGGCTGGAAGGGATCTTAGAGATGTGCAGTGCTCTGATATCATAGAATCATACAAGGATTTGGGCTGGAAGGGATCTTGGAGATGTGCAGTGCTTTGATATCATAGAATCATACAAGGATTTGGGCTGGAAGGGATCTTGGAGATGTGCAGTGCTTTGATATCATAGAATCATACAAGGATTTGGGCTGGAAGGGATCTTAGAGATGTGCAGGGCTTTGATATCATAGAATCATACAAGGATTTGGGCTGGAGGGGATCTTAGAGATGTGCAGTGCTCTGATATCATAGAATCATACAAGGATTTGGGCTGGAAGGGATCTTAGAGACGTGCAGTGCTTTGATATCATAGAATCATACAAGGATTTGGGCTGGAAGGGATCTTAGAGATGTGCAGTGCTTTGATATCATAGAATCATACAAGGATTTGGGCTGGAAGGGTTCTTAGAGATGTGCAGTGCTTTGATATCATAGAATCATACAAGGATTTGGGCTGGAAGGGATCTTAGAGATGTGCAGTGCTTTGATATCATAGAATCATACAAGGATTTGGGTTGGCAGGGACCTTAGAGAGCATCTAGTTCTAACTCTTCTACCATGGGCAGGGACAGTGTACATGAAAGGTCTTGTGAACTTCAGATTAAGTCCTTATAGGAGGACAGGAGGCTTCCTATGAAGGGTGCAGCTTTAAATGATCATAATTAGAGAAGAAATTAATTCTTTAGAAGCTGCCTGTGGTCTGCCCTGTGCTTTCCACAACCCGTTTTCCTGTGTGTGTAACTCAGAAGGACTGTCTTTCTTTACCAGGGTTTTCCTTTAGCAAATGACACTTTGTCCAAGTAAATGCATGGTTTGTCTCTTGTACATCCACCACCTTCTTCAGTGCACACATTCATATTTTTTACGACTTCCAAACTCAGAAAACAACAGAACTGAGACCGCTCACATGTCTCCAACAGCCCCTTTCCAGTGAGCAGATGGACCTCATGACAAAACCATCTACTATTTTTGTCACTAGTCCACTCCCCTCATCCAGTGACCAGAAGGCTCCTGCTCTCTGGATCATTACTTTTCCTTTGGAGAGTGTGTCAAAGCAGCAGAGGGCTGAAAGAAAGCTAATGTTGTGTCTCTACTTAAAAAGGATAAATGTGGCACTTGGATAATTATGGCAGCCTGACCTTGTTCCTCATGAAATAATGGACCAGCTAAGAAGGACTCTATTAATAAAGAATTAAAGGAGGGTAAAATCATTAATGTTCATCAGCAGAGATGTGTGGACTGGCTTCAGAGAGAGAATAATCCTGGGTTGGATCAAGCTCTCAGCTGACCTGAGTCATTTCCTGGCACTGTGTGTGTGGCCCTGGGGGTCACTTTGCTCCCAATCTCAGGATTTGGCCAGGAGCCATGGAGAGGAGGAGCCTGGTTTTCTTCATGTAGCTCCTGCTTTACAAGGACCCACTCTCAGGGTATCAGCACCGCTCATTGTTCTCCAGCCTTCAGAGCACTAAAGCCAAGAACCAAAGAGGCTCTGGCAGCAGAGTTGATGAGCTGCTGTCCATCAGTGGGGAGGCCCTGGCACAGGTTGTCCAGAGGAGCTGTGGCTGCCCCATCCCTGGAAGTGTCCAAGGCCAGGGTGGACAGAGCTTGGAGTGACCTGGTCTAGTGGAAGGTGTCTCTGCTCATGGCAGGGGATTGGGATGAGATGATCTTGAAGGTGCCTTGCAACCCAAACCATTCTGTGATGTTCTGGTCTCATAGAATCTGTTGGGTTGGAAGAGACCTCTGAGATCATCAAGTCCAACCCTTAATCCAACCCCACTTTGATTACCAGATCATGGCACTCAGTGCCACAGCCAAGCTCACCTTAAAAACCTCCAGGGATGGGGAATTCACCCCCTCTCTGGGCAGCCCATTCCAATCCCTGAGAACTCTCTCTGCAAAGAACTTCTTCCTGATATCAAACCTAAACCACCCCTGGCAGAGCTTGAGCCCATCGTGCCCCCTTGTCCTATTGCTGAGTGCCTGGGAGAAGAGACCAACCCCCACCTGGCCAGAACTTCCCTTCAGGCAGTTCCAGACAGTGCTGAGGTCACCTCTGAGCCTCCTCTTCTCCAGGCTAAACACCCCCAGCTCCCTCAGCCTCTCCCCACAGCACTTGTGCTCCAGTCCCTTCTCCAGCCTTGTTGCTCTTCTCTGGCCCCGCTCCAGCCCCTCAATCTGTTTCCTGAACTGAGGAGCCCAGAACTGAACACAAGACTCCCTTCCTCCAGCTGTGATACCACCACTGAAACCACAGAATAGGCTGAGTTGGAAGGGACCCACAAGGATCACCAACTTCCTCTTGAGGGTAAGAGAAGGGCAGGCACTGATCTCTTCTCTGTGGTGACCAGTGACAGAACCCAAGGGAATGGCCTGGAATTGTGTCAGGGGAGGTTTAAGTTGGAAAAGGTTTGTCCCTCAGAGGGTGGTGGGCACTGAACAGGCTCCCCAGGGCAGTGGGCACAGCACCAAGGCTGCCAGAGCTCAAAAAGTGTTTGGATGATTCTCTCAGGGACACAGTGTGACTTGAGGCTTGTCCTGTGCAGGGCTAAGGGTTTAAGTACCAGAGTCCACAGAACTTAAACAGGGCCTGATCTCTGCCCTCGACTGAGCACCAGGCACCTTTTCCCAGGCACCAGAATCCCTTGCAATACCTGTCAAAAGAGAGCTAGAATTTGCTCCTGAGTGCATGGAAGACTCTTAACTAGAAAGGAGCCACCAGAAGTGACAGAGATGCAAGGACTCAATTATTCCTTTGTTGTCTCTGCAGATGTTTACACTTCCCATAAATCCTGTTGCTTTCTCCTCATCAGCTGCCTTTAAAGTTCTAAGCATTTTCCTCATGTATTATTACTTTGGCTGTGCCAATAAATAAGCACTCCATCAATCAAACTAACAACACTGTAAACTTAGGAAGTGCAGATAAAATATATGGTGCATTAAAAAATTCTTTGACCGGGTGAGCTTTTTTTTTTTTTTTTTTTTTTTTTTGAGCTGGTTTGATTGCTGCTGGTGCCGATGTAAATTTGGGGGGAAAGTACATCCAGAAATTTATGGAGCTTGGAATTCTGCCTACCAGGCATTGACCTGATTCCACTTTATAACATAATAACGTTCCCCGGCACCGTTCGTGTAAATTTGAAATATAATTTTTATGCTGTTAAGAATTAGTGGTGTAATAATGTAAACACAGTGTGGACTGTAACTCACCCCCCTTCCCCTCCCTCAGTGGGAATGCTGAGCAACTTTATGCTTCATTTTCCTGCTTTTTATCCAGGTGGGATCTGATTTTTCTACAGTCAGTGAAAGGTTGGGGAGGGTTTTTTTTTCTCTCCTTTTTCTCATTCCTTCCTTTCCTTTTATTTCTCATTCCTCATTCTGTTTTTGCCATGATGTTTTCGAGTCTAATCTAATTTGCAGAGCATCCAGATGCTGTGGTCCAGATATCTTCATAAATACCCAATCCCTGCCTCTCGACTCTTACCCTCTTGACTTGATTACAGCACAGTGTGGGCGGGTGACAAAGCCACGGGGAACGCAGAGAAAACAGAACATTACAGTTCAGCAGAGCAGAGGAACAAGAGATGTGTTTATTTATGTGGTATGTGAGTAAATAACACTCTTGAGTTTCATTTCTTGTGGGGTCCCAAAAGTCTGGAGTGAGTAAATTTTGGTACCCACTTAGATTCATCTTATGGTCATGTTCTTTCCAGGCAAGATGGCTTGGACAAGGCACAGAAATGGTGACTGAGTGAGAGATATTGAAAAGAAAGTCTTAAAAAAAAAACCTTAAGGCTGAGGATGAAAAAATGGATTTCATGGCGGAAGAAAAGGGCACTGGATGCTTTGAGATGAGTAGTGAAAGAGTTGGTGGTGTGGCTGTGTCTGGGCCTGAATGGGGATGGCTCCTACTCTTCTGGAAAAGGAAGGGTGAAATTCCATTGCCAAGGGTTGAGTTTATCTTGCCAAAGACTCTTCCAATGCAGTCAGTGATAAGTGAGTTCAAAGTGGAGATTCAACCAGTCCTCCCAGGGATCATGAGGAGCCAGTCTGAGGGAAAAGATGGAAAGACTCCCTCACCTGAATGCTCTGGGCTGATTCCAATGGGATGAAGTTCAACAAGGCCAAGTGCAGGTCCTGCCCTTTGGCCACCCCAACCCCCTGCAGCGCTCCAGGCTGGGCACAGAGTGGCTGGAGAGCAGCCAGGCAGAGGGACCTGGGGGGACTGAGGGACAGGAAGCTCAACAGGAGCCACCAGTGTGCCCAGGTGGCCAAGAAGGCCAATGGGGTCCTGGCCTGGATCCAAACTAGCGTGGCCAGCAGGCCCAGGGCAGTGACCCTTCCCCTGGACTCTGCCTTGGGGAGGCCACACCTTGAGTGTTGTGTTCAGTTCTGGGCCCCTCAGTTGAGGAAAGAGATTGAGGTGCTGGAGCAGGGCCAGAGAAGAGCAACGAGGCTGGAGAAGGGACTGGAGCACAAGTGCTGTGGGGAGAGGCTGAGGGAGCTGGGGGTGTTTAGCCTGGAGAAGAGGAGGCTCAGAGGTGACCTCAGCACTGTCTAGAACTCCCTGAAAGGATGTTGTAGCCAGGTGGGGATTGGTCTCTTCTCTCAGGCAACCAACAGTAGGACAAGAGGGCCTGGGCTTAAGCTCTGCCAGGAGAGGTCTAGGTTGGATATCAGGATGAAGTTCTTTGCAGAGAGAGTGCTCAGGCATTGAAATGGGCTGCCCAGAGAGGGGGTGGATTCCCCATCCCTGGAGGTTTTTCAACTGAGCTTGGCCGTGGCACTGAGTGCCATGATCTGGTAAAGGGACTGGAGTTGGACCAAGGGTTGGACTTGATGATCTTGGAGGTCTTTTCCAACCCAATCCATTCTATTATTCTATGATTCTGTGGGACCAGGGTTGCACAAGAGAAGACAAGTGAACTGGGACTCCAATATAAGGAGGAGACTGTTGATAGATGGATGGCACATTCAATTAAACCTCCATGGATGTTTTACCTGTTCCCATGTGGAAGGCCTTCCATTCAAAACAGATAGACCTCATTTTCTTTTGGAAAATGGAAAACACTTTGATGACTGTTTGGATCATAACCCTGGCCAGAAACAGTAATGGAGAGTGAAACTGTGCAAAATAAGGTTAGGAGGAAACTCATGAAACACCACAAGGCTGTGAAAGATCCCTACATGCCTCACAGGATGATAACCTGGTCATACTGGGAAATAGCACCATGAAATCTCCATGAAATCACAACTCTAGATGTTTGAAGCACCATAAAGCAACCAAACTAATCACTTCAGGGCTGAGGCCACGTGGCCTCAGAGAGGTTTCATTGTTCTCTTTAGCAGAATTGTGATGGCTCTCACTGGGGACTGAGGTTTGGCTGTGATGGAGGCCATAACACATATGGGAGAGAAAAGGTTCTCATATTTCTGAGACTTTATTATTTCTGCAAGCTACAACAAAGCACATTTGTGGGCGCTCTGTGAGGAGTTATAAATAAAGAAAATTAAACTACCATCGACCCAATGAGTTCAGCCCATTTCGTGCAGTGTTTTCCCTGCAAAAGCTCTCTGGCTTGGTAATTGGCAAAATTTTGGTGATGTGAGGTGTGCATTGCTGCTGATAGGAGTCATTGGCAAGGGTGGAGGACATTATTTTAAATGATCTGACTCATTTGAAAGCACTTAAGGACTAGAATGAAGGTGCACACGCAAAATGAATCAACGACTGTTTTCTGGATTCTGAATCAGCTCCCTTTAGAGCTGGGCAAAAAGGCTTAATTTATTGTATACCAAAGGCAAAAGGGATGGGATTGTGCCCTTCCTTGGTGCAGTTGTTGGCACTGTATGTGTTTATTTCCCCTACATCATGTGAAAAACATGGTCTTCCAGCCTAGGTGATGTCCATTGCAGAGGAGAAGGATGCAGAGAAAGTTCCTCCACTGTAAAATGCCCAAGATAATTCTTTCTTAAGGACCCTTCTGCTTGGGTCTGCTCTGAGCAGGTTGATGTTTTGCCCTCAAAAATACAAACCTGGCCAGGCACCCAAAGCTTGACACAGGCTGCGAAATGAGTTCTGTTTGAATCCGAACCCAGAGCCTGGTCCAAGCTCAGAGGTTTTCTGCAGTCCATCACCCAATGAAATTGCCTCTTCCCCTCCCCGTTTCAATTAGAAAGAACATTAGGTCAATCAGATAAAGCCACATTGGGAGGATTTCCTCTTTATGGCGCTTGCCTCTTCAATTATCTATAATGAACTTCCTCACAGCACTGCAGAGCTTTTTATATGCAAACGAATCCTGTTTTGGGGCTGCCTCAATCACGGCTTGTTAATGAACTTGAAACAAGTGTTATCGGAAAGGTTACAGCACCAGTGGTGGAGGGGGACAGGATAAAGCCACACAAGAAAGACCAGGCTGAAGAGCTGGGATTGGCCTGCAGGTAACAGAGTGGTCTATCTCCAGCCTCCATCCTCCAGCTCCCATCAGAGGCTTTTCTGTTTGACAGATGCCAAGGAAAAAGCCCACTCTCGGGAAACGGCTGCTCAGTGGCAGATAGGGCTTTCCCATCCTCCTGCCCCACTGATTCCCTCTGCCAGTGCATCTCTCTCTCAACTCCTGTGGCTGGGGAGGAAGAAAAATGGAGAGGATGTTGCCAAGCTGTTTTCTTAAGCCAGGAGAAAGAGAGGAAGCTGGTGCAGAAGCCCCAGGACATGGCTGGGCAGATGACAAGGAAGAGTCAGGAGGTGCTGAAGGCATATAGTCCCAAACGGTGTTTACACGTGGTATCTACTGGTGTGTTCAGCACTGGAAGCTCTCTCTCTTGCTCTAGTATAGCCCAGACCACCTCCTTTCCCTGCCCTTCTGGGTTTTTATAGGTCTAAGTCACCCTAATTATGCCTCACTTTCCCATGCTGAGTAGCTACTTAACCCTGCATTTAGCATTAAGGCTGGTCTGTCATGACATGGTAGGACCATTGAACCCAAGGTTGGGAAGACCTTCTAGATGGTAAAGCCTTGCTCTTTAAACAAGAAAAACACTTCTCAGACACTTCAGCTATTGTGTTTGAGCATTAATCATTCCCTGGAGATGTTTCATCACAGGACAGAACAACAGCAAGAGAAAGGAGCACTGGAACAGGGTGTAGCTCCTCAAACATTCAATCATCAATCCCCAGGAGTGCAGAGAATCACAGTGGTGAAGTTCATCACTGCATTGAAGTACCCCATGGGCATTCCTTTCCACCTCCAATCCTTACACCATCCAACCAGGTTAACTTGATGACTTATTAAGCCTCAGTCCTTGGTAGCAGGTATCAAGCCAGGCCTTGTGCCACTTTAGGGAGAACGTGGCCACTGGACCCAAGATGATGGTTCAGCTCCACCCAGCTCCAGGGACTGTCCTTGGCTGTCCAGACTCTGGTGCTAATCTGGGCAAGGCCAACTGAAGTTCCACCATTAGCTCTCAGCTACTTACACCATCAGCATCACCCTGTAAGTGCAGATGAGAAATCGTGTGGCCCTGAAGGACCTTTCTGTCTGGCATCCCCACTAGGACAGACCCTCAGGGACTGAGGAAGGCTTCTGGACTTCACTGCAGGGATTCATTGGGTGGCTGCTGGATTTTCCTCCTGACCCCTGGCCATGGGTCAACTCACACATGCAATGTCATGACTGATGGCTCCTTTAATTCTGTTCCTGGTTGATGTAACTGCAGATGTTACATGTCTAATCCATTTCTTTATCTCCCTAAGCTGTTTGCATCAGTAACATGCTCCCACCATCTGCTCTAACAAGCTCCCAGGCTCTCAATAAGCCATAAATTCCACTTCTGAGCCTTTCAGTTCTTTCCCCTTTCTCCTCTGAATCAATCATTTTCCCTTTGTGCACACCCCACACCTACAGATTAAGGATTCACCTCTTTCAGTGTTCTGTCTCTGCTGGAACCAACCGGTCCTGGCTTTGGTGTTGGGCAGGACAGGAGGAAATGCTGTTGCTCTCTGGACTGAGCAGAATGGCTGCACCATCTGATACTGGAGTTCCTTACAGAGAGCAAACAGTGCCAAATGCAGTGCAGAGAAGAAAAGGAGGGGACAAACTTTACCTTGGCATCTAGGAGTTGAAAAGAATCAACAGAGGGCAGAGGTGGGCACTCCCAGGGAGTGTGGGCTGTGCTTATGTTTTGTAGCCTGTTGTGGTGGTTTAAGCGATGCTATTTTATATCAAATGGCCTTGGATTAGCCAGGAAAAGGCTGCAGTAATTTCCTGAAGATGTGATGGCTTCCTAGAAGCCATGGATGTGGCAGCTTGCAGTTGTGTGTGCTGTGAAGAAGCAGCTCATGGCCACTCTTAACTACAGTGGTGCTAATTAATGACAGCTTTGGGTGCCCAGACCTCAACTCTTGTGAGGGCCCACCAAGAGGCACCAGATTAGCAACATCCACTTGGCATTTCTCCTTTGGTGAACCAGGGCCAAGCCTTTCCAGGGGGCTCTGTGCATTGTGTAACTGTTGTTTCTTGGGAGATGGATCTATGTAGGAATAAAAGAAAGATTTTTGAGTTGAGAAAAAGGGTTTTTAGAATAACGGACAAAATTTTGAAGCCTGCTAGCAGGTGTGAGTTTAACTCTGTGAGAAAGAGACCAATAACTAGCAAAACCAAAGGAAATAAGAAGGCTTTGGGTTATTCTACTCATGGGAATGGAATGTTGAGAGATAAGATGGTCATAGCAATGATGAACATTTGTCTAAAAGTGTCATCCAGTTAAAGCTGTGATGAGTTTTACAGACACTTTAATTCAACCTATAGGATGAAGCTATGGGTGGGAAAAGGTAAGGGATATATTCTGTAATTGGAAGTCAGAAAGGAGCTTTTACCTGTCTTTTTTTCTCTCCATGGAGTTCTTGAATAAACTGTCTTTGAGTGTGACACCTGTAAGCTGTGGCCTAATTAATCTTTTCTCGCCTCCAAGATTTACTACGAACTCACACAATCACACGCTTACAGATCTATCTGTAATAAATATTTTGTCCTCCTCTAAGGCAAAATAAACTCTCTTTTTAACATCCCTGACTCTGTAGGTTGCAACGTGTCTTGCTGGAGCTGTGCCTTTTGTGCAGCGGCGTGTTGGCTGTTGGGAAGCAAGGAATTATGCTCAGAATTTTTTGCTTTATTCACTTCCATCACAGCATTGCAACTGGACTATGTCCATGGAGGGAATATGATTACTTTTCCATTACCTGAATAACAGAGCAGGTATTAAAAAGCACCAGAGGTGGCTTTCCTGGGTCCTGGAGGCTGAAAGTCTGCAATATAAGCAAGGGAGATAGGAAAGGATGGTCTGTAAAAGAAATCCTCCCTCTCCTGTTTATCTGAGCCTTCCCTGTAATGCTCCTTGAATACTCCTGTAAAGGAGCGAGTTCCAGGGAGCGGCAAAGGATTTGTAATCAGGCGAAGTGAGAAGGTTGAGAAGCATCACAGGACTCCACCTGGGGCTGGGAAACCCACGTGCTGACTTAATGCATTGTCTGCTCTCTCCCCAGGACTGTCCCCAGCTGCTGCAGGCAGAGAAGATCCTGGTGCCGGTGGAGGTGATCAAACCCATCACGCTGAAGGCCAAGAACCTGCCACAGCCTCAGTCGGGCCAGCGAGGCTACGAGTGCATCCTGAACATCCAGGGCAACGAGCAGAGGGTGCCAGCCCTGAGGTTCAACAGCTCCAGTGTGCAGTGCCAGAACACCTCGGTGAGCCAGCCCAGCAGAGGTCACACAGGACCCAAAGCGCCCACAGCACTGTCCCACTGGGGTCTGGGGTCTGGGGTCTGGGGTTGTGGCACAGCCCTTATTACCTTATTGGAGATGTCTAAGTGAGAGAAGAGGCTCAAGGGATGCCTTGTGCTCTCTATAACCCCCTGAAAAGAGGGTGTAGCCAGGTGGGAGTTGGTCTGTTGTCCCAGGTAACACAGGAGAGGACAAAGGGTAATAGCCTCAAGTTTCAGCAGGTTCAGGTTGGATATCAGGCAAAAAGTCTTCACTGAAGGAGTGGTTAAACATTGGAACAGGCTGTCCAGGGGAGTGGCAGAGTCACCACCATCCCTGGAAGGGATCAAAAAATGTTGTAGATGTGGCACTTGGTGGTATAGTTTAGTGGACATGGAGGTATTCAGTCAGTTTGGCTTGATGGTCTTGGAGGTCCTTCCCAGTCTTAACGATTTTATAATTCCAACCACAGTGAAGGAAAGATTGGCTGGTAGCTTGAAATATGCCCTTTGTGCTCATCAGACTGGCTGGTGTCACCACAGAGTAGTTGTTTCTGCCCCTGGATCCCAACATCTGGCCATGCTTGAGCACCTTAGTGATGACCCACGGGCATTATTATCAGCATAACCTGCTCAGATCTTCACAGTGCCCCAAAAAGGGTTTCCAAAGAGAGACTTAAGGCTATTTTGCAGGGTTTTGGTAATGGGACTATAAAACCCTCTATAAATGGTCTGATGTGGTGGGTCAAAAGAAGGATGAGAGAGAATCACACAATGCTTTGGGTTGGAGGGGACCTTTATCCCTGAGATTAGCTCAGTTGTTAAAACTTGGTTGTAACAATGCCAAGGTCATGGGTTCAATCCCCTGTGTGGGTCATTGACTTAAGAGTTGGACTCGATGATCCTTGTGGGTCCTTCCAGCTCAGAATAATCTGTGATTCTTTCTATGCATAAAGATCATCTCCTTCCAAGCCCCTGCCATGAGCAAGGACACCTTTCACTAGACCAGGTTGCTCCAAGCCCTGTCCAACCTGGGCTTATGTTGGGTCAAGCCTTCCTGCAGCCCCTGACTCACCACATGCCCTTTGGTGAGTCCCTTTGCCCACCTCCCCTTCCCCATCTGCAGAGCAGGACCACCGACCCCCTCCCAGTGCTGTCACCAGAGCCATGCCAGTCCTGGGGACAAACACAATCATCTGCCATCAGTTGTGCCTACATGCAATAGTGATCTCTGCTCCTCTGGAGTTTTCTCCACGAGGTTCATATCTCCAAGAGATACATTTGAGTCATTTTCATCGCTGCTGCTACGGGATGATTTATTAGTCAAAGAGCTAATTACAGGCGTTAGGCACTTCAGCGCAGCTCTGCCACTCCACGCTGGGCAGTGCTTGTCACAACATATTCTGCTGCATTAGGCGCCCAGCTGAAGATTGCGGGCAGTTCACACATTTTACGGTCATTTGCAAACAAGCAACTTCCCAATGAGGCTTTTTCATTTGTTTCTTTGTTCCCCTCCCTCCCTCCTCCTGATTTTCATTACTGGTTAATGACCTGTGGGCATCCAGGTTTGAGGTTCCTCGGAAATAGATGGACTTGAAGTTCAAAAGGTATTACACTTCTTTTTAAAAGTATTTTCTTTTACAGTGGTGAAAAAGGGTATTATATGGACATGGGCAGAGATTATATATCTGCCCAAAGAGTCTTAACAGGGAAGAGAGACCTTTAAAGACCCTTTAGAGTCATGAATTCTCTGGCACTCATAGGCATTAGCATGAACTATCTCAGGAGGATTTTAAGCAGGTGGGCTGAGCAGGAGATTAACTCGAACCAGTCTCAGCACCCGACTTTGCGGTACCCAGGAAATGGCTCTGCTTTTGAGAGGCAATGGTTACTATTCCCGTACTTCCTCCCTACTCCAAGGAGTTGCCAGTACCTAGGGCAGGAGAATTGGGGTTCCCTGAGTCCCCAGATGAATTTCCTCATGGGATATCTGAGTGTTGTGACTGCACCGTTTTGGCTTTAATGTTTGTTTTCCTGACCCAGAACGCTCAAGGCTCTGCCAGAGCTGAAAAGGGTGTCAGGGTTGAGTCTCAGGCTGATGCCAGGGCACTCCATGTCCTCAGTGTGGGTTGTCTGTAGGACACATATCCCGCTTTTGGTGGTGGCTCAAGTGGATCTCTTTCTTCTCTAGGGAAAGAGGCTCATTTGGGAATAAAACCAACCCTTTTCTACCTTATTTTCTGCCTCCTTTCTCCCTTTCCCTCTGCCCTCTCCTTTCCCTCTCCTTCACTTTCCTTGTCTTTGCTTCTCTTTTCTTTCCTTTTCTCCACCTCTCTTCCCTTTTCTTTTTAAGGTGTTTTGACACTCTGATTTGAGTTCTTTTTTTCCTTTTTTTTTTTCCCCCCTGGGAAATGTTATTTCATTGTTGCTCTGAATTTACCAGGCTCTGAGAGAAAGAGCTGCGGAAGGGAGAGCCAGACAAAAGAAAGCAACATTCACACAGACACAAAAAGGGAACAGAGAAGCCCTGGCTGTTCGAGCAGGTGGCAGAGGACACAGACAATAGGGAAGGAGTGCTGAAGATACGTCTCCATCATGATTATTCCCTTTCCTGCCAGAATTAGCATTCAGCCTGGAGCCACCGTGGCACAATGAGCCTCTGCTCCGGGGGTCACCTGGCTTTAGAAACAGCCGCATGAGCTTGTTTGCAAATTGAGTCAACCCCCCTCGGCAGAGCTTTTTACTCAGCACAGTTGCTGGGTGAGGCAGCGAATGTAGCACCTGCATTGCAGGCTTGGAGAAGGTCCAAAGGAGGGTGGGAGGCTGTGCTGTGATGGGGTGGCCCTGAAGGGATGCTGTCCTGCCAGCAGATCTTTCTGTTGGTGGTGCACGTTACACTAAACAATCACTCTCACATTGTTTTCCATCACAAGCCTCAAGATCTGCCCCCTCCCATCATACATTAGGCACCAACGAGCTCAAATCTGCAAAATACAGCCTTTTTCCTTCTTTCACACAGGATAGAATCAGGGGAAAGCCTCAGCTCTTGCCCTTCCTTTCCTGATCCCTCAAGGTTTACACCAAGGATCAGAACCATCTTAAGCAGATGCTTTTCTAAGTGGCTCCAACTTCAGTTAAAGAGTGCTGAGGACACCCAGGTGGGACCAGCCTATCTCATGGAGTGTCAGTAATGTCATATCCAGCACTGATGGTGCTTGGGTGCTCAGCCAGCAGGGCCAGAGTCAGGTCTGTCAGGAGTGAGATCTGCCTCTCCCCCTGTCTTTCCCAGAGATATTTCATTTGATAACAGCAATAAGTCACCACAGGCAGCACGATTCGGGACAATTATTGTTCTTGTCATGTGGTTTGAGACTCTCAGCTCTGGGCTTTGTCCCCTGTCACACCACCCAAGGCATGCAATTATCACTCAGAGATGCCCTACCTGCCATTCCTTATTGCACTTGTGATAGCTCTGCCAACAGCCTGGACATGGAGTGATGGGCGGAAATGAAAAGGGAGGGGAGCTAAGGAGACATATAAATAAGTAAGTAAAAATGTCAGCAGGAATGGCTGAAATTGCTGGATGTATCAGGGCAGAGAGCAATCTTCCCAGTGGGAAACAGTGGGAGCCCCAGCACTTGCAATCAGCCCTGTATTATCAGCCTTTGGCACAAGGAAGAGGGAGATGGGTGGGGGATGATGACCCACCTGATCATGCCATGATTATTGCCATTACCTTCTTCAGTGAGTGATCCCATACCCTTGGTTGGTGTGAGCCTGTCCACCCCTGGCCTTGGCACACACAGGCAGCACACACCAATTCCTGGCAGCAAAATCCTTGCTGATGGTTTATCTCAAGTCCTTCACAGGTCTGAGTGTTGTGAGAGCTGAGATGGTGCAGCTGAAAGTGCTGTGTGACTTAGGGATGGGAAAGCAGAAATGTTCTGTTTGTCACATTATTGCACTTCAGCAAGAGATCTCCGTGGCATTTGACTCTGTGCTGTGGCTCACAGAGGAGCAAGTGCTAAAAAACAAAACAAAAAACCCCCAGAGCTGGATAAAAGATGAGGAAATATTCACAGAAATCATGGGGAAACACCGTTATGGGTGGCCAAAGACAAGCACAGAGTTGTGAGCTGTAGAATCATGAAATGATTTGAGTTGAAAGGGATCTTAAAGACCCATCTAGTTCCAACCAACCCTCCCACCATGGGCAGGAATGCCATCCTTGTACATCCACTTCTCAATTATTATGATACATTATTATTATTATAATTATTATATATATATATATATATACACACACAAATATCACAGAGAAACCCCAGTCATGATATGGGTTCTATTGGCTCGGGTGAAACCCAAACATGAAAATTCAGTCCCAGCTTTGGGAAGCAAAGAGTCCAAGAAGATGGGATGAAGTTTTCTGCTGCTTAGTTTATGACTGGGAAAATGATGTAAAATGTGGATTAAATGATTTGCACAGGATCAGACAAGGAGTTGGTGGCAGATCCAGGTACAGAAATGAATCCCCAGGCCTGAGCTCTAATCACTAAACTGTGTCAGGGAAAACAGACTAACACTAAAATACTCCTAAAATGCTGTTTGTCTGCAGATGTTTCCCCACTGCTGGAAATGCTTAAAGTACAAAGGGGAAACATCATGAAACTGCTCTTGGTTTAGCATCCTAATTGTGCCCAAGCCAAATTGTCCAAGGGCTTTACCCTGTGCTATGACATCCCATCAGGATGCAGCAAGTGGCCAAGGGTGGATATGGATTTGCACACCCTACAGAAGTATCTGACAAAGGAAAGAGTTTAACAGGCAAAAAAAAAAAGACACTTGAGAGCTCAAAACGTTGCTCCTTTGAATTACAGCAGCTCCTTCTGGCAGCTTTTTAGGCATTCTCAGTTTGGACCTTTAAATTGCCTGTAATCTTTTGCTTGGATTTGATTTTCATGATTGTAATGGAGGTTTGGAAGAGTTGGGAGTCAGATTTACACATTGTGAGCCCTTTTGTGTTGGAGCCAGTTGTGCAAGGGAGGGTGGAAAGGCAAACCTTAATGGGTGTGGGCACTCCTAGCAGGAGTGCCCGGGAGGCTCTGCTGTCCCAGAGATCGATGCCCCATCCCTTTTTTATCCCCTCAAACACATTTCCATCTTATTGTCACAGCTGAGAGAGTCCTTTTCAAAGATTCCTGTTGAGTTCAGCGGGCTTTGAAGAGGGTTCATAATGAGTGAGCAGCTCCTGTGGTCTGAAGAGGACGGAGCATTTGCTCACTGTCACTTTGCAAATTGCTCCGTTTTGCTGCCGTGTGGTCCATCCGAGCAGATCCTGGCAGGGTGAGAGTTCCCATTCCAGCCCCCAGCAGGCTTCATCCTTAGAGCTCTTCCATTGGGATCCTGTTACTTGTTCCCTGGCATCCATTTCTAGTTCTGGATCAAGTCTACTGACTTAAAAAGTCTATTATGTGCTTGCCCCTAGTGCTGCAGGCAGATAAGATCTAAAATCCCAGCTGGGCTCCTGCTGCTGGCACTGGGATCCTCCATGGAATGAAAGGCTCTGGGGGACTCCAGCTGCCTGTCCTTTGGCAGCTCTGCCTGGTGTCTGCTTCCTTCTCTGTGGTGACCAGTGACAGGACTCCAGGGAATGGTCTGTAGTTGTGTCTGGGGAGGTTTGAGTTGGATACTTAATGTGTTGGGCACTGAACAGGCTCCCCAGGGCAGTGGGCACAGCCAGAGCTCAAGGAACATTTGGATGAACCTCTCAGGCACAGGATGTGACTCTTGGGGCTGATCCTGTGCAGGGCTGAGGGTAAGAGCGGATGATCCTTGTGGGTCCCTTCCAACTCAGCATATTTTGGGATGCTGTAAATCCCAAAACACACACAGGGCACTGGGAAGGCAGAATGAAGAACTTTCTAAGACTCAAATTCTGACTTTAGGGTGACCAACAGTTCTGGATAGATAGATAGATTAGATAGATAGATAGATAGATAGATAGATAGATAGATAGATAGATAGATGGACAGATAGATAGATAGATAGATAGATAGATAGATAGATAGATAGATGGATAGATAGATAGATGGATAGATGGATGGATAGATAGATAGATGGATGGATAGATAGATGGATGGATAGATAGATGGATGGATAGATAGATAGATGGATAGATAGATGGATGGATGGATAGATAGATGGATAGATAGATGGATGGATGGATAGATAGATGGATGGATGGATAGATAGATGGATAGATAGATAGATAGATAGATAGATAGATAGATAGATAGATCGATCGATCTTCCCTTTCCCATTCCCAACCAGCATTTTCAAAGTGTTATGCAAGACAGACATTGCTGAGTGGCAGAAAATTAATTATTCACTAATTTTCAGGCGCTCTCCTTCCCAATCCTGTGTCCCCATCCTTGCTCCAAGCTCAGAAAAGCTGAGAACAGCCAATGGTGCAAGTCCAAGCAGCTCTTCATCAGCTTGCATTTTGCTGGCAGTGACACCAAAACGTGTCATGAAAATGCAAATACTGTTGCAAAGGGTAACCTGGGGCTTCTCTTTCCTTCCATGGAAACCACAAAGCTTATATCCATAAATACCCTACAACTAGATCATAATCACAGGGGTTTGCAGATTAATGGCTAATTGTGTTTGGTTTGTCCAAAGAGGAATTGGTGTGCAACCAGCCCTCACTCTGCTGTAAATGGACAGGAATCACCGTCTGTGATTTACTCTGCAATTAATGGGTACAGGAAGACTGATGCTGTGAATGACCCCTCCTCCCAAAAATGGGACTTCAAGCCACGTTAGTGTAGGGTAAGATAAAAAGCAAAGGTCCTTTAGTATCACAGGCCTACAGCCCACAGGAATACAGGATGACATGCCTGTGTCCCAGTTCTTGTTTCCATGGCTTTTATAATAAGATCCCTTCAATCATTGCTTTACACATTTCTCAGTCCAACCCTGGTTCCACCCCTGGTCCAACCCTTGTTCCGACCCCTGGAATTGGGTCTGGGGTCGTCAAGACCCTCTGTCTTCATCAGCTCTTCTTCTTCAGGCACACAAAGGTCTCTTGGAGTTCATCCAGTTCTGGCTTCTGGGTCACTCTGACCTGTGTTTATGTTTCGTTCTGTGGGCCTTCTGATATCCTTCAGCTCTACCTTGGAAAGGAGTCTAAACAAGATTAATTAACTACAGGAATTTGGGCTCCCTGTTCTGGGACAGGGGTAGTGATAGAAAGTCATTAAACTGTTAGAAATATTAACCCTCTAAAAATCTACAAACTACTGTGTTCCTAAAATCTACAAAATGTGAAAATCAGAACAAAACCCCTTCGGCTACAAGACCTTCCTGTGAAGGTTCAGAGCTTTGGCATCTCTGTGGATAACCACACTGAGACTTGAGGTGATGGGGAACTCTTTAGTGGTCTCTAAGACATGCCCAACCAAACCAGGCAGCTTGCTGAGTTATGTTTAACCTTGTTGTGGGGAAAACATCTCTGTCCTTAAAAATGGGAGTTTATCCCACTCCAGATCCCAGTGCTGTGGGAAATTCCTGATTTCAGGAGGGTAAATCCTTCAGTAACAGTGGCAGACATGGAATGTTTCTCCCCTTCTTGCCTTGTTCCCATTCTGTCCTTTAATCAACCATCTCCTCTCCTTTTTGCCTTTTGGTGGAGTGTTGGATGGAAGCTGTTGATGGAAGTTGGCAGTGGGATCTGACGGGCACGGGGTGAACCCTCTGTGAACTGGCTGAAGATAAATTAAAACCTGGCAGGATAAAAGCACTCAGCACCACGTGTCAGAGAGTTCTCCAAAGGGAGAAGGCCTCCAGAGGCCAACTTCCTTTTCCTTCCTTAAGGCCACCTCTGTGTACCTTGCCTGTCCTTGACAAGTGTTTGTTGAAATCTGTCCCACTCTCTCTGAAGTTTTCTATGGCTTTTTTTTAAAGACATATTTGTTGGAAACTGGATACTCCTCACTCCAGCTGAAGCCTTTCTGGTTCTGACTAAAGAAAAATATTTGCATCCTGGGGTTTACATATGTGACAAACTCTACCTAATCCATCCCCAAATGAGAATTGCTTGGGTTTTGGCAGCAATATGACATTATTAATTCACAGTTTGTTTGTGATCCTCAGTAGTCCCCAGACCCTCTCCTGCAGCACTGGCCAGTCACTCCAATTTCATAGTTATTTGCATTGATTTCTCCTGCTGAAAAACAGCCCATATTTGCCTGCATGGGGTTTCAGTTGGTTGATTTTGGCCCAGTTCTCCCATTTGTCAAGTTTGTTTTGAATTCTTAACCCTGCTGTTGGATGTTCTTGCACCCTCTGTCATTCATGAAATCTGTAGCCTGTCATCCAAGTCAGCAGTGAAGATACTGAGTAATGCCAAACCCAGGACAACATTCCTTTTGAAACACCCTCCCAGCTTGACATGGAATTATCTGACTTTTTTTCTTTTTTTGACAGTTTTTGGATGAACCTTTTGGTGGCTTCTTTTAGTTCATCTTTCCCTAGTTGGTTTATGGGAAGCTCTTGTAGGACAGCAGCAAACACTCTACTGAAATCAAGATAAATGACATCTGCTGCTTCCCCTTTATCCACAAAGTCATTAAGCCTGTCAAAAAGGAAATTAGATTGGGTTGACACAATTTGTTCTTGACAAATCTACGCTGGCTGATTTTTATCACCTTATCATCTCGCAGGTGCTTATAAATTGATTGTTTAATAACTTGATGTACTTTCTTTCTGGGAAGCCAAGTTAGGCTGACAGGTCTATAATTACAAAGAACCTCCGTTTCCCCCTTTTTAAAAGGGGTTTCCATGATGTGTCTGTTCCCTGAGTTCTGAGACCTCACTCAGCTTCCAAGAGTTCATAACAGTGTGGGTAACCTCATGGACGTGCTCAGCACCTGTGGGTTACACAGCAGAGCTACAGTCGCATGACAGACCCACCATGTGCTGTTTGCACCTTCAAGGTGCACCCAAGAGTTGGCAAAATACATTTCAGAGCTGTGCTCAACACCAGGAAGGTGGATTTCCAAGTTAAGGCCCATCATGGAATGTATTTGCAGCGGCACTCAGGGATGGGGCAAGAGGGAGGGACTTTCAGTGGAAGGAGGACAGGTTTGGTTTAGATACTGGGAAGAAATTCCTGGCTGAGAGAGTGGGGAGACCCTGGCACAGGTTGCCCAAAGAAGCTGTGGCTGCCCCTGGAAGTGTCCAAGTCCAGGTTGGACAGAGTTTGGAGCAACCTGGGATAGTGGAAGGTGTCCCTGTCCATGGCAGGGGTTGGGACTGGATGGTCTTTAAGTTCCCTTGCAACTCAAACTGGTGATTTTATGAGTCTGTGAATATTCACCTAATGGCTGAATGGACTGTTGAGAGGGGCATGGTGTGAGATCCACAGCTCTGAGAGCATTCCAAGGAATTCTGGAAGGTGATGGCAATTAGGGAGGTGTCTGACAGCTCCATTTCCCTTGTTCACAATGTGCAGCATCACCTCTTGCCTTGTCCCATCCCCTCCTCACCTCTGGGCTCTGTGTAAGTCTGGGTTTGAAGAGGGTTTTTTTGGTGTTTTTCCTCTCCCCCTCGCAGTATTCATACGAAGGGATGGAGATTAACAGCCTGCCGGTGGAGCTGACAGTGGTGTGGAACGGGAATTTCAACATTGACAACCCCGCACAGAACAAAGGTAAAGAGTTATTTCAACTTGTCCTTGGAAGTGGTAACCTTAGCAACGGGACCGCATCTCTCCCTGCACTTAACAAAGCCGCCACCGCCTGCCCCTGCTGCCTGGGACACACTTGTTCTCTGCGCTCTGCAAATCACCAATTTCCTGGGCTTTGTGTTCCTCCCCACCCCAACCCTCCAACTCTCCTCATTCCACCTGGGGAACGTGACTCTTCCCTCTCCCTCGTGTTGCTTCCCCTCTCCCTCCGTGGTCTTCGCCTCCCGCTTCTCCCCACATTTTTTGCGGCTGGTTTTCATGCCCCTCCTTCTCCGGCTTTCTCCCCCTCCTTGTTGCTCCTGCAGGGACGCTCTTCAAGTGAACATTCCAGGAGAGCTGTCTCTCTGCTCAGAGGCAGTGCAGTAATGAACAGGGGAAGGGAGGGGTGGGGGCACAAAGGCTGCAGCTCGCCAGTGGAACATTCAGAACAAAATGAAATGATCACCAGAAGGGGTCTGAGAAGCACCTCCTGCCCACAGCCTGTCTCTGTTCAACCACCCCAGATGGCACAAGATGGATGTGCCCCTCACAGAGGGGTACTGCACATCCAGCTACAACCCTGAGGCAGGGATTTTTGCTGGAAATGGATGGTCCATTCACATCTTCTTCTTCCTTCTTGTCTTTCCACCCCGAACTATTTGCCCCAGGCAACCTCTCCTCCTGGCTGCTCTGCATTTGCAGCTCAGACCTGCAGACTTTCTCCTTCTTACATCACCAGCTCACAGACGTTTCTCCCTCCCTCTCTTTACCTTCTCCTGGACACTTTCCACATCTCCCACTCCATCCCTCCCCATCAGGTACTCCCACACTACTCTCACACCTTTTCACACCCACCCTCATGCTGAGGGGTGATGGTTGAAGTTCCCACCACCACCATATGGAAGCTGGAGAGCAGTACAGAATACAACTCTTCTCCCTGTGGTTTGACCCCTTCCTGTCCTTCTTCCCCTGCTCCAACCTCTCTGATGTCTTTCTCCTCCAGACAGTGAGTTCAGATCACCAGTCTGAATGCCAAAGGTCTTGCCCTGCCCTCCCCAAACCTGTGGCTCTTGAGGGTTAAATCCACTCATTAAACACAACAGGCTGGAGACCCTTGGCCAGCTCTGGCATCCAGCAACATGACACAGCCTGTGTTGAAACTGCCACCCTCCCTCCATGCTGAAGTTGTCTCCTGCTCTCCAAGCTGTGCCAAGGCGTCACCAGGACACTGCTAATTTCCATGGGCCCAAGCAGTGCCATGGACTGTGATGACCTTCAGTGGTGTGGGTTGGAGGTCAGAATTGGGGCACTTGACCCAGTCCTGCTTAGTTTTCTGCTGCCAATATAAACTGAGCATTCCTGGCACAACATGGTCCACACCAAGAGTGTGAACCCTTCCTGTGGGTAGTGCTGAGCTCTCCTAGATGGTGCAGGAGTAAAATCAAGCTCATAGTCATCATGATTGTGCCTTTAGGTCTCTCTGTGCTGGTAACATAAACCAGACCAGGGGATGAACTCAAGAAACTTCTGTGGTGTTTAGTCTTTGGTGCAATAACCTACCCAAGAACTTACAAGCTCCTGGGTTATTCAAAGCCAAAAAGTTGTAAGTAAAGACTAGGGAAAATCTGGGAAGTGCCACTGGCTGGAGACTATCCCAAATGAGTCACTTGGATGATGTCATCACGTTTTGGGTCAGGAGGAGAGTTTAGGCATGATGGATTTATCACATGGAGACACAGAACATGCTGTTGAGAGAGACAGAGCTGCCTTCAGGTAACCAGAATGCCACTCCTTTCCCATCCAGCATCCCATGGGCTGGGCTGAGAGGCTGAAACCCCAAACCTACCAAACTGCCTGCAGAGATGCTCACTGGTGGCATGTCAAGAAGAACAACTCAGGATATTTGAGGAGATCTAGCAGAAAATTAAGGAAAAACTGTATCCCCACAGGAGTTCTGTGGCACACTGTGAGTGACAGATGCTTTGAAAGCTTTCTTGGGGGTACTTTTGGGTACTTTTCCTGTACCCAGACTAGAGAAATAAAGAGTTTCTGAGCTTTTCCTTGCATTCCTGACTTCTAGGGTTGCAGGTATGAAGAGACAGAGCTCTTCAGCACATGCATCCAAAGCCTTTGAGCTTTGAGATTGTGTATGCTGAGATCCATAGACAAGACTTCAGTCACTCATGGGTACAGCAAAACAAAAGCACAGAGGGAAAATCCCCCACCTTATAAAGAAATCTCCCAACATGGCCACAAATACAGAAAAAATGTAAATCTGAGAGCAGCAATTGTGTCATCATCATCTTCTGAGAGGAGAATTCTGCTGTCAGTCCCCTGTGCAAGCCAAGCTCAGCTTACACAGCTGCAAAATGAGGATCAATAACATGATCTTGTTTCGTGGGAGGACTGCAATGTTTTTAGGCTCTATTTGAAAAAGCTCTGAGTGCTTCCAATCACTTAACAGCCCAAAATGGAGCTAAGCATTATTCATTGCCTTTGTTAGAGGGAGATCAACTCAATGCTTCAAAATGTAAAGCAGACTCCATTTATGGAGCAGAAGAAGGGGTAAAGGCTGGCTGTGAATCCCTGGATTCAGCCTCCTAGGGAACCACTGTGTGTTTACTTTTAATAATTAGGTTTTCTGTTAAGAGGGAAACCTGAGTGGCATCACCTTAACACACAGTTTTGAGTAGTTTCACACTGGATAAATCCCCAGGTTTAAGCTGAGGGTAGACCTTGTCTAGAAAATCAGTTTAGGATGAAGTGCTGAGGCCGAGACTGGTTATGGGTGGCACTTTATGGCATTCAGTGTCTGAAAAAAAGGAAGGAATTGAGGCCAAGTCACTGCCCAAGTAGCATTCCCCAAAACCTCTTCAACTTCCTTCTGCTCTCTCTTCCAAAACACCTTCCATGGAGGATGAGCTCTGGAAAGTACAGTTTGTTTCAAGGATGTGCAGAATTTTCCCCCCATTTCTCACCCCACTGGAGAGGTCCCATCCTGCCTCTGGGATGAGAAGCCTGGAACACCTTCCTGTCTCTCACTCCCCATTCTTCCCTCTGACATCCCACCACCCTGCTGTGTTTCCTGCAGCCCCTCAGGCCCTCTCTGTTTTCCTGTCCCTGCAGTTCACCTGTACAAGTGTGGAGCCATGAGGGACAGCTGTGGACTCTGCCTGAAAGCTGATCCAGACTTCGAGTGTGGCTGGTGCCAGGGCCAGAACCAGTGCACGCTGAAGCAGCACTGCCCAGCCCAGGACAGCCAGTGGCTGGAGCTGTCCAGCACCAAGGGCAAGTGCACCAACCCCAAGATCACAGATGTAAGTCCTGCATCTACAAAAAGATGGGCTGTTCCCTCTTGTACCCTTTTCGTGGTTTATTTTCCTGATTTGGGTTTGGGTTGGTGATGGGAAGTTCAGAATTCTGGTGGGTCAGACAAAGCTCCAGGCATTCCCTTGGGGATGGGAGGCCTTCAAAAGCAGGCACACAACTCCAGGTGTTTAGAACCCAAGAGTAAACAGGTTGTCAGAGTTCCCACCATAATGCACGTGGATGTCAATCAGCTGCTCAAACACAGTGTGATGGTGCAGCCTGAGGAGCCTCACAGCATCTGACCTGCCCACATAGGGCTGGTGGATGTGACAGGCAACCTTTAGGAGACCTTGGCCTTGCAGAGGAGCAGCTGAAGGTGGGACAAGATGCTCTGGGACATCAACACGAGCCAAGAGTGTGCCCAGGTGGCCAAGAAGGCCAAGGGGATCCTGGCCTGGATCCAAAGTAGCGTGGCCAGCAGGCCCAGGGCAGTGACCCTTCCCCTGGACTCTGCCTTGGGGAGGCCACACCTTGAGTGTTGTGCTCAGTTCTGGGCCCCTCAGTTGAGGAAAGAGCTTGAGGGGCTGGAGCGGGGCCAGAGAAGAGCAACGAGGCTGGAGAAGGGACTGGAGCACAAGTGCTGTGGGGAGAGGCTGAGGGAGCTGGGGGTGTTTAGCCTGGAGAAGAGGAGGCTCAGAGGTGACCTCAGCACTGTCTGGAACTCCCTGAAGGGAAGTTCTGGCCAGGTGGGGGTTGGTCTCTTCTCCCAGGCACTCAGCAATAGGACAAGGGGGCACGATGGGCTCAAGCTCTGCCAGGGGAAATTGAAGTTGGAGATGAGAAAGAAATTCTTTGCAGAGAGAGTGCTCAGGGATTGGAATGGGCTGCCCAGAGAGGGGGTGGATTCCCCATCCCTGGAGGTTTTTCAACTGAGCTTGGCCATGGCACTGAGTGCCATGATCTGGTAAAGGGACTGGAGTTGGACCAAGGGTTGGACTTGATGATCTCAGAGGTCTTTTCCAACCCAATCCATTCTGTGATTCTATGAAACAGTCTCTCTGTGCAGTTTTGCTGAGAGGGAGATGTTGAGTGATCCCAGAATGGTCTGAGCTTTGCTAAGAAGAGGTCAAAGAAGGGAGATTGTTGTAGTTTGTGTTTACACCTCAATCTTTGAAACCAAGCCCAGACAGCCAGAATGGAGAGTTTTATCTGAAAATTCAACTTTGAGACCTTGCAAATTTATTGGGAGCTGAGGGAAACCTTTTTTTAATATTTTCAGCCTCTTGAACCTTATGAAACATTCACAGAATTTGGTATGGGGAAGGTGGTGGATGATCAACTAAACACAAGGACCTGACTGTGCAGTGTTATGATGTTCCGGAGGTTCCCCCACATTTTCCTGACATATTTTGGCCCAAACTCTGCATCTACAGCCTCTTTTTGAAGGGAAAACTCCTCATCCTTCACCTTACAGCTCCTGTATTTTCCTTCCCAAAGCTGACAGGTCTCATTCCATGTTTTTGCACCTGTGATAGAAACTGTCTCATGGGAAAACATCCTGGTGACACCTTTTTTCCTGGATGAATCTATGGGAGTGCAGTGAGTTGGGGTTAAAAAACCTCCCCCCTCTCCTGGCCCTGGGTAAAAAAATCTCCAGGCCCTCCTGGTTTAAGGAAATAAGTGATTTTTGAAGCTGGCCTTTGCATATTAAAAATTGCACAAGGAGGGTTCAGAGATGGACTGTTGGCCTCACTCTGGGAAGTTTCCTGGTGATGTTTTTTTTGAGTCATAGCAAGAATTTTTTGGAACCTCACACTTTAGACAGAGGTGAAGGAGGATCATAGAATCATAGAATCGATTGGGTTGGAAAAGACCTCCAAGATCATCAAGTCCAACCCTTGATCCAACTCCAGTCCATTTACCAGATCATGGCACTCAGTGCCACGGCCAAGCTCAGCTGAAAAACCTCCAGGGATGGGGAATCCACCCCCTCTCTGGGCAGCCCATTCCAATGCCTGAGCACTCTCTCTGCAAAGAAGTTTTTTCTGCTCTCCAACTTCAATTTCCCCTGGCAGAGCTTGAGCCCATCGTGCCCCCTTGTCCTATTGCTGAGTGCCTGGGAGAAGAGACCAACCCCCACCTGGCCAGAACTTCCCTTCAGGCAGTTCCAGACAGTGCTGAGGTCACCTCTGAGCCTCCTCTTCTCCAGGCTGAACACCCCCAGCTCCCTCAGCCTCTCCCCATGGGGCTTGTGCTCCAGTCTCTTCTCCAGCCTCGTTGCTCTTCTCTGGCCCCGCTCCAGCCCCTCAAGCTCTTGCCTCAACTGAGGGGCCCAGAACTGAACACAACACTCAAGGTGTGGCCTCCCCAAGGCAGAGTCCAGGGGAAGGGTCACTGCCCTGGGCCTGCTGGCCACGCTACTTTGGATCCAGGCCAGGATCCCCTTGGCCTTCTTGGCCACCTGGGCACACTGGTGGCTCCTGTTGAGCTTCCTGTCCCTCAGTCCCCTCAGGTCCCTCTGCCTGGCTGCTCTCCAGCCACTCTGTGCCCAGCCTGGAGCGCTGCAGGGGTTGGGGTGGCCAAAGGGCAGGACCTGCACTTGGCCTTAAAGATAAGGATGATAATGTTTCCCCTGAGGTTTTTTTGTGGCTTCTGCAGTGAAAATTTGGTCTCAAACTCACCCCTAGTTCTAAAGAAAAGGGCTCTTCTAACAAGATGTTCTTTTTCACCACTACACCTTCTTTAGTCAGAGTAAAGACATTACTCATATGATAAAAAAAAAATCCTCTTCTGACTTGCTCTGAGATGTGCTGCCCACGTTAGCAGCTCTTCAAGACATAGGTGAGCCCTAATTAACCACAGACCTCCCTTACCTGCCACCCACCTTACCAGAACAAGTAAAAATCAGAACAAAAATATTCCATAGGGAACTCAGTTCTCTTACCAAGTGTGTCTAGTCCATAGGAAACAAAATAAAATACAGGAATTTTCGTTGATCTTGCTTTTTTTTACCTTCTGAGAACATGTGAGCTTGCATTTGGTGTGGTGATATATTCCAGCCTTCTGGCATCATTGACACAGTGTTTTATCAGGAGAGGATTAACTGACCTCAGCAAAATACATCTTTTAAAGAGAAAACTTTGCTTGAATAGATATTTATTAATTATTCAGAATAAAAATAATTTGGAAATCCCTTTTTTTTTTGAGAAGTTTTGAGTGTTGAGTCCCCAGCTGTGACAATCAGTTTCTCCTGGAATAGGAATTTCATCTTCATTCTCATTTTTTAAGACTCCTTCCTCATTTTCTGGAAAATAACCACAGATACCTCTGGTTTTATCCATTTTCTGCTTGTCTTTCAGTCTCATCACCACAGACCATCCAAAGGTCAAATCTCCAGCCAACCTAAATAATCATTTCACCTGACAGGTTTATGAATGTTGTGCTATTTTCTTTCTGGGGCTTCACTATCATGTTGATTTTTGGAGTAAGACTAAGCCTTCCAGGGCTCTGATTTTGTTGGTTCAAGTTGGTTTTGGCTGGTTTTTGAAACTGAGATGGGCCTGCTGCAGGGATTTTGTGCTGGTGAGGTTGTGACTATGACACACAGACCCAAGAACTGGTCTGTATCATCTGTGCTATTAATTTATTAACCTCTGTTGGTTGCCTGTGGAGTCAAAGACACACTCCTTGAGGAGGTGATTCATGGCACCTAAAATTATATCATAAAATAAAATATCTTGAAATCAAATAGCCCCTAAATGTGCCAGGTTCTCTCTCCTTTTATTAAAGGTGGACCTTCTGAAAACAGGCCTTTGGGTGGGCATTACACAAACTCTGGTGCCAGTCTCAGTGCTGGGAATTGGTCAAGAGCAGCCCTGCTTATCCCAGTGCCTTTCCCTGCCAGCCCAACTGTTCGGGGAGGATGGAGCTGCCAGCCCAGATTCCCACTTGGCAGAGCCATTGGCCAGTGGGTACGGACCTAAGGCAGGGAATTCCCTTCCCCTGACTGCAGAGAGAGCCTTGCCAAGGCTGGCAGATGGGAGCCATGGCATCCTGAGTGGGCAGCAGGGAATACCCTTTGAAAGCAGTGTTGGAACCCCTTTCAACTAACCATTTGCATGGCACAGGATTTGGGCACAGGGATTACTTGGGAGGGCAGAACAGAGATAATTAAGGGCCAGCCCCAGGATTTCAGTGCTGAATGGTGAGGAGGCAGCTCCAGAACTGATTTCCACCTGGCTCTGAACAAGGGTGATGGAGCAAGACACGGCCATCCTATCTCTGCTGGGATCTGCTGCAGGGCCAGGCTGGGGTGCAAACATCATTCCACGAGCCACCAGGATGGTTGGCATGGCCACTCATCTCCTGTTGGGCATCAGAAGCCTCTCACCCCACAAATAATCCCCCCATGGTTCCATACCCACCCTTCCAATGGCTCCAGGTTTCCCCTGAGGGAAAATACTCCCCTGAGGGAAGCTGGAGCTCTTTCAGAAATAGGTGTTGGCACAGAGCAGCTCCTGCTGCTGTCTCAGTCACCATCCACCTACTCCACACCTAATCCAACACCCTGCTCCTGTTCTGCCTTCTGTTTCCTCAGGTGCACATTTTCAGTGGAGTTTGTGATGTATGACCAATAGTTACCTCCAGAACAGATCAAAGACTCCACAAACTTTGGGCTGGGGATTTAGGATTTAAAGTGACTGGCTGAAGTCCTTTACATCCTTTTCATGTCCTTTATCCCATTTCTTTCCATATTGCCCCTCTCTTGTCTTTTCATGGTTCAGGTCTGCAAAGGGCAGAGCTCAGCTGCACCACCAGAAATCCTTCCTCTTCCTCCCTGTCTCTGGATGTTTTGCAAGTAGTTAAAAAGCAGTAAATGAGTTCTGGGTCAGAATTTTGTGTGCTCTGAGGTTGGGGGATGTGTGATATGAGGTTGAAGGGGATCTGGACTGAGTGGTGTATCTGGAATAGGCTTGTTCCTTTGGTTGCTCAGCACTTCTGAGTGTCTCTAGTGGTCACAAAGAAACCTCTTCTTTCCCCTGAGAGGACACAAGTGGTTTGATTATTCTCTTTGTTCTTGGCTCGTTCCTCCAGATCAACCCAGTGACGGGCCCTCGCGAGGGAGGGACCAAAGTGACCATCCGTGGGGAGAACTTGGGGCTGGAGTTCCGGGACATCGCGGCCCACGTCAAAGTGGCCGGCGTGGAGTGCAAGCCCCTGGTGGAAGGGTACATCCCAGCAGAGCAGTAAGTTGGGTGTGTGGCAGGCAGTGGGCCACACCACACCTCCTGACAGTCACTCCTGCCTGTTGGTCCTTCTAAGGAGGCCATTCCACCCAATTTGGGGATGGAGGAGGGGAAGCCTCCGTTCCATCAGCTCAGGAGCTGATAATCCATTTATTGCTGTATTTGGATTGGATATTTAAATGATTCCTACA
The DNA here is from genome assembly GCF_047495875.1 of Pithys albifrons albifrons. Taxonomy (NCBI): domain Eukaryota; kingdom Metazoa; phylum Chordata; class Aves; order Passeriformes; family Thamnophilidae; genus Pithys; species Pithys albifrons. The sequence goes on along the minus strand of NC_092460.1, from coordinate 99,715,910 downwards.
ACTTATGCCCTAAAGTCATCCTCTGTTTCTCAAAAAACAGCCACCACAAGGGTGTTTAATCCCAGTGTTGGGGGGCAGCAAGCCTGAGATCACTCTGAGCAGAAGTGACCATTAAATCTTGGAGCTGCCTCCACCATGCAAGACAGAGGGACCCCTGGGCTCAGACCTCAGCCCAGCACTTCTCTGTGTATTGAAATGAAATCATAGATTTACACCATCTAAGCATTTGCCCCACCAAAAAAGTGGGACAGCCAAAAGCCACCACTTTCTAAAGAATAACTTAGTCCACAGCTTGGATTCTGGGTCAGACAGAACAGGTTGGGTTAAGTCTACAGTCCATCCCCCAGCCCTGTGGACTGTTTGCTCCAATCCCATCTCACCCTCACCACCAACCCATCCCTCAAACTTTGCTTCTGCTTCCTTTTCCTCCCCAGGATCGTGTGTGAGATGGGGGAGGCCAAGCCCAGCCAGCATGCTGGATTTGTGGAAATCTGCGTGGCTGAGTGCAAGCCAGAGTTCATGGCCAGGTCTTCACAGCTCTACTACTTCATGGTAAGTTCCTGCAAGAAGTTCTCCTTGGCCCTGAAGGTCCTTAGGCCTTGGTCCCCTTTGCTGCATCTACCCATTGTCTTTCCCCATATTGTGCCTCTGAGCTCTTCACTGCAGCTCTGAGTGCACCAAATTGTTCATTCCATTTCCTTTCAACATCTTGTTCTCAGCAAAAAATAGCTGGTCTAATTAAAGTTTTAACAACCTAATAATAGTCCAGATTATTAGTCCAGTTACAGTTCCATACGGCCACGGTCCAAATTAGTACAGAAAATTCTCATTAATAGTTAAAAATGCTGTACAGGAAAGAACAAAGAGGGGGAAAAGAGAGGGGAAAATAAGAAAATGGAAAAAAACCACCCAGTGTCCTCCAGAAGGAACTTTGGGGTTGCCAGTAGTTATTACTGCTGAGTCTTCAGCAGGAGGAGTGTGGTGTTCATGGTGGGGTTTCTTCCTCCTCACTCTTGGAATCTGCCAAGGGTTTCTTTGTCCCATCCACCCCAGCAGTGCTGGGATCAGGACACATCCAGATGAGGCTTCTGGGGAGCTGTAGGATGTGACAGGGCTCAGTGCAGGTGGGCAACTGTTTTGGATGCTCCATGATGAAACAATGAACACCTGCAAGCTTGAACTTCAGTTCAAGTCCAAACACATGTTGTACACTTGACTTGGGGTTTTTATTCATTTCTGATGATGTTCCTTGTCCAAGAGACCTGATTATTCCTCTGAGGCCCCTTGCTGGGAACATGCAAGCATTGCCTGGCCTTGATCTGTGTAGATCTGTGCAGGCTTGACATGAGAGGGTCTCTTTGTTCCCATCAAAAGCTCTCGACTCCTGCAAGGGAATGGGTCTTTTCTGTAATTATTCACATGCCTGAGCATTTTTTGATGGTAAAGAGAACTTGTAATGAATGCAAATATCTCATATTTCCCCCTGGAGCTACGGAAATTTCTCCATTTTCCGTGTTTTCCGATGTCACTCAAGTGTTACGGTGGTGGGGGCAGAGAAACACCTTGAGAGAAAGCCCCTACCAGGCAGACAGAAGGGCTCTTTCCAGGACATTACACTTCAATGTGTTACCTTTGCCACTCTTGGAATTCCTGTCTGATTTCCATCATCCGTGTCCATCCCTGGCAGCTTTCCCGCTGCCAACTGTCCCAGCCGTGCACGAGCACGGACTCAGCAGGGCTTTCTTTGCTCAACTCCTCCATACCTTTGTGTCAGACAACAACAAAACCCAGGAATACAGAGGCTCTCCAGCCTGCCCATCACGTGCCCTCGCCCGTGTCTGGCACTTTCCCAGCAGGAGCTGTGGTTTTTTGGCTTCCTTGGATGCTCCTGCCAGGAGGGCAGAGATGCTGATGCATCTCGACGTGCCTTGGCATCCTGTGTGGCAGTTTGAAGGGAAGGAAGATGTTTTGAGCACTAAGGAAGGGAGATAAATGTGGTTTTCTGACTCACAGTTAATCCTTTCAGAAGGTTTGAAGCAAAACTTGCTCGAAGTTGGCCAATAGGCCTTTTGTTCTCCTGCAAGAATTGAAAGACATCGTGTTTTGAGCTCATCAGGGTATTTAATTGCAGTGGTTTAAGCTCATCAGAGTATTTCATTTCAGTGTTTTAAGGAAGGGGTAGCTTAGTTGAGAGGTGCCACAACAGTTCTTCTCCACATTTCTAACCAGAACTTTTTAATTCAAGAAGCTCTTCATTTAGTTTAGACTCACCTGTGATCAGAAACTGCAAATTGCATTAGAGAATACAATAAGCCAAAAGGGAAACAAAGCTGAAATGAAATTTATGACAATCTAAATGAAATTCTTTTTTAAGGTATTAATATTCTTGCTGTGATTATTGCCACAGTCTTTCAATAACAAAAGAAATTATCTTCACTCTTCAATTCAGGTGCTGAAGCAAGTTTTCCTTTATTCTGGCTTTAGATGAGACTGTTGGGTCTCAGTGCAGGTGATGTGGGAGACTTTGATTGCATCTCTTCTGGCTCTGCTCCTAAAATCCTTCTCCTAGGAGAGCTTCTCCCATCCATCCCTTCTGTCTCCCCCCTCTTGTTGCTGAACCTGGGAAGGAAACCCTGGTGCCCAAGCTGTGTGTGAGTCACATCTCACTCTGCCCTTGTTCCCAGGAGGAATGAAGTGGGAATCGTGGTCTTGACATGCACCCTGAGGTCATCAGGCACAGCTCTGGTGGCAGCTTCTCTGGGGACAGCCTGTGTGGAGGAGATGCTGGAGGACAGCAAGGGGTTGGGGAGCTGAGGAAAGTAGGCAAAATCCTTGAAAGATGCAGGTTCTCTGTCCAATTTCCTTCCTTGTCACTGTCCACTTCAGCCTGTTACAGATCCACAAGACCCTCTTGCATTTTCCATCACCTTTAAGCAGCAGGGAAATGGTGAATAGTCTGGAGCTTGAGCTGTGCTGAGAATGTGCTGTGCAATATTTATGAAGGCCACTGTGAATAATTAATGGTTTATCACAACTTTGAAAGCTCAGCCACAAACCCATTTGTAAGATTGGCCCGAGACACAGCAAAGCTTTGCCAAGGAGTGTTGCTGGTGTAGTTGTGGCCTGGAGGATCCTCAGAAGGGCATGGCTGGTTTATCTCTCCCTCTGAGGAGAGGACAGGAAACACATCCAGGAGTGGGACAAGGGTTTGGAGTCTTTAACCAGAATGTTCCTCTGTGGTTTATGAATCAGATACTGTTGAGCTGTTGTGTAGGCTTTGAGCACTAAGGTGGACATTATCAACCTGTTGTTCCAGAGGAGGTTTAGGATGGATATTAGGGAAAATTTCTTCATGGAAAGGGATGTCAAGCACTGGCAGAGGCTGCCCAGGGAAGTGGTGGAACCGTTGTCCATGGAAGCATTAATGGAATATGTAGACATGTTGCCTAGAGATGTGGGTTATAGTGGTGGACTTAGTGCTGGGCTGATGTTTGGACTCAAAGATCTTCATGGTCTTTTTCAGCCTTAATGATTCTGTGATTCTAAACATGAAAACAGTTTCCAAACCCTCAAGTTTAAACATGAGAATTGCCCAGCTCTGACAACAGATCTCTCTGCAGGTCTGTATGTCTGGTTTTCATGTTCTGCCCTTCCTCCATGAGCTGCATTTCGAGCGAAAGCAAAATGGAAATCTTGGCGCTGTTTTTCAAACTGATTAAGCAGAGGGGGACAGGAATGGAGAAGGCTCTGTGTGTGTGAAAGTGGGAGCTGTGGTGTGTGTCAGGTGGTTTGATAAACATGGATTAATGGTCTCCAAAGCGCAATAAGGTGACTGCGTGATGTACCTGCTCGTTCAGAGGAGCTGAGAGCTTCAAGCACTTGTGTCATCATTCTTAAAGAGAGGGGGAAAGAAATAATCTTCATTTAAATGCATATAGTAGCTTTTCACTTGGGACTGAATGGAAAGTTTTTCTATTAAAATGCAAATGAAAGAATAAACTGTAACTCCAAATTTCTCCCTGAAAATTGATGTCTCCTCTCTGCATTGTGGTAACAGGGTGATCCGCGCCTTCAGAGTGCAAGTATTTTATCTTGATTTGGGGAAGAAGGAAGGGCAGGAGGGTAAGAAAAAGAGGTTTGAGATTTGGGGCCTCTCAAGGAATTGTGCCCCTTTTTGATATATTAGCACAGCACTGTGTTGTGCTTGGAAAAGAGGCTCTGAAAGGCAGCAGGAGAAGGGAAGGGGTGTTCATGTGGGCAGTGCTGGTTTGTGGCTGTGGTTTCATTCCACATGAGCCATGGTGTGCCAGTGCAGGGCACTCCTGCAGTGCTGGTTTGTAGCTGTGGTTTCATTCCACATGAGCCATGGTGTGCCAGTGCAGGGCACTCCTGCAGTGCTGGTTTGTGGCTGTGGTGTCTCATTCAACATGAGCCATGCTGTGCCAGTGCAGGGCACTCCTGCAGTGCTGGATTTATGGCTGTGGTTTCATTCCACATGAGCCATGGTGTGCCAGTGCAGGGCACTCCTGCAGTGCTGGATTTGTGGCTGTGGTTTCATTCCACATGAGCCATGGTGTGCCAGTGCAGGGCACTTCTGCAGTGCTGCCTTGTGGCTGTGTGTCTTATTCCACATGAGCCATGGTGTTGCCAGCGCAGGGCACTCCTGCAGTGCTGGATTTGTGGCTGTGGTGTCTCACTCCACATGAGCCATGCTGTGCCAGTGTAGGGCACTCCTGCAGTGCTGGATTTGTGGCTGTGGTTTCATTCCACATGAGCCATGGTGTGCCAGTGCAGGGCACTCCTGCAGTGCTGGATTTATGGCTGTGGTGTCTCATTCCACATGAGCCATGGTGTGCCAGTGCAGGGCACTCCTGCAGTGCTGGATTTGTGGCTGTGGTTTTATTCCACATGGTGTGTCATTACACATAAGCCATGCTGTGCCAGTGCAGGGCACTCCTGCAGTGCTGGGCTGTGGCTGTGGTGTCTCATTCCACATGAGCCATGCTGTGCCAGTGCAGGGCACTCCTGCAGTGCTGATTCGTGGCTGTGGTTTCATTCCACATGAGCCATGCTGTGCCAGTGCAGGGCACTCCTGCAGTGCTGGATTTGTGGCTGTGGTTTCATTCCACATGAGCCATGGTGTGCCAGTGCAGGGCACTCCTGCAGTGCTGGATTTGTGGCTGTGGTGTCTCATTCCACATGAGCCATGGTGTGCCAGTGCAGGGCACTCCTGCAGTGCTGGATTTGTGGCTGTGGTTTCATTCCACATGGTGTCTCATTCCACATGAGCCATGGTGTGCCAGTGCAGGGCACTCCTACAGTGCTGGTTCGTGGCTGTGGTTTCATTCCACATGAGCCATGGTGTGCCAGTGCAGGGCACTCCTGCAGTGCTGGGCTGTGGCTGTGTGTCTCCTTCCACATGAGCCATGGTGTGCCAGTGCAGGGCACTCCTGCAGTGCTGGGCTGTGGCTGTGGTGTCTCATTCCACATGAGCCATGGTGTGCCAGTGCAGGGCACTCCTACAGTGCTGGTTTGTGGCTGTGGTTTCATTCCACATGAGCCATGCTGTGCCAGTGCAGGGCACTCCTGCAGTGCTGGGCTGTGGCTGTGGTTTCATTCCACATGAGCCATGGTGTGCCAGTGCAGGGCACTCCTGCAGTGCTGGTTTGTGGTTGTGTTTCATTCCACATGAGCCATGCTGTGCCAGTGCAGGGCACTCCTGCAGTGCTGGTTTGTGGCTGTGGTGTCTCATTCCACATGAGCCATGCTGTGCCAGTGCAGGGCACTCCTGCAGTGCTGGTTTGTGGCTGTGGTGTCTCATTCCACATGAGCCATGGTGTGCCAGTGCAGGGCACTCCTGCAGTGCTGGTTTGTGGCTGTGGTGTCTCATTCCACATGAGCCATGGTGTGCCAGTGCAGGGCACTCCTGCAGTGCTGGTTTGTGGCTGTGGTGTCTCATTCCACATGAGCCATGGTGTGCCAGTGCAGGGCACTCCTGCAGTGCTGGATTTGTGACTGTGGTTTCATTCCACATGGTGTCTCATTCCACATGAGCCATGCTGTGCCAGTGCAGGGCACTCCTGCAGTGCTGGGCTGTGGCTGTGGTGTCTCATTCCACATGAGCCATGCTGTGCCAGTGCAGGGCACTCCTACAGTGCTGGTTTGTGGCTGTGGTTTCATTCCACATGAGCCATGGTGTGCCAGTGCAGGGCACTCCTGCAGTGCTGGGCTTTCTCAGCATCCAAGTCTGATAAGAAGAAGGGAAGGATTGGGATCATGTGTGGGCATGTGGGAGAGGCAAGAAACAAGCTCAGTCTCTGCTGGACCACAGCTCTTCTCCATCCCAGGGAGAAATCATGTGGGCTCAGGAGTAGGTTATAGACATCTTTCTGGAACTGTTCTGCAGGTTCTGTTTGTTCCTTGGGGTTTTTCAGTCTAGAGAAGAGAAGGCTCTGGGAAGACCTTAGAGCCCTTTCCAGTACCTAGAGGGGGTCCAAGAGAGCTTGAGAGGGACTTTGGGCAAGGGCCTGGAGTGACAGGACATGAGGGAATAGCTTTAAACTAAAGGAGGACAGGGTTAGACAGGATTTTGGGAAGAAATTCTTCCCTGTGAGGGTGGTGGGGCTCTGGCACAGGTTGCCCAGAGAAGCTGTGGCTGTCCCATCCCTGGCAGTGTCCAAGGCCAGGTTAGAGGAGACTTGGAGCAACCTGAGATAATGGAAGGTGTCCCTGCCCTTGACAGGGGATTGGAACTGGGTGGTCTTTAAGGTTCCTTCCAACCCAAACCATTGTGTGATTCTGTGATTCTCACCTCAGTAGAGCAGAGTGATCTTTTCAAGACCAAACAATTTTCATCACTCATGAGCTCCATAGTTTGGAGGTAGAGATTCCCCAGTAAGATTCAATCAGGCAGTTCAAGCCCCAAATTATCTTGCAGAGCTGGTGTTGTATGATGGCAAAAAGACAGCCAAGCTGTGTCAAACAAGCAGTGGAGAGGGGGAGAAGGGAGATCATGACTCCAGATGCTCCAGGCATGGAACTGACTCTACAAGCAGAGTATTTCTGAGTGATTGCAGGGGCAGGTCTGATTTTGCAGAGGTGAGGAGAACAGACTGGAGTTGGGTCTGAACTCATCCCGTCACACCTGGCATTCAAACAGGATGTCTCTGATAGGACTGGTGTCATCCTGGGCTCTTCTGTCATCCAGAAGACACAGTCACCTTCTGAAGTCATGTGTTAGGTACACATGATTAACCCCTGGAGGTGTCTACCTCTCCTCATCACCAAAACAAGAGAAGAAAGATACCTCTGCTCCTCTGCTGTGTTTTCAACCCCACCCTTTGTCTTCCCAGACTCTGACACTCTCTGACCTGAAGCCGAAGAGGGGACCAGTGTCGGGTGGCACCCAGGTGACAATCACAGGCAACAACCTCAACGCTGGCAGCAATGTCATCGTGACCTTTGGGAGACAGCCCTGCCTCTTCTACAGGTACAGATGAGTCCTTCCTCCTCTTCATGCCTGAGTGTGAGAGATGTGAGCAATTACACTCAAGAGGCTCCTGCAGCCCAGGAAACCTCTCCCTCAAGTGCCTCCTTTGCCCGTGGCCATGTCTGTGCAGCAGTGGGACTTGTGCATTCTGCACCATGCACAGCCTTACTGAGCATGTTTTGGGGAGTGGAAATAGGATTTATTTCATTGTTTTGATTGGTATTTGATGTGCTTTTTCCCGTGGCCTCTTGTCAAATCTCACTACAATTCTCCACGGTCCCGCGCGTTGCTACTTGCTCTGGGAGTACGTCGTTGAAAAGATTCATTTTCATGTCCCTGCTTTAGGAGAGGTGACAAAGAAAATCTGACAACATCAGTTCTGAGCATTAAACCACCTCCCTTTTATCCCAGAATAGTCCTGCAGTGCTAAGAAATGGATGATTTGCAACATTTTAGCTCTGGGTTGGCTCCTGTTCAATCGCGGTTCAGAAAAGCTTAATGTCAGTGTTACCTGCTGAATGTTCCCTGATCCTTGTGAGAATGAGCCTCAGGCCCATTCCCAGGGGCTCCTGCAGCTCCAAACAACCCAGTGCAACACATTTTGCTGCCAGTGTTGGTGGAGGCTGAAGATGAAGTTGGCACATTTCTCCTAGAATGTCCTTGGCAGAGGAGGGGGCTCATTCACAGAAGACCTGGGAGCAGCGCCCTGGGGCAATGCCCTTCCCTCTCCTGGCTGTGGGGATCCTCTGGAGCTGCCTGGCATAACTCTGGTGTGATTCAGCATCTCCAATTTGGGAGAGTGAAGTCACAGCTTGTGATTTAAAATGCCAAGTGGCACCCACAGCTGCTTGGAGATGCTCATTGAAGAGACAGGGGAATTTTGGGAAGGATTGAGCCTTGTCTTTCAGGGGAATTTGGGGAGCACCTGGAAGGTGCAGCCAGTGAAGGTGACTTGTACTCTCTCTCTATAAGATGTGCCTGCATCACAAATCACAGGGTTGGGGAGACTGAGGGTGTTTGGAGCCTGGAATTTTTGGCTTTCTGCAAGGAAAGGGCTGCTGCAAAATGTAGACCTGGAGCTGGTTTTGAGCCCAGCCAAAAAGGAAAGGTTTATGCAGAATCCTCTTTGAGTATAATCCTAAAATGCTTCCCACTGTATTAACACTTTCCAAAGTGCACTTAAACAAGGCTTAAAGTCTTAATGCAAAGTAAACTTTATGATCCCAGACTGGAAGGCTGAGGTGCAAACACCCCTTTTATGAGCTGCTGCTCCATCTGTCCATAGGCAGGAAGGAAACATCCATCAAATATTTAATCACAGAGAAATACTTCTGGAGACAGGTCTGGTTTGGACTTCCCTTGGGGTTCAGATTTCACTCTGAGACCTGAGCAATGATGGCTCTTGTGGTTTTAGTTAAACTAATCAAAAGGCAATGCCACTTCCTCAGATAAACAGTTCACAGCATATTCCTGCAGCACTGAGTTTCACCACTTCACAGTGCATAGGTTTGGGTCACAGGACATGAGAATGGGTAGTTGGGCTCTCTTTGACACCATTTGATTTGCTGTTGGCAGCACCTGGTTTATATTTATTTGCTTCTGCTCCCAGGAGATCCACCAAGCACATTGTCTGTAACACCACTGCCTCCTACGAGGGCTTTGAGAAGGTGAAGGTGTCTGTGAGAGTGGACAAGGCCAAGATACATCAGGAGCTGCACTATGAATATGTAGAGGATCCAACCATCCTGAGGATCGAGCCTGAGTGGAGCATCTTCAGGTGAGCATCCCATGAGAACCTCCTGCCACCTCCCATGGTTTTCCATTGCTGGGATAATACTGGCCCTTGGTGCAGAAAACTGCTTTCCAAGTGTTGTGTTCACTAAGAGTTTGTGCAGAGCTCCTTCCCAGAGCCCAAGACCATGAGGGCTGGTGGATTTGCCTCCTGGGAAGACTGAAAGTCCAGCAGGGAATTGTGTGATTGTAACACCTTAGTTGCTCACTGTGTGTCTGTAATCGTGGGTACCCTGGGGCAAAACAGCCACAGATCCTGGTGAGGGATGGGCAGGAGCAGGGGCTTTTCTCCAAATAAACTCTGCATAGTCCAAACCTCAATGACCCTTCGTGCTGCCTTCACTACCAGAACAAAACTTCTTGGCAGCAGGACCAGTCACTGATCCCTTAAACCCAGACCTAAAAGTCACAACTGTGCTTAGAGAAAGGAATCACCCTTGGGTTTGAAAGCAGGAATTCCTACCTTTCCCACAGCCTTTCTGGACTTGCAATTCCTGTATTTCCCTCAGCCTTCGTGGATTTGATGCTTTAGGTCTAAGCAGTGTGGTTTGGCCATCACTCCTGAAAGCCCCAGGGCTCTGTCCTGAGGTGAAACACAAAGGGCACTTTATTCCCTGCCCTATCCAAAAGCTTCCTCCTCATTAGGGATCCCTTTTTCTCTTCACCTCATGGATGCTGCTTTGGTGAATTCAGAGGGTTCACATGAAGGTGTCTGAGAGCAGCACTTGCCCTGGTTTAGAAGACATCAAAGTGACCTCCCAACACCCCCAGAAGCCTGCAGGACTGGCCTCAGGAAAGGAGAAATTGGTCATTAAATGCATGGATATTTCCTTGAAAAGATACAAAATGACAGCTCTTGGTCTCTCCTCCTTCATCCAGGGCAGTTCCTGTTTCCCTGTCAAGCTGGACTGATTGGAGTCTCTGAGGATTAAGAGCAGGGCTTGTAAATCCCCCCAGTTCAGCTCCCATCCCCAAGATACTTTCACAAATCAATTAGTGCCTTTAATTACCATGAGGGAATTTACTGATTTAGCCAGATTGAGTCCTTGCACATTGGGCTGAAGCTTCAGTGTTGGGAGTTTCTGTTTGGGGTTTTGATTTGCAGTCAGAGCCCACGTTATCAGAGAAATGAGAAATCACTTGACTCCTTTCCTTGTTATTAGAGTGAGTTCAGTGCTGCTTAAAAGGTGCAAGACTGACACTCCAGGAGAGTGAATTCCTTAATATCCCCAGAAAATGGGGCACCTTCCTCCCTCTGGCCTCAGGTCTGGCTGGGAGGTGAGAGGTTCTCCAGAGCCTGTTTGCTCCTTGGTTTCTCTGCTGAAGCTGCCAGCAAGACATGAAGAAGCAGCCAAGGAGATGCTTCAGGTGTGTTGGCAAAGCCTGGAGGTGCAGGGACTCTGTGTCCCATTGCTCGATGAACTGGATATCCCCATCCCACCTCCCAGAATAAAGGAAATTAAGATGAAGTTCTTATTTAGGTGGTACCAACTTATTTTTTGGGGTGCGTAGCTGCAAGGCTGGATGACTGGGACTTCACCTGTCTCTTCATTCATGGAATCATAGGATCATTAGGGTTGGAAAAGACCAATCATTAACCCAAACATCACTGTGTTCACCACTAAATCATATCCCCAAGTGACACATCCACACACCTTTTGAACACTTCCAGGGATGGTTTGAACAGTTCCAGGGAGGAAACACCTTCAGGTACAACCTCTACCCTTTGCTTTCTTCAGTGTCTGAAATCAGAAAGCCCCTACTTGAGCAATAACAGGAGCCTCATTTTAACCAGACCTACCCAATCTCTTCCTCTGTCTGGTGCACTTTGGAGTCATCCCCAAGGTGCATAACCTTGGAGGGCTGTGCAGAGGGAGAAGATGGAATATCCAGGATTACCAAGGTGGATCAGGGTGTCAGGGACAGTGTTAAGCCCTCTAACTGTGGAGCTCCATCCAGCAGGTCATGGTGGGGACAAGCACTGGTGTCAGCACCTCCACACAGAGCTGGATGAAAGAACAGCCAACTCCAGTCCTGAGAATGAAGCAAGAAATGAGTTAGACAAGACATTTGGATGTGGAGACCGTTCATGAGTGTGTTTGTTGTGTGGAATGATTCATGACAGCAAATCCACTGTGCTGCTCTGATCCCTCCCTCCTGGCTGTGGGGCTGAGCTGCTAAACCAGCTCTGCAAAATCAGTGATTGTACCAGGCCTGGCTGAAAACCTTTCCAAGTGTCATTCTCCAGGACAATAAAGAAAAGATTACTGCTAATTTACTTCTATAGCCAAAAAAAAAGGAGTCTCACTGGGCTGGCAGGTAAATAAAATTTTATGAGGCTCCATTAATACTTTTGATTTGGGTTTAATTTGAGCAACATCCAGCAATTACCTGAGTCTGCAGAGAGGAAAATTATACTCAGAGCTTTTGGGGCAGTAAAGAGTTAAATTCAGAAAGAAGCCCTTGGCAGCTCTGTCATTTTTCTGGGCTAACCAGGTGTCCAGGCTCTGACCTGACCTGGTCAAGAGGTGGATGTGACATTCAGGTGCAGGCACAAAAGCCAGTGGCTGGTGGTTATTAAGACAAGGAACAGTTTTATTTACAAGCCACAGAGGGTTTGGGAGAGATTTTGTCTCTTCACCAACCACCTTTTTTTCCCCCCCTCTCTGCTCCTGTGCTGTGGCTGTGTTTAATACCTGTGGTCTGAGCCTGCAAGCTCAGATTCCAACCCAAACACAGAATTTTTAACACGTGGGTTTAGAACTGTGTGCACAGACTTAGTTGATTAAATAAAGGGATTTATAATTATATAGACACACACATATCTCTGTGTATGTGCACACACTGGATATGTCTGGAACCTGGAAAACTTTTGGCTGAGTAAAGATTCAAAATCCCTTCTAGTTTGGATCATCAGGGATTAATAATGATGATGACAGTAATAATATAATAATAATTATTGTTGTGAGGGCTCAAAGCCAAAAATACAGAAGACCCAGGGCAGTGGAGAAAGCACAACTTAGTTAATACATTTCTCTTGTGGTTCCTGGTGAGCAAGTTCTGCCTGGTATTTCTCCTGAGGATATCAGGAATACTTACTGAGAAGCTGAATTTTGGGGAGAGAGTACTTTTTCTGAAAGTCTCTTGTAAGGAGGAGTATGACTTCAGAAGAGATCCCCTGTGCTTTCAAGAAAACTCAACCATCCAAGCAGATCTCATGAAAGTGGCAAAACGTGGGTTTGCTTCATAAAATTTCCCATTAGGAATTTTCCATCAGAGCTGATGGTTCCAGAGAGGAAGAATTTGAGATACTGTGCAAAACTCAAGGTCAAATGTTGCCCTAACCATGGACCAGTCCAGGCATGACTTGAATGAAAGACCATGAGGAACCTCTCAGGGAAGGGTCACAGGAGCACCTGCTGGAGGACGTGGTTGTGCCAGTTCTCTTTGGTTTGCGATGTGGGTGCAGCTGGAGGGGCTGAAATGAAATCTGTGCCCAGCTCACTGAAACCTGATAGCTGTTCTGTGAGCAGAGATGGCTGTTTGCAGTCGTTCCTACCTCCCCATCTGATTAATAATGGAAGACAAATGAGGAACATGGAAAACAAAGGTCAGAAGTGGGGCAGATCTCTTGGCTTCGTCCTCACAGTGTTTATTCTCTGGAGTTTTCTCATTTATAATGCATGTGTTCCACCTTTCCTGTGTGTTTAGGTTTACCTGGAGGCAGGAAAGGGATTCTGAGCTTTCTTTTCACAATCCCATCCATTTCCACATGGCCTCCCATTCCCAGAAGGAAATAAATTACGTGCTGGACAGTTTCCAGGGGGAGTTGCAGAGGCAGGTGCTGACTCTGATGAGAGCACTCCTCACCCTGGGAAACCCTCAGAGATGGGGCTGTCTGCTGATGACATTTCCTCATCCTGTCCTGGCTGTGTGAGCCCCAACAGCTGCAGGTTTTGCTTTCTTGGATAACTCTCCCCTCTTCCAGCACGTGGTGCAAAGGGAGAGCTCACCCTGGTAGAGCAAGGCTGCTCCAGTTTGGGATGACCAAAGCTGCCTGTGGGGAATCCTTTCCCTTAACATGGTGTTCAAAGCCTGGGAATGGTCCTTTGCAGTTTCCTTCCCCCCTCCCCTCTGCTCCCTGAAGTCCCACAACCAGCAGCAGTGGCTGCAGCTGGAAGAGGCAGGGAAAGGAGAGAAGGGTGTTTCTGAAAGCTGTTTCCTTCTGGTGACAGTGATTGCAGGCAATGAGAAGGGTTCCATCTACATCTCCCCATCTGAAGCTGGGCTGAGAGAGATGTTAGAAAGGTAAGAAGATCTCCCAGATGCTTGTAGGCTGTGGCTTGTAGGAATTGGTTTTCTCAGGAAATTGGTCTTTGTCTGAGCAAAGGGACACAGCAACAGGAAATCTCTGTTCTGTCATATGTTGGATCCAACACCACATGGAAACCAAGCCAATACCTTCTGCACACCAAGGCTGAAGACTTTGGCTTGGTTTCTCCTACATTCTGCAGGACTGGGCTCCTCAGCAGCACCAGAGTGTTCACTGAGGTAACATTTTCTTATTCAAGGTGATGTTTTGTAGCAGGTTTAATATGCAAGGTGGGACTACAAACTTCAACCAAGGTAGCGCTGAATCCTCAAGAGCTGCTTGGATGGCACAGTATCTAAAAGGGCTTTTTGGTTTGGGCACTGAACAGGCTCCCCAGTGAAGTGGTCGTGGCCCCAAGGCTGCCAGAGCTCAAGGAGCATTTGTGAAGTGCTCTCAGACACATGGTGGGATTTTTGGGCTGTTCTGTGCAGAACCAGCAGTTGGACTTCAATGATCCTTGAGGGTCCCTTCAACTCAGGATATTCAATGACGGATTGATGTGACACAGGAGATAAAGCCCATGGACCATTATGAAGAACCCCTGTTAAATGTCCACTCTCCTTCCCATTACCAACTCTTGTGGCTGCTGAGTCCTAACAATGAAAAACACCCAGATGCTGCTTATGTGACAGTTTTAGGAAAAAACATGTTTTTATTTATTCCTCTCCTTATGAGTGAATGAAAAATCATTTGTTTGTTTTGTTCTTCCTTTCCTCCCTATGGCACTACGAGACATAGTCAGAAGCTTTGCAACCAACCTTTAGGAACACAGATCACCCATTGCTGGTGCCATCAGTCCTGATATGTGTTAGCTGGACTCATCCTTTTCTTCTCTTTCTTCTTTAGTGGCAACACACCCATTGCAGTGTGGGGGACTCACCTGGACCTCATCCAGAACCCTCAGATCCGGGCAAAGCACGGTGGAAAGGAGCACGTCAACGTGAGTGTGCCCACTGGGCTGGGGAGGGGGTACCACCACAGGGGTGGTAGGGGCTGGCTGACAGCTCTGGAGCTTGGAATTGCATCCCAAAAAGAGGGCATGATGTCCTTCCAGAACGTTACCTCATCCTTGAAGGAGTATAGGACCAAAGAGGGAAGGGAGAGAGGTGTAATGAAACTCTTGGTCTTCTCTAAGCCTGTTTCTTCTGTTGGCTCAAGGACATCTGTCCTCTCTCTTGGCATAAGTGTGACTTGTGTTATTTATCAGCCATGCCTGTGCATAAGAAGGCCCAAATTCATGTCATTAACTAAGCACATTGTGGGTAGAATAACAGTCTTTGGTACTAATGTGTCCATTCCAGGAACTATTTGGGATCCTGCAAGAGTTTGACCAGTTAGATTTACAGCCCAATTCAATTAGTGGCTATTGAGGAATCAGAGACAGCTCTGAGGAGACCAGCAGAGCCAAGGTCTGGGAGATAATTCGCTCAGAAGGAGCCACTTACCTGTAGGTGCTGAGGAGCTCCAGGTACAGCTGTAAAAGGTGTGACTTTGGCACCTCCAATGAGGAGATTCAGGAATAGGCAGCACTTGGTGGGACCTGCAGTAGGTTGGATGATGGGACTATACAACAGCATCTGAAAAGGTGTTGGATGTGTATGAGCACTTCCTGGGACCAAGTGTGAAAGACCATCCCAAAAGAAGAGGCATGAAAAATAAACACCACAGAGGGGCTAACTGGGGTGGGAGTAAAAAGTCCAGATCCTCTGCATTTCTCAAGTGTTCAGATTAATCCATGAGATTTCCACCAGACAACAAATAATCTGCTGTCACACAACAGCAGCAAAACTGTGATAGATCCAAAAAGAAAATGCAGGAAGATACAGGGCAGATTCATTTGCATCTGTAGTTTGAAGATTGAGACACCTGAATTTCAGTCTTATTCCAGCTCTGCCATGAGTTATTATCTCCATAATCACAGAATCAGTTAGGCTGGGAAAGAAGACCTCTGAGATCATGGAGTCAAACCCAAAGCAGTTTGGTTGCCTCTCATGCCCTTCAGATTCGGGATATACCTGTTGAGTTTGGGTTCTGGGTCTGATGTGAACCTTGACAAACAGTCTGCCATGAACTCTGGGAGAACCCTGGCCCAGCTGCTTATGCATCTTCATAGGTACTTTTGGGTGATGGGTTGTTCTTCCTGGTGCAGCACAGCCAAACCCTTCTCAGCTTTCCTGCAGGATTAGAAGCCTGCAGGGCTTCTTCTCCCAGCAGACTCCAGCTCCTGCCTGACACTGGTCTCAAACAATCCTGTGCTGTGCAGATGATGAAGCCAATCCATCACCTCACACATGCTCAAGTAGAATTCAGTTTTGTGCTGGGAAGAGCTTCAGTGCCTTTTCCTCCCTGGAAAAGCTGCTACAGCAAAGAATATCTGACTGACTTCCCAAAATGAAACTGGCTGGTCCAAGTCACTTCTCTGCTGATTTGAACCTGTTAGCCCTTGGGTTATGTCACGTGTGATCATGAATGTAGTCTCAATGCTGGAGGTATCAGACTAGTTTGGAGAAGATTCTCATGTCAAGCACAGCTGGAATCCCACAGAGCTGGTGTTGTTTCCCCAAGATCCTATTGGCTCCTGGTGAGACCAGGATGCATTGAGGTACCAACTATGATATGGGAGAATGAAGGCTCAAGTCCTAAAGGACAACCAGGCATGTAATTCCTAGTCCTTAGTCAGGGTAAAACACCTTTCACAATCTTTTACTCCTTTCTCAAACACACAAAACAAAGAAGGTTTTTTGGCAGGGCTGGAACGAAACTTGAGGGTCTCCTGAGACTTATCCTTTTGTCTTCCCCTTCTCCAACTTCCTGGGATTTGTTTCAGGTAACCTGATGTTCAAATTGGAATCTTGAGCACAACTGAGCATGCACTGTACAAACACTTTTGGAGTGACTGCACAGTGTGAGATCTAATTGCAGTGTGACAGAGAAGCTTTGACTAGTCTGTGTTGTAAAAAAAAAAAAAAATTAAAAAAGATATGGAGAGAGAGCAATCCCAAAGCCATAAGATGCCCAATTGAAGTGCAAACTTCTCCACACACCTGCCCCAGCAGAGCTTTCCTAATCCCTTCCCAGCCTTGATTTTGTAATGGGGCTGGGGAATGTGAAGCAGTGGAGCCCCAACGTGTACCACAACAACAAAGTTCTGCCCCTCCTTGTCCCCCAGCATGTCACTGGGTGGCCTCTGCCAACCATGAGGGGCATTTTCCACCCACACTCCTTGTATTGGGTTTCTTTCCCCAGAACTGTGAAGTGCAGAACAGCACTGAGATGACCTGCCAGGCTCCGGCGCTGGCTGTGGACCCCAACCACCAGTCTGAGCTCGCTGAGCGTCCAGAAGAGTTTGGCTTCATCCTTGACAACGTGCAGTCCCTGCTGATCCTCAACAAAACCAACTTCACCTACTACCCCAACCCCATCTTCGAGGTTTTCAATCCCTCGGGGATCCTGGAGCTGAAGCCAGGGAGTCCCATCATACTGAAGGTGAGATGGGGACCAAAGGCTGGGTGAGGAAGGACAAACACATGCTGTCTGTTGCCTCTCTGTGCCTGCCAGCACCCCACAAATCATGGTGGCATCCCAGTTGTATCCCAGAAATCTCCTCCATTCCTTGCCCCTGCCATTCTGCATCTTATCAGTCACCATGTGCCAACACCACCCCCTGCCAGTACCCACAACCAAGAGGTTTCAACTCCTTCTGTAACTGTCTGTGTGCAGCCTGAGCTGGTGGCAACTGCTGTTCACCAGGGAACATTTCCTACCATTGCAACAGAGCTGACAATTAAATACCCAACTATTACTCTTTTGGGTTTGCAAGACCTTCCTCTCCTCCCTGTTTAAACCCAAACCAGTCCTCTGGCATTTCTATAATCTGAACAGCGATGCAGAGAAGGAATTTTTGATGCAGCATTTCTGTGCCTGCAGATGATTCTGTGCAGATGATTGTACCTGCAGAATGCTCCTTGCAGGTTTGGAAGGGGGTCTGACTTCCTTGCCTGGCTGTGTTTTGTGAGAACTTTCTTGTCCAAGACTGAAATGCAACCTCTCTAATCCAGTTCGAGGGAGAGAGGAGCAGGACAGGCTGTTGTGACTGATCTGAGCCTGCAGCCCTGTTGGCCCCTGCAGGACTTTCTGAACTGGCTCGTCCTCTCTGTGCAAATGGGGAACTGCAAATGTCATAACAACCACAAAATGGTTTGGGTTGGAAGGGACCTTAAAGACCATCTCATTCCAGGCCCCTGCCATGGGTAGGGACACCTTCCACTATCCCAGGTTGCTCCAAGCCCTGTCCAATCTGTCCTTGGACACTTCCAGAGTTGGGGCATCCACAACTATCAAGTGTAACATCAAGACTTGTGTCCCAGGACTGAACTGGGCGGGGAAAGAAAACTCTTTCCTGATGTTTATTTGATTTTGTGGGGGGATATTCTTTTCTGTGCAGGGCAAGAACCTGATCCCACCGGTGGCAGGAGGGAATGCCAAGCTGAACTACACCGTTCTGGTTGGTGAGAAGCCCTGTGCAGTGACCGTGTCAGATGTGCAGCTGCTCTGTGAGTCCCCAAACCTCATTGGAAGGCACAAGGTGATGGTAAGTGGTGCTTGAGCCTCAGCCTCTACTCTCTGGGTGGCTTGGGAGGGCACATCAATGCTGAAGAGCTGGGAGAAATCTCCAAAGAGTTTGCATCATTTGCCTTCCTGGAAATATAAGGGTCCCTTTTTGATATAATATTCCCTTCAAGGGTAACTTGGAGAACCCTGAGATGAGCTCAGTTGGTTAAAACTTGGTTGTAATAATGGCAAGGTCATGGGTTCAAACCCCGATGTGGGCCATTGACTTAAGAGTTGGACTTGATGACCCTTGTGCGTCCCTTCCAACTCAGAATAGTCTGTGATTCTGTGATTCTGTGAAGTAGAAGAGTGACCTGGAGGTGTTTGTGGACAGTGAAAAACTTTACATAATGAAAACCCTTTAGGAAAGTTTACCCCTCCTCTGGTTTTTTATGAACTATGTGAACCTTTGATGCTCATGAGATACCATATATGTAATATGTTCCTACATGACATTCTTGGTTAAATTCAGCACAGCCCCAGCAGTTACTGACATGCTGGTGGCTACAATTTGCCTTAATGTAGGAAAGGAAAAAACCAGCAGGATATGGACAACAGTGTGACTGAACTGTGCTGTTTTAATATCTGTAAAACTCAGTGTACTCCTGCACATCCTTCCTGGAACGTGTGAAGAATGAACTTAGTGATTACATCAGAGGGAGCCTCTCCTCCCCTCCCAGCTGTTTTATTTACTCCTTCTTTACTTTCCTCTCAGTAATTTGCATTCCTCGATGCTGTTGCCTGATAAACAGCACATCAGCAAACTCACTGGAGCTGTACCAACCTGTGGGTGGAAACAACAAAAGCTGACAACTGACATCAGTGTTTCTTATCCCTTTTGAACAACTTTTTTCCACCTCTCTGTTGCCCTCCCAAAGCTGCATCTGTCACATATTTATTTATTTCAGTGCAGTGAGACTTGTAGATGATGGAGATGAACTGCATTGCTCTTTAAAAACAGAGTTTTCTGGGAACTTTTAGTAAACAGAGTTTCTGATGACCATTTTGGGTCTTGTTTGTGGCTGCTGCTGGGAGACCTCACATTGGCTACTTGACTTCTCCCTGCCAAAGTTTGTCATCTGGAAAATAGAGGTAATAATCCTTTTCAGCCATGCAAATAGCTCAGGACTCTGGTTTCATTGTAAAGCACATTAAGACACTCCAAGAGGAGCAATAATAAAGTGAGAGATTTTTCTCCGTGTGAACACCAAAGTTTTTGAACACAGCAATGGATGTTCCCTGTCATTTTCATGGACATAATTAAAGATATGGTCAGTCAGAGGTGGGCAGAGCCAGCCCTAGAGAGAGAAAACTCCAAGTCAGGTGAGCAATGATCGTTCCGTGGGGATCAGAGAGGATGAACATCTGCTCAGGTTCTACTAATTGGGAAGACTCCCCTGCTCCTGCAGCTTGGGACAGTTGAAATGAAGCCCAAAGATTAAAAAATAATCCCTTTTTGAGGGTGCTGGTCAAAGGAGAGATATTATTGGAAAGATGAGAAGATGATGACATTGAAGCCTGTTAATGAGCGTCGATATTAGGGACAAGTTACAGATTTTATTCAACTACCAACGCAGAGGCAACACTTGGACAGCATCTGGGCTGGGAACCAAATGCAGAAGGTCACCTGTGATGGAGGCCATTGCTCAAGGATGGACTTTGCATCTGGAGCTGAACAGGGGACAGCTGGGCTGGGAGATGCCTCCTCCAGCCTGGCACAGCATCTCTGTTGCTCAGGCTGCTACAAAATATATCCCCGTATTGCACATGAACATCCCTTTGATGGTCAGGAGAATTGACAGGTAGATCTCCCAGGTCCTCCTCCTGTTTCTGCCAGTGATTTACTGTGTGACCTTGAGCAGATTGTTGAACAAACCCTTTCTTGCAAAGTGAGATGGCCAAGATCTGAGAGGGGGCCACGGGAGCGAATCAACCATTTCAGCACAGAGATTATTTCTAAGGGAAGGAGCGGTGACAATGACACACATTGATGTCAACATTCTTGTGATCTAGTTCAGCTGTCTTTGTACAATGACAGCGTTCAGCATTTGAAAAAAAAAAGGAAAGAAATAAAAGGCCTGAGCAATGGTTAAAGAAAAGATTGACTAAAACTCAGAGGCAAGTTTTTTTCCAAGGAAAAGGAA
Organism: Pithys albifrons albifrons; assembly: GCF_047495875.1. Classification (NCBI taxonomy): domain Eukaryota; kingdom Metazoa; phylum Chordata; class Aves; order Passeriformes; family Thamnophilidae; genus Pithys; species Pithys albifrons. The sequence goes on along the minus strand of NC_092460.1, from coordinate 99,695,503 downwards.
GAGACATAAGAAAGTTCTGTGAGTAGCTGTGCTGGAGAAGATCTGGAGCAAAGATGTGGGAGGCATCTGAAGGGATCCTGGTATCTAATCCAGGTGCTTATGTCCAGGAATTCACACTGGATTCTTTGTATAGTGAATAGAGAGATGGTCAAATATGGCAGTTAAAGTTCAGGGCATCCTAACTTAGACACTGCCATTTGGCCAGGACAAACTCACACCAAAAGGACACCACCACAGTCAAGTTTTGCACAACAGGAGCTCCTGAACTGCTACAGGTGACCCCCTAAGTCTTTGTTGGAGAAAACTGATGTCTGCCATAGTGCCCTTTAGAACAAATTCATGATTAATAGGCTTAACAGGTGGTTAAAGTGTTGTTTGGTAATATGGAGGGTTCATGGTCAGTCTTCTGGAAGGTGTAAACAGCTCCCTCCAGAACCACTCCATGGCCCAAGAAAGAATGGAGGGTTATGTGTATATATTTGCTTGTTTTTCTTTGAAATGCTCAAATATTGCAGCCTCATAGGCTTTCTTCTTCAAGAGACAGATTCCCTCACATCGTTGCAGTTTCACCTGTGGATGGTGAGACCTTCCCAGTGTTGAAACCACCTTTAGAGAGGAACACACTTCGTTAGACCAAATCCTCTCATCGTTAATGGAGAGAAGTGGGAACTTCCACTGAATCAAATCTCTCATCCTCATGTCAGATGAGGTGTCAAAAGCAGCTCACATAAATCACATCCTGAAAGTGCTTTTTCTCTTTATTGCCTCTGAAATTGTGCTGGAATGTCTAACTCGGATGTGCACGTGGAATATTTTGGAGAGAGGAATCCCACCCATGGAGATGGGCTGTTCTCTGAGCTTTGAGGACAGACCTGCACTGGGATTTGGGATGGGCTTGTTTGATCCTAGTCTGGTACTCCCTGAATGGATTCATCTGACTGAAGGGCTTGGAGGAAAAGGGCCGCTGTTGGAAAGAGAAAATGAAATAGGATGAATCCATTTATTGATCCACTGTGACAGGAAGGAAACTGTGCAAGCTTTTGGTGAGAGGGTTTGGAACAGTGGTCTACAGTAAAAGGGAAGAGCTTTAAGTGCATGGATCAGGATGTGAGTTTGGGAGATTGTCTGATCTGCTGAGCAGGTCACGTACCAATCCCAAACCTCTGCCCTGTGCAGGTTTTATGTGTGAGTTGAGTCTTGGATCTTGAAAGAGATGGAACAAACTAGTTACTGCTGTCTCCTCAACTGGCATGGGTTGTTCCTTGGCCACTGAAGATGCTCCACAAGTCATCAGTGTCATGTTGTAGGAATGGCCATCTTTATTACCTGGTCAGATAAATTTAGGTTTGGGTTCATTCTCACTGTGGGCATGGTTATCTTTCTAGAACCCATCCCAAAATGGCATGAAAGGGCCTTGGGGATGGAAATTAGGTATCTTCAAACATTCAGTTTTGTCCCAACCATGATATGAGGGTTGTAGCTGGGTGATTTTGGCCAGGACCCACTAAGGAGCAGCCTGCACCTGGTGGTAGAGCAAAGGGGACATCTCTGAGGCTGCACCTGGGACTGGAATGATTTCTGGGACATGGTGGGGTCACCCAGATTCACGTCCCCAGAAAGGATTGTAGTGATGAACAGCTGGAAAACTCTTCACTAGTCCATGACTGTGCTCCATAGTCTCTTCTCCTGGCTCCAACCCTTCCTCCTTGGGCCAGTTCCTTCCTCCTTCAACCTAGAGAGGAAACCTGAGTAGCTGCCTGAGCTGAGGCCTGGGAGGCTTGGGATTAATGTGTGTCTGGAGACAGACTGATGAACTGAGAGCCAGTTCATCAACCAGGACAAGGCTGGCCACCAAACTTGGCTGTGGGAGGTGTTTCCACCAGCTGCTGTGGGAGCTGGAAACACGAGGGATGCTCCTCATAACAGGGGAAGAAGTTTAATTGCACTCTGCAGTGGTCTCAGTTTCAGGGGGAGTAGGAAATACTCAACCCTGTGGTCTTCACTACAACCTTCTTTTACACTTCAGGCTACTCAGCAGAGCTTCTCCCTCAGCACTCCAACTGAGTCTGCTCTACAAACAGCTTTGAACAACCTTGTAGCAGCCTTGAGCAAGCAGGATCCTGTGGGATTGCTGTTGGAAGTGGTGTTCATGTTGTAAAATGGGCTCCTAACAGACCTGCTTCAGCAGAACATTTTGTTGGGCTCACAGCAGGAATGGCTTCAGGGTTTTTTTATGGTTGTTAAAAGAAAGGTCTTCACACACCAGCTTCTTCCAGAGGCTGGAAGCACCTCTGGGAACCTCTGGAAGTGCATGGAAAACAAAAAGCTGTGTTCAACTCCCTGTCCCAATGGTGAAAAGCTTCATCATGCCAATGTGTGGCTAAGAAAGGGACTGTAAAGAGCATGGGCCAGGCTTTGTGGCCATTGTAGTTTTGGGGTGTTTTTAATATCTCAGAGGCTTCCAGATACAGTTTTATCTGATGGAAGAGTCAAATGCAAACAGTGACACTGATTTCTGCAGTCCCACTGCAGTGGTTGGGTCAGGTGTCCCCTGCCCCATTGTGGGGTTAGGACCCATCAGACCAGAACCATGAGCTTTGTGTCTCTGTATATTTTTGGACTAAGAGACATCAGTGCCCAGCAAAACGTGGTGTTGAGGACAAGGAATGGAAAACACAGAATGAAATCCGAACTGATACCCAGCCAGGAAATTGAGACTGGTGACTGGTCTCACCACAAGCCCTGTGTTGGTTGGGTTCATGGTCACTGTGCCGGCAGAGATGATTCTGTGTGGCATTTCAGGCTTTTTTAAGCTGTTCTTTATCCAAATACTTTCCTTTTAGGCTTGGGAGACAAGAGGTCATCATTGAGCCTTAGCCAAGGAGATGATGGAGTTCCTCTGTGCTCCTGTTGGTCTGACAGTTTCAACGCAACTCTTCCCTGCTTTCCCCCTAGGCTCGTGTAGGAGGGATGGAGTTCTCCCCAGGGATGGTCTACATCTCTCCAGACAGCCCCCTCAGCTTGCCAGCCATTGTCAGCATTGCAGTGGCTGGGGGGCTGCTCATCATCTTCATCGTGGCCGTGCTGATCGCCTACAAGCGCAAATCCAGGGAGAGCGACCTCACCCTCAAGCGCCTGCAGATGCAGATGGACAACCTGGAGTCCAGGGTGGCACTGGAGTGCAAAGAAGGTAGGATGGGGAAGGCAGGCTGACACTGGCAGTGTTGGTAGACAAGAGTCCTCCAGCCACAAAGCTTTGAGCCTAAACAGCACCAGCGAAGAGAGTGTTGAGCCCCTGGGGTGTGGCTCAAGCCTGTCTGACTTGGTGTGTTTTCCCTAAGCCCGGCCTCCCTCCACTCTGTCCTAACTGCATTTGCTGACTCACAGTCCAGAGAGGTCTCTGGCACATATCCCTGGGGAAAGGCTGTGTCACAGCTAAGGTGGTGGCACTGTTCCTGTCCACCACCTTGTTCCTCTCCATATGTTGCTTCTCCAGCTGTCTCCTGCATGTGGGTCTGCGGGTCTTTCCCATCGTGGTGAGGGAGATCTGGGCTGTCATTCCTACAGGAGTTGTTCCCTTTTTTGTGCCAGCCTTTGCAGAGCTACAGACAGATATTCATGAGCTGACAAGTGACCTGGATGGAGCCGGGATCCCTTTCCTTGATTACAGAACCTACACCATGAGGGTGCTTTTCCCTGGCATCGAAGATCATCCAGTCCTGAGGGATCTGGAGGTAAGAAGTCAACACCTGCTTCTGAATCCTGTCCTGCCTCCCTGTGTGGTCCTGAATGGCAGAGATTCTGTGTCAGTGGTGGGGACGTGCTGGCTTACTGTGTGTCCTGCTAGGGATGAAACAGCACCTCAGGAACAATCCATGTGGAAAGGGGGGAATTGCTGCTGCTGTCTTAGATCTGAGAATTGTTAAGGTTGGAAAAGACCTCTAAGATCATCGAGCCCACCCATTAACCCAGCACTGCCAGTTCCACCACTAAACCATGTCCCCAAGTGCCACATCCACACTTCCAGGGATTGTGATTCCACCACTTCTCTGGGCAGTCTGTTCCAATGCCTGACCACCCTTTTAGGGAAGAAATATTTCCTAATATCCAATCTAAACCTCCCTTGGCACAACCTGAGGCCATTTCCTCTTGTCCTGTCACATCTTACCTGTTACATTCTGTTTGATCACTCCCTTAATTGAAAGACTCTCATAGATCTGTGTGCATTTGGTCTACTCTATAAAGGTTCTCCTTGGTTTTCATCCTGCTGTGGCTTGATTTTCAGACTGGCTTAATTAGTTACTGCTGTGCAGGGGCCAGGGGAAAAGGTTGTGTGGCAGAGCAGCACACTTGCCTGTGCCACTCCAGCTTTGCATGACCCTCACGCTACCAAGAGGGCAGGATTTTTTTGTGGCAACCTCTGTGAAAATAACCTCCTGTCACTGAAGGAGCTTCACCTTTGCTGCCCTCTGTGGTTTGCAGTGAGGTCAGAGAAGCACAGCATCAGTTTGCCCACACCTTCCTCCTCCACCTCAACTCTCTCAACAACAGTGGTGGGAGGACATTCAGACATTGCACACCAGTGTTGGGATCTCCACACAGCCTGTGTTACCTCAGTGGTGACAGAGAGTCTGATGGGAGCCCAGGTGAGTTCTGCCAGGCTGAAATCTGCTTCAGGCTCTGGCAGATGGACAGGCTCTGCTCTAGGAGTACCTGGGCCAGAGAATCGGGAGCTACACCACGGACAAGGTTGTTGGCTGAGCTCTTTGCAAAGTCTTTGCCAGGTTCTGATCTTCAGAGAGGCTCTGGCATGGGCTGGTGAGATTGCTGGAGGCCAAGCCTGGGGTTAGTTGGCAGGAAGGAGAAGCAGGAGCTGGCACAGGCAATGCCATGCTTGGCTGGCTGTGTAATCAGAGACGCCTGCTCGTCTTCGCTCCTTCCATTCGGAAGAGCCAAAATTCATCCAACTGTATGGAAAGAACCATTCAAAAGCCTGATCTGTCAGCAAGAAGGACTTGTGGGACTGGGTAGGAGGCTGAGTTGCACATTGACTACTTTATATCCTTGTCTTTGGGGTGCAGCTAAGTGGCCTCAAGCTGTTTTCCCTTAGGATGAGCAGCTCAGCAGCTTCCACAAATGAGGACGCGAAATGCAGGGTGCTGAATCTGCCCCTCACATGTCTGTGCACACACACACAAACACTTTCATTATCCCCACAGCCAATTTCAATCCCTACATTCATTAACCCCAGACAGCTGATCACAGAATAGCATCTGACCCCTACAGAGGTCTTAGCACGGATGCTCCCATATGTAGATACACACAGAGCTAATGTTTCAATCCGCCACCTTTGATCCCTTCTTCCTTTCATTCCATTCATTATTTTTTTCCCCTTAATCCTCTGCAAAGCTTCAACTCAATGTCAACATCCTTGGTACCAACATGAAGGCAGGTCCCTTTCTGCTCCCTTCTCTGTGGCACCAAGTAGTTGCTATTTATGGCAAAAGGCTCCAGCACAGATCCTGCAGTGAGAAGATCTTACTTATTTCCAGTTCATTTGCTAATTAACTGCTTCCAGATGCAGCACAAAATACTTCTCTTGTTAATTTTTTTTTTATTTTAATTCTCCATAATAACCCCAGGACAGACAATATTAAATGTTCAAGCAAGTGAGTTAAAAATAATTATTGGCAGGATGGGTGGTAGTGGTTTGTTGGTTGGTTGGTTGGTTGTCTCAAGCTATTTAGGAAGCAATTGATTTCCTGTATACAAAATGAGTGAAGAACTCTAATTTCCAGAATTAAAAAGTAATGACTCTCCAAGGGGCCTTGCATTAGTTGGTTGTTTAAACATGCCAATTTTATTTTGTAATAAAGTACCAAATTTGGTGGTTATTAATAAATACACATCTCAGTGGTGTGTGTTCCTCTTTGGTGAAACCATCCAGCTTCCAGAGAGGGTTTTTTCAGGGACTGGAACAGTTTCAGCAATATGGTGGAATGAGTTTGGGGTTCTCTATTTAGGCTCCATTTTTATCTACAGTCAGAAGGATCAGAAAAGGTAAAGCCCACCATGGACTGTGGAGCTCAGGCTCCAGTGCTGAGGTCCTAAATTCTTCTGCATAAAAACTAGTTCAGCATCTGTCACAGGTTTGGCTGAGCTGTTACCAACCCTGGACTGGCTCCCCTTCCCCCCCAGAACTTTCCCAGCAAAGGAAAGGGAAAAGAACTGAAAAGAAATGCACTCAAAAGAAACTGAACTGAATAAAAAGAAGAAATTATATTTTCTAACATTTAAAACCACACTGTATACACAATACGTAGGATCCCACCCCCCAGGGGAAAGGGAAAAGGGGAAAAGGGGACTGATCAACTAGAAAATTGAGAGGAAAACAAAATCAAACCGAAAGGAACAAATGAATCAGACAAACACAATTAAAAACCTCAAGGAAGGGGAACAAGCATGAAACAATCTCACCAAAACAGGAGAACCACCAACAACCAGAGGGATCAGACTCCAGCCTCCCACCAGCTCCCTGGCCCAGGAAGGAAAACAAGCCTAAACCCCTCCTCCCCTGCCACGTGGAAGACACGTGTGGAATACTTTTAACTTCCTTAGATACAATGGTTAGTGAGGAAGCCATGGGGCAAACCATTACAAGCATCCCCTCACAGCTGAGAAATATATTAGAGACTTTTCAACCTGTCTCCAAACCACCTCACCTCCCAAACCCAGGGATTCCACTGCAGTGGAACTTGGTGTCCCTTCACACCTTCATCTTCCTACCAAGGTGTCATCACCATCTCAGCCACTGCCTCACTGCATCTTTTCATCCTCTCAAAACTTGACCCCAGGCTTTCTTTCCCATTCACTTTCTTGCTGCCTCTCCTAAAGCTGAGCCCCAAATCTCTGTAAGGAGGTTTCTTGCAGGGATTAGAAAGAAATTTTAGATGAAATTAGACTAAGACTTCAATTTGGCTAAAATAAAACTGTAACATGGTGTGGTACCACACTTAGGCATGAGAAATCCTTTTTTGATGTGCTGTTCAGAGAGGGAAACTCAAGATTGGAAAAAAATCCTCTGGGTAGGAGTTCTCCAAGGCTTCCTAGCCATTAGATGATGTGTGGACTCTTTCTCTCATCCCTTCATAGAATCATAGAATCAATAGGGTTGGAAAAGACCTCCGAGATCATCAAGTCCAACCCTTGGTCCAGCTCCAGTCCATTTACCAGATCATGGCACTCAGCTGGAGGAGCTGGAGGGATGAGGGCAGAGAAGTAACAAAGGATGTGCAACCCATTTGGGGAGATCTGCCAGGGGAAATTGAAGTTGGAGATCAGAAAAAAATCTTTGCAGAGAGAGTGCTCAGGCATTGGAATGGGCTGCCCAGAGAGGGGGTGGATTCCCCATCCCTGGAGGTTTTTCAGCTGAGCTTGGCCGTGGCACTGAGTGCCATGATCTGGTAAAGGGACTGGAGTTGGACCAAGGGTTGGACTTGATGATCTCAGAGGTCTTTTCCAACCCAATCCATTCTATGATTTATGATTCTATGACAGTGGGTAGTGAGGGAAAGGCATAAACTCCCTTTCTCCTTGTGCAGGTCCCTGGCTACAGGCAGGAACGGGTGGAGAAAGGCCTGAAACTCTTTGCCCAGCTCATCAACAACAAGGTCTTCCTGCTGTCCTTCATCCGCACGCTGGAGTCCCAGCGCAGCTTCTCCATGCGCGACCGCGGCAACGTGGCCTCGCTCATCATGACGGTGCTGCAGAGCAAGCTGGAATATGCCACTGATGTCCTCAAACAGCTCCTGGCAGACCTCATAGACAAAAACCTGGAGAGCAAGAACCACCCCAAGCTGCTGCTCCGCAGGTAAGGATGGCTGGGGCTGGAGGGGTGTATTGGGAAACCTGCGCCCCACTGTCAGACAGAACCATCGTGGTCATCTCTGGAGAAATGGAGTGTCTGTAGATCTTGCTCCATCTCCTTCCTAACCAAGGAGTGGTCAGGGATTAATGGTTACATGTCAGGATATGATGAGGTGCAACCCCCCTGAGGAGCCATTTTCCCCCCCCGGGTCGGTTCCCGTTAGTTACAGAGTTGGGTTAAGTTACGGTTAAGGAATTAGAAGTTCCAGAACTAATCTCTTGGTTTTCATGTGGTTCCTCCAGAAAGCTTCATAAGGGCAGCAAAAGCCCCTGCTTCCTAATCCTTCTTTTGGACTTTTATGTGCTTAAAATGTTCATTTAGGCTTATTCTAGCTTTTAACCTAAAAACTCCAACTCTGTTGTGTAGGACCTCTAATTATATCACAGAACAGGCTGTATTGTCTCTCTGGTGAGAATTATCACAACTTCTTCCATCTCCTGCCTGGGCTTTGGACTTCTCAGCTTTGTTTCTTATTCCTTGATTCACTGTGGACACCTGGAGAGTCTTCAGCTGCATTGTGGGGTCTCCTGTCTCTCCCAGAGCTTTGGAGCTGGGAGTTCATGGAAGTCAACAGAAGAGCTGGTTTTATACAAGGGCACAAGTTTGGATTGATGCTTCTGGGCCTGGTCTAAGATCTAAACTCCACCATTCTGTGGGAAACCTCGAGTTAGAAACCTACTGCTCCATAATTAATGTGCTTTTCCTGCCTAAGGAAGTGCTGCCTCTTCTCCCTTTAGGATCAGATTCGTCTCCTTTTCACGGTCTGAACTAATCCTTCTGGTCTTAAGTAACATCAGGGAGACTTCTGGAGATGAATGACCTTTGCTACTGCTCAGAGCCAACTCTGAGGAGCCCTCAGCTGATCATGATGGATGGCTTGGGCAGCAAAGAGATCTCTGGTGCCTTCTGGGAGGCTTTTTCTCTGGCACATGGCCCACTGTAGACAAGCTGCAAAAAAGGGAGCGGAAGGCACTTCCTGGCATTCAGGGCAGCAATGCCAGGGGCAGAGACTGGACTTGGCTTTGGTGCCAGTTGACTCCCTGATGTGATTCAAGCCCTACAGCCTGGCTGGTGACCACCCTGCAGCTGTCCCCAGGCTCCCTCTCTGTGCTTCTCCTCTGATGCTGGATGGCACCACCTCCTTCCAACCATCTCCTTCCAACCATCTCCTCCCTTCACTTGCTGCTTTTTCTTCCCCTTTCTCCATCTCTTTATTTTCCCTGGTTGTTCATCACTGTCTTGTCCATCTTTCCTCTTTCTCCTTCCAGCTCTTTTCTAACTCTAGGCCACTTTGTTGGAAATTAATTGTGGCCTTTGGAAGGAGAGCCAGTGAACAGAGAAGGCACATCCACTATTCCAAGCTCTCAAAACACAAGGAGAAATCCAAGATGTGGTTTGTGCTCTGAGGTGGAGGTCCTGCCCTGAGCAGCACCAGAACAGAACACATGAATATCTCAGTGCCTTGGGTCAGATGTCAGTGTGAGGTTCTCAGACAATGATTTGGAGGAGCTGGATTCATCTTGATGCTTCCCCTCCTTCCCCATGAGTCTGTGGGTGGAAGGGAATCTTCCAACACCTTTCTGCAGTGGCAGTTTTGGAGGTATTTGACAGAAGGAAGGAGCTGACAGAAGTGATTTTCTCACCTCACTTGAGTCCAGTGTTGGTCCCACATGATACTACAGCCTGAAAAAGAGATATTCAAGGCAGAGAAAAAGAACAAGCAAGAGCCCTTGGGTGGCTTTGGTGAGAGCCAGGACAAGGAGGACCTACTTTAATTCATCCAGGAAGAGACTTGTGCTTGTTCTTGAGCAACACCAGTGCATGTACTGGAGCCAGCAGAGGTTTCTCCTGTGCTCGTGGTGTCCACACCACATTTCCAGGTCTGAGTCAGTCCTTCTGTTGGAAAAGTTCACTCTGAAGCCTCGAGCTGGATCTCTGATGGAGGACAGAGTGTTCAAGGGCAAAAGGATGAGCTCTGTGAGTGCTCCACATTGACACATAGAGGAGTGTAATCACTCCCAAATGCCAGGGAGATAGGCAGTGCCAGATAACTGTTCCCCAGTGATTTAGATCTGTCTTGAGTATTTATACAGCCTACTTGACATATGGCCTGGCTCTGAGCTCCTCATATTTGATGGATTTATCCTCCCTGAGCTCTTTTCAGAAGATTCCCTCAAATGTTGTCAACTCCTTTCCGTTGTTGAAGAAACTGAAAAACAGACCTAGAGGGATTTCTAGTCACAGGAGAATCAACCAGGCAGTAAAACAGAGAACCCAGGACGTGCTTCATCCTGGTATTGTCATGCCAGGCTTTCCATGGGGCTCAGAGACCTGGACAGCAAGATGGACAAGGTCAATATTTTCAGTAGTTCTTTGATATAACCAGCATGACTGTCTCATTTATAATTTGCCTTTTCTCCCTTCCTGATTTTAGGACAGAGTCTGTAGCTGAGAAAATGCTCACCAACTGGTTCACCTTCCTTCTCTACAAGTTCCTCAAGGTAAGAGGAGCAGCATCCCTGGAAAAACAGCTGCTTTAATACATTTCTTCTTGGTGAGGTTCAGTTGGGGCAAAAACTTCCCAGATATAAAGGAAAAGGCTTTTTTTTTTTCCTCTGGAAGGAGGTCACTGCCTAATAGGAGATGGGGTTGTTTTCTGATCCAGGGAGAATAAAGAAGGACACTTTGTTAGAGAAGCAGCCTGCTGGTCTTCCTCTGGTGGGATCTAAGGGTCAGTGCTGGAATGTGTAGGAGACCTGTATGGAAAAATGCTCTCCTTTTACTCACAGACTGGGATCTCCATCATGTGGTGGCCCATATTTTCAGTGCAGAGTGGCTGGAGATCTCCTTCCACCCAGTTCAGAGGCAGAAGTGACACCCAGCCCCACCTGGAAGGACACTCAACAGCAAAAGAGTGAAAGAACCCTCTGAGCCCTCTTTTTCCTCCTGGAAGGTCTCCTTGGGGTGGTGTGGGGTAAAAAAAAAAAAGTCTTTCAACTTTTGAGGACTGCTGGGTGATGGCAGTTTTCCCTTGGGGACCACACTGAGCCCCAGGCAGGACAATTGCCAAGAGACTTTTGGGAAAGAGCTGGGCTTGCACCTCTCCCCCACTCCCAGTGCAGCTGCTAAAGATCCTCACACCTTCCAGCCTCATTTGGAGAGAATAACCACCCTCTGCCTGGCAATTCAAGGCTTGACAAATAAACCCCAATCCCCTGAGCCTTCCTCAGTTCAAGGATGAACACATGGGAAAGTTTTGAAGGTCCCTGGAAGGTAATTTCAGTGACTTCAGTATCAGATCCCTGCTTTCAGCTGAAAGGAAAGGATATAAGGAGGTGACTCTCTAAAGAGCTGCTTTTATAATAGGCTTTTTTCACCCCACTCAGCTACTTGTCTTCTTGCCTTAGCCTGAACAGAGGCCTGATAAGGGCAGGAGACAGGCACACAGAAGCAATATGCTGCTGGCAGATAAGCTAATTAAGTGGGAGACAGGTGTAGGAACTGAAAAAGGGACCACTTTGCTTCTGATTATTAACTTGTTTTCGCTGGGATTTACACCAGGGGAGGATGACCTCGCTCCCTGAGCTGGGACACACTCCAGGGGGAGAGGGTGGGTGAGGAGGGGAGGATGGAGGGATGAAGGGGGAAAGAAGGAGGAGAAAGCACAAGGAGGGAGACATGGCAGAGAATGTGCTGAGGGAGGGCAGCAAGGGAGGAGAGGGTGGGAAAAGTGTGGGGAAGGGAGAAAGGGCAGTGAGTGTGAATGATGAGGGGAGATCAGGGAGAGGTGTGTTTGCTGGCCTTGTGTGGGCTCCACACATCTGACATCTCTGGTGCAACCACACTGATCCATCCAGGGCCACTTCTGCCCTGGGTCATGGAGCTGCTCTTGCCTGAGCATCCCTATTGGCCTCCAGCATGAGTGCTCAGGGGGACTGTGGGCTCTGCCCAGACAGGCAGGATGGGGCCCCAGCAGTCCATCCCCCTTCCAGACCTGCCTGCAGGTCCTCTGGAACCCATCAGTTCAGGAAAGATATTGAGGTGCTGGAGTGGGTCCAGAGAAGAGCAACGAGGCTGGAGAAGGGACTGGAGCACAAGTGCTGTGGGGAGAGGCTGAGGGAGCTGGGGGTGTTTAGCCTGGAGAAGAGGAGGCTCAGAGGTGACCTCAGCACTGTCTGGAACTCCCTGAAGGGAAGTTCTGGCCAGGTGGGGGTTGGTCTCTTCTCCCAGGCACTCAGCAATAGGACAAGGGGGCACGATGGGCTCAAGCTCTGCCAGGGGAAATTGAAGTTGGAGATGAGAAAAAACTTCTTTGCAGAGAGAGTGCTCAGGGATTGGAATGGGCTGCCCAGAGAGGGGGTGGATTCCCCATCCCTGGAGGTTTTTCAGCTGAGCTTGGCCGTGGCACTGAGTGCCATGATCTGGTAAATGGACTGGAGTTGGACCAAGGGTTGGACTTGATGATCTCAGAGGTCTTTTCCAACCCAATCCATTCTATGATTATAAATATTCCTCCAGTGCAGAGCTCCAGCCTGGTGGCACTGACGGGAAGAGCTGTCAGTGAAGAGCTGAAGTCCCAGAGTTGCCAAGGAACACTGACCCCTTTGTGCCATGACAGGGCACTTGGGGATTGGTTTTCCAGGACTGGTTGCACTCTGTGGAAGTGGAGGGCTGTTCTTAGGCTGTGTGGAACAGACTGATGGATTGGTCTTGAGAGATTTGGCATGGCAAGCCACGGCAGTCACCGAGAAGCTGCATAGGTTTGGTTCTCACCTCCACTTCTCTTGTTTCACCTCCTGGCTGTCTCTCTCCCCTGCAGGAGTGTGCTGGAGAACCCCTGTTTTCCCTTTTCTGTGCCATCAAGCAGCAGATGGAGAAGGGTCCCATCGATTCCATCACGGGGGAGGCTCGGTACTCACTGAGTGAGGACAAGCTCATCCGGCAGCAGATCGACTACAAAACACTGGTGAGTGCTCTGAGCTCCTGGGGGCTTGTCCAGAACCTTCTAGCAAAAGGGGATTTAGAGAAAGGAAGCCAGTGGTGGCCATGCTGACCCTCTGGGACACCTTGTCCCTGTATCCCAGCAGGGGAACCCTGCTGAAAACTGGCTGTTAAACTTCAAAATCTGGTTCTCCCATGAGGATTTCAGCATCAAGGGATATGTCAGAGTGGAGGGATCTGTTAGGTCTGCTCTAGAACTAGTGCAGCCATTCCTCTTGAGAAAGCACAAGGCAAAGAAAAAGGCACTTGATTTAAAGATTTCAAGAGAGAAAACTAATCCCTGTCACTGAGTCATTTGCTTCAAAATGGAATTGTGTGCCTGGTGCAAGATACATGTTGCATATGGGCAGCTTTAGCTTCTACTCTGAGATTACACCCTTTTCCCACTTGATTAAAGAGCAGCAATTAAAGAGCATTAGATATCTCTTCTTAGCCTGTTTTTGGGCCTTCCTTCTTTCCTGGATACACTAAATCCACTGAGCTCCCGAGTCTCAGTGGGATAAATCTCACTTTCTAAATCTTCAACAATCCTTGTAATTTATCCATTTCCTGTGTCTTTGCTCTCAGAAAACCCCAACCCCGAATTTTAGGAGGGTTCAGATTATTTTATTTGCAGTTTCAGATGAAGGACATCGTTTCACTTAACTCTAAGATAGCTCTGCAAGCTGTGTCCAATCACAGAATCACAGAATGAGTTGGGTTGGAAAGGGCTTTAAAGGTCATTTAGTTCCAACCCTCAGTTGATGTTGGCTCCTTGACCTGTCTTAAACCTTAGCTCAGGTGGGCTGATGTTGAAATGCCTGCTTGTCTTCAGTCTAGAGCTGAGCTTTGATTGAATCCAGGCCTGATGGGGGCTTAGACTTTATTCTTAAATAAACCCACAGTTTTCTTTTGCATATTAGAAACGTGACTTCCCTGTGCAATCAGCAACGTGGAGCTTCTTTGCTGCTCCACGTGATTTTCTGGTGATTCAGAGGCTGATCTCACCTGGAGAGAGAGAGAGAGCAGAAGGAAGGAGAACACGGACACAGAGTGATCACTTGCACCAAAGGAAATCCCCCCTGATCCTTTTGGGCTTGCTAGAAAGCAGCCAGCAAAGGGTAGTAATTATACAGCAGCCTGAACAAAGCTCTCCTCCTTCCCTTTGTGCTGTTTGATGTTAATCAGCTCTCCCTCTTACATCTCAAGAGCAGACAAATATATCCCGATAGGAATCTCAGCAGATTTACAGAGATCAGCTTTCCTGAAGGAGATTAAAAAGAAGCAGAATGTGAATAGGATTGTTCTTCGTTTCTGTTTCTCTTTATTTCTGTTTTATTTTGTCCTTCTTCTGCCTTCCTTGAGCAGTCTGACGTCTTATTAAAAATAGGCAGTAATGAAATTAAACTAGAACTCCTTTGTTTGTAATGTGGGAATTCCCTGAGTGTTTCCTGCTCTGTATCACTGTGAGTTTGGTAAAATTCACAGGGATTTTCACCTCTCATGAGGGCTGGATGACTTCTTGGCTGAGTTAACCCCCAACTCCAGCAGTTTGACACATGGAGATGGGCTGTTTACTGCCATTATTCCAGGAAAACAAGGCCTGGGCTCCTTTTGGAAGGCCCAGATGATCTTGGGGGTCTTTTCCAAAGTAAATGATTCTATAATTTATTCTTTAGCCTTCATTAATCATGACCTGGAAAAGATAAAGCTTCAGGGTGACTTTAACTGTGGCTTTCTGGTACCTGAAATGAGCCTACAAAAAAGATGGAGAGAGACTATTGGCAAGAGCATGGAGTGACAGGATAAAGGGAATGGCTTCAAACTGACAGAGAGTTGGTTTAGAGTATGTTTAGAACAAAAATCTGTACTGTGAGGGTGGTGAGGCCCCTGGCACAGGTTGCCCAGAGAAGCTGTGGCTGCCCCATCCCTGGAAGTGTCCAAGGCCAGGCTGGATGGGGCTTGGAGCAACCTGGGCTAGTGGAAAGTGTCCCTGCCCATGGCAGGGGACTGGAATTTGATGATCCTTAAGGTCCCTTTCAACCCAAACCATTCTATGATTCTATTCTATGACCTAATATTTTAAAACATGGGTTTGAATATGGTTTGAGTGAAAGGCAGATCCAAAGGAACTGACTTATCTAGAGAATAAAAAAAAAGAAGACAGAGCACATTCAGACACCTGGAATTAATTGATTTTACAACACACATCTCATGCACTAAATTCAGATTGTTTTGGTCTGACTTTTCACCAAGCCAGGTAGCTCCAAGTTGCAGTCTGCCAGGTCCTGCAGGACTCAGGGAAACAGCCCTCAGTGTCCAAGGGTCTTTGCAGTCTATAAAATTCCTGTGCCTACAAGAGATTTTTCAGCCCAGGAGAAACCAACCCACTTACAGATGTGATTTGCAGCTAAACACCAGGTCTTCCCCAAGCTGTGAACCCCCCCAGAGAAACCCCCTCTTGTGTTAGTGCCTTCATTACCAGCCAGTGCTCACCATCTGTGGTCTGCTGTGCTCTTAAAACCCAGCTCCATCCTCCCTCTCTGAGCCACAGGCACAGCTCAGCCCTGCTGGTTCCCATCTGCCTCTGCCAGAATCCGTGGGGCCTTTTAGCCATTCACCAAATGACAATCCAGATGCAGAGACTTCACTCCTACTGCCACTGCTCTGCCACCACTGGGAGATGACAAACCATCCATCTCCTGCACCAGCTTCATTTCCAAATCATCATTGGCACCTTCCAGCTGGATGGTGGGTGCTGGTGTGGTGGACACAGCTCAGCACCTGCAGGAGCTGTTGTTGGCCTGGCAGGGTAGCCCAGATTGTTTTAAAGAACACTGAAGTGCCTAATTTGGGGGACTTAACTGGACTTGAGCTGTTTGCATCAGAGATTCAAATGACACAGGGCAGCAAAGACCTCTGTGTGTTAGAAGCTGTCAGGAGTGTTGGCTAATTAGTGCTGTGGGTGATAGGGAGGAGCTGCCCAGAACATCCTGAGAAGTGACGTGCCCTGTGTGGTCCCTGCACAGCCTGATTGGATCCTCTCTCCTGGGAACAGATTCCAGGTGGATAAAGATAATTTCAGCTGCCTTTGGCTAAGGCTTTTCAGGGAGTTTGGTGGCAGAGGGAAAGTCATTACCAAGATATTGGAACAGGTTGTTGATGCCCCATTCCTGAAGTGCCCAAGGTCAGGCTGGATCGGGTTTGGACCAACCTGGTCTGAAAGGTGTCCCTGCCTATAGCAGGGAGTTTGGAATGAGATGGTCTTTAAGGTCCCTTCCAACCCAAACCATTCTGGGATTCTATAATTTTATGATAACAGAAGGCTTTCCTATGCTTGACTTTTTGGGGTCCTTCTCCATTTTTCTTCACCAAACCTCTCTGTATGAAACCCCTTTGAACCTTCCAGCTCAGTCTAGAAGGGAGGGGACTTCTGTCCCTAGGGCAGATACTGGGGGGACATCCAGGTCTCAGGTCAGAGCACTCAAACATTGCAGAGGACTTGGAGCCATAGGAGTGGTCACAAGCTGTGCCTTTATTATTTAAATGCCAGTAATCTGTAAGGGCCACCAGGGCTTAGCTGGGCTAAGCTTTGTGTGTATATAAGACATTTAGAGACAGTTCATGGCTGGAAGGGCTGGCAGATTAAAAAAAAAAACCCCAAGGATGTAGAAAAAGGTCAATAAACACAAATCAATGAGATGACATGTCCCAAGGTCATACAGAGTTAGGAGGACAGCAGATCTCAGAGGTTACTGCTCTGTGTGCTCCCAATCCCATTCCTTCTCATACTGACCCCACAACTGGCACATCCTTACATGGCACAAACCTCAGTGCAGGACAGAACAGCAGTGCCAAGTGCTGGTGTCCTCTCAGTGCCAAAACATCCACATCCTTGAGTGACACTGAAGTCTTCTCTCCCCTTCCTCCATTTTGCCAGCTCTGCCCCTCAGGGCTCCAAGGCAGGTGATGGGTGGGGGAGCAGCAACAGTGACTGCATTTAGGAGATCAGCACTGCAAAACTTCCCTCAGGGTGACTAGTCCTGTAGGAATACAACACAGGCCATCACAGGGTCTCTTCCCCACCAGCTGACATCAAAGATTCCAAGTGGTTGTAGCTGATCCCTCTGCAGAGGGACCTGAATAGACTTGAGAAATGGGCTGATTTCAATGGTATGAAGTTCACCAAGGCCAAGTGCAGGTCCTGCCCTTTGGCCACCCCAACCCCATGCAGCGCTCCAGGCTGGGCACAGAGTGGCTGGAGAGCAGCCAGGCAGAGGGACCTGGGGGGCCTGAGGGACAGGAAGCTCAACAGGAGCCACCAGTGTGCCCAGGTGGCCAAGAAGGCCAATGGGATCCTGGCCTGGATCCAAAGTAGCGTGGCCAGCAGGCCCAGGGCAGTGACCCTTCCCCTGGACTCTGCCTTGGGGAGGCCACAACTTGAGTGTTGTGTTCAGTTCTGGGCCCCTCAGTTGAGGCAAGAGCTTGAGGGGCTGGAGCGGGGCCAGAGAAGAGCAACGAGGCTGGAGAAGGGACTGGAGCACAAGTGCTGTGGGGAGAGGCTGAGGGAGCTGGGGGTGTTCAGCCTGGAGAAGAGGAGGCTCAGAGGTGACCTCAGCACTGTCTGGAACTCCCTGAAGGGAAGTTGTGGCCAGGTGGGGGTTGGTCTCTTCTCCCAGGCACTCAGCAATAGGACAAGGGGGCACGATGGGCTCAAGCTCTGCCAGGGGAAATTGAAGTTGGAGATCAGAAAAAAATTCTTTGCAGAGACAGTGCTCAGGCATTGGAATGGGCTGCCCAGAGAGGGGGTGGATTCCCCATCCCTGGAGGTTTTTCAGCTGAGCTTGGCCGTGGCACTGAGTGCCATGATCTGGTAAAGGGACTGGAGTTGGACCAAGAGCTGGACTTGATGATCTCAGAGGTCTTTTCCAACCCGATCCATTCTATGATTCTATTCTATGATTCTCTTCTATGATCAGCACTGCAGGAGCAATGGGATTGGTTCCCTGGCTTACCTTGGTTGTTATGAGTGCAGAGAAAAATTTCTTGCTCCACAAGAAAACAGCTGGAAAACACCAATGGAGAGCTGATGTGAAACCTGGGGCACATATGGCAGAGCCTCTGTGCTCTGGGAAAGGAGTTGGTTTCTATAAGTGATGTTTGAATTCCCTAAAATGCTGACAGGAGACTCCTGATGGTCATTGTAGTGAACACATGGGAGTTTATAGGGACTATCAGCTTGAAACCACTGAAAGCAAACTTCTTTCAAATATTGCCTTCCCTGCTCCTTCTTCTCATTCCAGCTGAGCTGGAAAAGAGGAAAGCAAGAGCTGCTGTAGTCAAGGCATGAATAATGACTGTGGCTCAGTCAGGCAGAGTTTTCTGACACCTTCCAAAGTTGGCACCCAGTGAAATTCAAGGATAACCAAGCTATAACACCAAATCATCATTGGCACCTTCCAGCTGGATGGTGGGTGCTGGTGTGGTGGACACAGCTCAGCACCTGCAGGAGCTGTTGTTGGCCTGGCAGGGTAGCCCAGATTATTTTAAAGAACACTGAAGTGCCTAATTTGGGGGACTGAACTGGTCTTGAGCTGTTTGCATCCGAGATCAGTCACAGCTTGGACTTTGCTCTGGTTGCCATCAGCTCATTTCACTTCAGCTGAGAACCCTGAGAGAGACCCTCAGAGCACTTTGGTCTCCAAAGTGTGACCCCCAGGACACTCTCACTGCTCCATTTCCCTCCAGGTGTGTAGTAGAATAATTGAGGTTGGAAAACACCTTCAGGATCATCAGTCCAACCATAACCCTAAAGCCAGCCCAGGCTCCCAGCAATCAGGTGTTTATTTTTTGGATACACCCAAAGAGTTTGGAGAGGGAAGAGGTTTCTGCAGGCAAGGAATGGGCATAACCCAGGAGGGCTACATCAACTACTAACCCCAACACTGGGTGCATTTCAACAGTGCTTTTTATGTATAATTCTGTGATCCTTTGAGATGAAAGATGCCACAGAACTGTAAATCTGTGCTGTTATTATTATCTGAATTGATGCTTCTTCAATACTTCTGGAAGTGACACATAAATAATAGCATTACAATCTAATCAATATCTCGTATTTACATCTCCCCTTTCATCCAGCAAGATCACAGAGCCCTTTGTAAGCAGCATCTTCACAAGTCCCTCTTAGTTGAGCAGAACATCACCAAAGGGAGCCTGGTGAGCCAGTGTGTAATTACACTGATATGATTTCACCCTGTTTTAAGCAACTTTTGAGTTCCCACTGCATCTTAGTAGGTGAGGATGGAAAGTGAAGAAGAGTCCAGCAACTCTTGTGTGCTACAGAAAGGAATTTACAGTCAAGATAAAATGTGTCTAAGGCACCAAAACTCACATGTCTGCACTTGTAAAAGTGGCCCAGGAATATTTAATAACTGTTTATAGCCTGGAGCATCAGTGAATGCTCCTTTCAAGTGCAGAGGTGTGCTGAGTTTATAAAACTTTATAGACTTCACACTTCTGTAACCAAAAGGGAGCAGAATGGTCAACATAGACATGGCCAAGGGGCAGCAGGCAGGTTGCTGTTAAAAACTCTGTATGTGTGTGTTTAAGGTTTCCTCCCTTCACCACCCCACATGCTTTGCATTTACTCTTGGACAGAGTCTTGGGAGAAAATTAACTTTTCCTTCAGAGAAATGAGAGGCCTCTCTAGTTGGGTCAATTTTCTTCTTCTATATGTGAAAGCAGAGGTGGTTGATGTTGGCTTGTGTTGCATTTTTTTAAGCAGCCCTGCCTTTCAAATTAATAACATTCTTCTGAGAAGGGTTTGGTGGGTTCCATGGCTGTGCAGATGGATAAACTTAAGGCTTAGAGGTTGAAGAGCATTTTCACCTGAGTTATCAAAGTCAGGTGACGATGCAAAGAAGCCACCACTGAATTAGATCACCTTGCTAGCTCTCTAGGGATCATGGAATGGGTCAGAGGAAAGCTCTGGAGAGCCCTGTGGATATCAGTTTGGCTCCAACCAGAGGCAGACATGATTGCAGTTTTAATGGATTCTCTGCAAAGTGTGCAGCAATAACCATTTTTGCAGAAAGCACCAGAACCCCTGAGCTGATATCCGTGGGCTTTTTATTATTAAGAAAGAAATGCCTTATTGTCAGGGTGGTGATGCACAGGAACTGATTTCTCTGGCTGCTCCATCCCTGGAAGTGTTCAAGGCCAGGTTGGATGGGGCTTGGAGCAACCTGGGCTAGTGGAAGGTGTCCCTGCCCATGACAGGGGAATTGGAATTAGATGATCTTTGCACTCCCTTCCAACCCAAACCATTCTACGATTCTATGATTCAGTTTAATGAAGATGTCAGGGAAATGAGCCTCAAATCCAAAGGGCTGTTCCCACAGGTACAGCAGTTTCAGCTCACAGGGATAAGTGATATGAGACACCAGCTCAGACAAAACTTCACATCAGCCCTAAGCCATGGGCTGCAATATCTGGGAGCCCCCAGCACGTAGCTCAGAGCCAAACACCGAGTCACCTCTAATTCCCTGGGCACAGCTTTGGGTGCATGGAAGCCCCCCATGTGAAACCAGATCTCTGTGCCCTCTTGAAGGAGGGAATACTCTCAATACCCATTTTTCCCCACTGTTGCATCCTAGAGGGCTGCTTGCGGGGTGCAGAAAGCAGCAAGAGGGGCAGCCAGGGGGTGCCTGTGCTGCTGTGGAATGTGTGGTGGCTCTCACTGCCTCTCTCTCAGGTCCTGAGCTGTGTGAACCCCGACAATGTGAACAGCCCTGAGATCCCGGTGAAGATCCTGAACTGTGACACCATCACGCAGGTCAAGGAGAAGATCCTCGATGCCATCTTCAAGAACGTGCCCTGCTCCCACCGGCCCAAAGCTGCTGATATGGATTTGGGTACGTGACTGACCCCAGGCAGGGGGGAAGAGGGGAGGGGGGAGATGGCCAAACTCCATCCAGACACTTCCCTGGGACAAGTGTCCCCCCTCCAGACCAGGTGTACCCTCTGCAAGGCAGAGCAGCACCAACAGCGAGAGGGTAGAGGAGACATTATGTTGGTGTATATGCTCCTGGCTTCTGAAATCTTTG
The DNA here is from genome assembly GCF_047495875.1 of Pithys albifrons albifrons. Classification (NCBI taxonomy): domain Eukaryota; kingdom Metazoa; phylum Chordata; class Aves; order Passeriformes; family Thamnophilidae; genus Pithys; species Pithys albifrons. The sequence continues at coordinate 99,674,491 of NC_092460.1, read as the reverse complement.
TCCTTGAGGACTTAAAAAGACCAGCAGCCACCCTGCTATTCTGCCCACAAAATTCAGCTTGGACAAGGGTGTGGAAAAGGCATGAATGGAATTGTTCTTGCTGTCTTGCCAAAGGCTCCTGGAAAAAGAACACTGGGAGCAAGGATGTTGGGAGGAGTGGGATGTCTGAATTTGGGGTCCACAGGCAGGTGTGATATCACACCTGGAGAGTACTGTGAAAAAAGGTAGAAAAATCTACTGAGGACATTGCTGAGGTGTCTGGTGTGGGGCTGGGTGTGGGCATTGTGGCTGTATCTGCCAGAGTTTCCCCTCAGTGACCTTCACTGAAAGAGGCTGCAGTGGAAAATGCTGGAGTCTGTAAAACCCAGCAAAGTTGTAGAGGAACCAGGAGAAGGAATGGACTGAGGCCAAGAAACAATTCACAGCAATAAAGGAGACAGGAATGAGAGGTCAGGGATTAAAGTTAAGTGTCTCTGTGTGTGTATATGTAGGAGAGGGAGGGATTCCTGACAGAAATTGCTCATGAAAGGCAGTTAGAATAATGAAACAAGCTGCCAAAAACAGCAGCAGTAAAGAACAGATCATAGACATCATCAGGAAAGGACCCACGATGATCCTGGAGCTGCTGTGAGTCAGCAGAGGGATGGTGAGTGCTGGGGTGGGCAGGGAGGGCACGGTGCCAGGGCACAGCACACCACAGGAGTAGGATTTACAGTCGGATCTCTTGACCTATGTGGTGCTGGATGGTGGGCACAGAGCCCACTGTCTTCACATCTCAGACTGGGCGTGAGTGGAAAGCAGTTTGTGTTGCTGTGGGGATGAATGGTGCACCCATAGTGGAATACAGGTGCCTGCTGCAGATGCCTGGGATGAGTTTGACTCCATAGGTTCCATTGGAGCAGGGATAACCATCAGACACAGAACAGGGGTGTGTGTGCAGGGTCCCTGAGAATTTTACAGCCAGGATTGTTGCAGTTTTAAAAACTAAACTTGTTCAAGGCCAGGTTGGACAGGGCTTGGAACAACCTGGTCGAGTAGAAGGTGTCCCTGCCCACGGCAGGAGGTTGGAACTAGCTGATCTTGAATCCAACCCAAACCATTCTGTGATTCTATGACCCGAGTTGTTCTGAGGACCAGAAAATTCCAGAAAGTAGATAGGAGCATGTGCACCCCTCAGAGGACTGGCTTGCCCATAGTGCCAAGAGACTGGCTAATGAGCAGCTCTTTCAGCAGTAGCACTGGGGTGCAGATGGGAAGGAATAAACTCAAAACATAAAAAAATACCCTTTTATAGTAGAAGAGTCTTGCAGCAACAATATGACACTCCAGCACAGCAGCTCCCAAGATGGGAGGAGCATGAGCAGAATGGGGGTACTAATTGACAGGAAGCTCAACAGGAGCCACCAGTATGCCCAGGTGGCCAAGAAGGCCAAGGGGATCCTGGCCTGGATCCAAACTAGCGTGGCCAGCAGGCCCAGGGCAGTGACCCTTCCCCTGGACTCTGCCTTGGGGAGGCCACACCTTGAGTGTTGTGTTCAGTTCTGGGCCCCTCAGTTGAGGAAAGAGATTGAGGGGCTGGAGCGGGGCCAGAGAAGAGCAACGAGGCTGGAGAAGGGACTGGAGCACAAGTGCTGTGGGGAGAGGCTGAGGGAGCTGGGGGTGTTTAGCCTGGAGAAGAGGAGGCTCAGAGGTGACCTCAGCACTGTCTGGAACTGCCTGAAGGGAAGTTCCGGCCAGGTGGGGGTTGGTCTCTTCTCCCAGACACTCAGCAATAGGACAAGGGGGCACGATGGGCTCAAGCTCTCCCAGGGGAAATTGAAGTTGGAGACCAGAAAAAACTTCTTTGCAGAGAGAGTGCTCAGGCATTGGAATGGGCTGCCCAGAGAGGGGGTGGATTCCCCATCCCTGGAGGTTTTTCAGCTGAGCTTGGCCGTGGCACTGAGTGCCATGATCTGGTAAAGGGACTGGAGTTGGACCAAGGGTTGGACTTGATCTCAGAGGGCCTTTCCCACCCAATCCATTCTGTGATTCCTCACATCCAGCCACAGCTCCATCCCAGCTATTTCACAGTAAAGATGTTTGTTGGCACTGGGCATCGTTCAGTGAGGTTGAAGGCAGCAAGAGGAGAGCAGAAAGCATTCCTGGCCATTAGGAACCAACCCCAGAGCTCTCAGGATCAACCTGCCCCAGGCTGAATGCTCAGGACTGCAGAGGGGCTGGAGCAACCTGTGCTCACAGTAGGTCAGAGCAGAGGACTGTAATCTGGCCTTGAAATCAATGTCTTTTAAACAGCAACATTGTTGTCTATCCCCATTACCTTTCCAGGGCTTTCTGTCTGTGTCCAGCCCGAATTGCTCCTGTGGAAAGAAGTAAACAAGCTAAGGAGTTGTTGTGAGTTGTTAAAAGCAGGGGAGCTGCAGGCACGGGGACTCTGTGTGTGTCACAAATGACATAATGTGTGGAACTCACCCAGAAACTCATGCAGGGGGCTGTCAGCTGAAAGCACTTCTTTTGGACACCCTGAGGTTATATTTTAGTCCAACCCCCCTCAACTGCAGCCCTCTGAGTAGAGACTTCTTTCCACAGTGGCGATTTTTGTTATTATCATGTTTTGAAGCCCTCGCCATAAATGAAATACCTCATCTTTGGGAAAACATTGAGGTGTGTGGATCACAAAGCAGGAATTTGGCTTCATGCTGAGGCATTTGCTCTTCCCTGTGTTTGGGCTGTGTTTTGAAAGGGTCTGCTGAGGTGGGGGGAGCTGCCAGGTTGGCTGCCTTGCATTCAGTGATGCTGTTTCAGGCTCATTGTGGACCATGTCAGGCAAGTTCTTGCTGCCTCACCAGCTGTGGAGTTCATTTAAACTGGAAATGTTTAAACTGGGTGCAACTCCAGGATATACAGAGTAAGGCTGACAACTTGCATGTATCTGTCCTGAAGATAAGCTGAGAGCTGGGGCAGTTCAGCCTGAAGAAGATTTCAGGGAGACCTCACAGCCCCTTCCAGTGCTTAAAGAGGCTCCAAGAGGGCTGGAGAGGGACTTGGACAAGGGCCTTGAGGGACAGGACAAGAGGAAATGGTTTTAAGCTAAGAGAGTGGGTTTAGATCAGATGTTAGAAGGAAATTCTTTACACAGAGGGTGGTGAGGCCCTGGCACAGGTTGCCCAGAGAAGCTGTGGCTGCCCCATCCCTTGGAAGTACTCAAGACCAGGTTGGGTGGGTCTTGGAGCAACCTGGGCTAGTGGAAGGTGTCCCTGAAGGGGAAGAGAACTGAAAGATCATTAAGGTTCTCTCCCACCCAAAGCCTTCTGTGGTTCTGTGATTCATTCCATATAGAATGAAGTTATTCCCAGGCATGCTCTGAAATGAACTCTTATTCCCAGCCATGTTGGTCCTTTCTCCATCCCAGAAACAGAGCTGAGTTTCTCCTCTCTTTCTAGAGCTCATCATACAGACATTTACCCCCTTTTTTTTCCCTACCCACTTGGCTATACTGGTGCCTGCAGCACACAGACAGAGGGTTTATTTTCCTGTTTCCTGTGCCAAAAGGCCTCCCACCTGGAAAGTAAGACTAAAAGCAGCCCCCCAGCTCTTCAGACTAATTCTTCAGGAGCACGAGTGATCATGGAACAGGCATCAGGTCTGGGTGAGCCACATGCATTTTGTTCCACACACAATTGCTGTGCACAGGATGGTGCAACTGAGGATGAGTAGCTCAAATGAAGCCACTTGGAGTGAGCTGGCAGGTCTTCCATCCACCTGGGAATTTCAATTGCTTCTGAAAAATGTTCCCTCTGCTGCACTTTTCTCCCTTATTCAATGGGCATTTTCAGGGGCACCCAGGTCAGAGAGAAGGCATGAGGGGGGTGCAGCATTTTCTGTTGGATTTGAGGTGCAGGATCTCCCCACCTTTCACCTCCCCATAGTGTCATTCCCTAGCCAGGCACTGCTGGAGCTCAGAAAGGCACCTCTTTGTCAAAGGCCTCTGGAATTTCCTTTTTCCCAGTCAAGTTGAACAGAAAGGTTGTTTCTTGGAAAAAAAAAAAAAGAGAAAGGAAAAAAAAAGAAGTAATTCCTGCGTGCAATGAAAAGATACACTATCTGCTGAATGAAATATAAAGGCTTCACAGCAGCTGTCTCCTGAGTTTGCATTTACTGCTGCTCCTGATTGGAAGGCTTGATAAAGATAATGGGATTTTAACCTCCCTCCCCCTCCCTGGAAGGTGGAAGTGTAACAAATTGGATTGGAGTGTGTCTCTCCTTTGTGCAGGCTCACCGAGGAGCACTCACGTCTGATGAGAGAAGGGCCAGGGGCTGCCAGCGAGGACAGCGCTGACAGTGCTCACTTAGTGCTGGGAAAAGGCTTGGCAGGGTCACCTTTTCCCTTCCCATTCCCTCTGCATTTCCTGCCAGGTGGGTGTGTGACCACCTGGGCTGGCACTCACGGAGGGAAGGGAATGTGCAGTGGGACTGGGAGGAGCTGGGGGTCCTTCCCCTGGCACTGCTCAGGTGTCTGATGGAGTCACTTGTGTTTGGTCAGGGCAAAATTGAAGCCAGTGCTCTGAGCATGCCCTGCAGTGTTTTCCTCCTTGTCTTGTGCGGTCAAACTGGCCCTTCCTCTTCTTTACATGATCCTTCTCTGAAGGAAAGCCAAGGGAAAGGGCTTGGGAATCTCCTGTGTCTCTGCAGGAGCACAAAAAGCTCCAAGAGACATCTCATGATGTCCTCAGCTCCCCTGGAGCAGAGGAAAATCTGCTCTGAGGAGCTTGTGCAGCCCTTGAACAGAAGTAGAGCACAGAGTGAGGAAAGCTGTGCCCACCCTCCTGTCAGAGCCCAACACCAGGAACCTGTGCAGCTCTCCCAAAACACAACCTGAGTGTCTGTGGCTCTCCTCAAAGATTAGTCAAGAGAGAGACAGACCACAGGAACATGCAGAGCCCTGAAGGAGGGAGATCAAAGAGACACAACCCCAGAGGACCACAAGGAAGGCACAGAAGAGACATTCTGTGACAGCAAAATTGGCTTTGGCATCCTTTGGGGCACTTTCTAAAAGGACCACTTCTCAGCCCACCCTGAACTTCAGCATTCTGTGCTCTTCCAAGCAATGTGTGGGACCAGAGAGCTTCCAGGAATGCAGTCCAGGGGGGAATGAACAAAGAGCATCATCCCCAGACATCCCAGGGATAATGTAGGGGAGGATCTAAGGAGCTGGAGTAGCTAAAGGGCAGTTCAGGATCAGTGCTCAGCCAACACAACCTTTGCTTACTCTCTGAGTATCTCCAGCCAAAGTAACACCCAGCAATAAACACAGTTGCTGACCTCTTTCTGCTAATTTAAATGAATAATAAAGACAAGTGCAGCTTTCCCATTGCATTTTAATTACGTGATAAGAAAACTGCTGAAAACCAAAAGAAATGTGCAATGGTCCTTGCCTTTTTGTATTAGGAAAAACAAGCAAGGAGGGCAGGTGATGGCTCCATATCCAAGAGTTCATTTTAATTAAGTCCTGCAAATGAATGGCCTTTCTGCTTTGGCTGTGGCTAAACTGTGTTTGGCTGGGTCACTCTGGCTGAGACACAACCAAGGAGAGAGCTTTGAATGCTCCAGGTTGTGATGAAGCCACAGCTTTCCCTGGTGTCAGCAGGTGGCAGAACATTTGTCTCCTTTGGGCCATGTTTAGATTTTCCTTGCTTTAAACAAGTCTGTGAGTGCTCTGTGGGGACAGCTGTGACAATCCTCCACAATGACCCTGTGATCTTAGAAGGCTTTTCCAACCTTGATGACTCTGTGATTCTGTGGAGCATCCTCCAAGATTGGAGCAAAAAGTGGTACCCTGGGAAGCGCCAGGCTGCCCCAGGAGGGGGATTCATCATTTCATGGGAGAGGCTGGAGAACTGGATGTGGTCAGAAAAAGGAGCCCTTCTGTCCACAGGCATGTCCTGAAGGCTGGTGGAGATTAAATCCTCCAGAGAGCAGGGATTGGATCTGTTTTTGACTCTTCTCCCCATTGTGTCTCTATTATTCCTGAAGCCAAGGGCTTCCTGTTCTCCATCACTGCTGGAGATGCAAGAGGTGTTTGTGAGCACTAATGGAGATGAACTCAGCTCAAAACAGGCTTGGGTGCTAAACAAGACACTGCTGTGCCCAGGGGAGCCCCCTCTGTGGCTGGGGTAGAGTTAGGGTTGGTGCACATCTCTCAAATATTTATAAAGGCTGTTCAAAGAGAGGCAGGAGTGGATTTCTGTCCCTGACACAGATGACATTTGCTCCTCTCCCATGGGAAGGACAGGTTGGTCTTGGAAACAGCCACTTTGGGGCAAGAACAGAGATAAAAGTAAACTAAGAGTTAAGCCCTGGGAGTAATCACTGCCTGATGTGCAGGCTGAAGATGTGTGTCCACATGGGTTGTGGGCACAGGGATTATTGCCAGGGCTCTGCCCCTGTCTCACAGCTCAGTGTTCTCCTCACAGAGTGGCGACAGGCGAGCGGGGCAAGGATGATCCTGCAGGATGAGGACATCACAACCAAGATAGAGAATGACTGGAAGAGGCTCAACACGCTGGCACACTATCAGGTAACTGTGTGAGAGGGTGGGTGGGAGTTAGATCAGCCAGTAAAACAGAAAGGAGAAGGAGAAAATATTTTTTTTCTTGTGGAATCAGCATCTCTGGAAGTGTTCAAAAAACAATGTGGCACTTGCGGACATGGTTTAGTGATGGCCTTGGGAGTGGTGAGGGAACAGTTGGACTTGATGGTCTTGAAGGTCTTTTCCAGCCTTAATGATTCTGTGATTCTATGATTTTAGGACTATAAAATGCAGAGGTAAAGAATGGTTGAGTGGGCAATAACTGGGCAGAACCCCCATGTTGGTACATCCACCCCCTTCCACTCTCCTTGTCATCATTACCCTGCATAAAGTTAGAAAGGGTATTAAAAATTCTCTGTTACTCCAAGAAGGGACAACCCTGGTGAGTGAAGGGTGTGAAGAAGAAATGTGGTCATGAAAACAACACAAGTTAAGATTTCTCATGTAGACAAAAGAACCCCAAGGCCTTCCATGCCCCCTTTTTCAATGCATTGATGGCCTTCTAATCTGAGCAGAGTTCAGAAGGATGGAAGAAAGGAAAATGGGAAGAGGGAGGCTTCGTGTCTGGAAGCTGGAGGTGGGAAGCAGCATGGCTGGAGACCATGGGGCAGTGGGGTTGTCACTGACCCAGGAACACTTGTTTTGAATCCCTGTCCTGGTCTGCTTTGGGACAGGGCTTTTCTTCCTCCCTACATGACCTTGAAACTCACAACAGAGGGCTAAAGATGTCTGAAAACATCTTACACAAGTGATAGATTTAATAAAAAAATGGAGTTTTAGTCAGAAGCTTCTCCCTTGGAAAACAAAAAAAAACAACAAAAAGCAACCCAACAAAAAAAGCACCTCATTAAGTTTAATCTAATGCTGACAATTTTGTCCTTTCCTCAATCACACTTCAGCAATCTATGTTTCATAACAAGATTATTTCCTCTTTTCATTTAAGAGCTGACCTGAGGAGGCAGCAAGCAATAATTTGAAAAAGAAACAAAACTTTTCCCCTTCACATTGACTGAAGCATCGCTGACTGACTTTTTTATTTTATTTTTTTTTTTCCCAGAGAGAAGAGGGACATTTTCAATTTTATTTCATCAACAAATCAGGCATAATGTTCTTTCTGTGCTTTTTCCACTCTTTTTTTTTTCTTTTCACTTCAGGCAACAAGCTCCAGGCTCTGTGATGAGCTGTGGCAGCACAGGCTGCCACGGTACCTGGTTGTCTGTCTGTCCTCAGGGCTCACACGGAGCACACTGGGACAGACACTGATATTCCTTTGGCCTCAGTGTCCCCTCTGTAGTGTGGGGCTAAAACTACAAAGGGCCAATAATTGCCTTCCCTGATAGCTGAGGGGTTATTTAATTAGCCTCTGCAGTGCTTTGAAGATGAAAAACTCCACGCAAGTGCTAATTAATATTATTACACAGACAAGAGTTAGTTGTTAGCAGGGGGGGTGGGTTTACCCAGTCTCCTTTTTGTGATGTCTTATTTATCACAGATGGTCCTGATATGGGTCTTTTGGTGTTTCTGATATGGGACCCACATGCCTTGCTGTAGGAATGGGAGGTCTGGATCGTGTTAGAAAGCTCTGTGTTCTCCTGTAACACCATCCCAGGACACCCTGGAGCTCAGCCACTCCAAAGCTGCTGCTTTTCCCTGTCTCAGGGGATGCAGCAAAGAGAAAAGTTGTGGGAGTCACTTCAGTCCAGCAGTGGATTTGCCCCGTGGAAGGTTGAGGCAGTTGAGAGGGTTGAAATCTGGAGCACAAGCCCTATGGGGAGAGGCTGAGGGAGCTGGGGGTGTTCAGCCTGGAGAAGAGGAGGCTCAGAGGTGACCTCAGCACTGTCTGGAACTCCCTGAAGGGAAGTTCTGGCCAGGTGGGGGTTGGTCTCTTCTCCCAGGCACTCAGCAATAGGACAAGGGGGCACGATGGGCTCAAGCTCTGCCAGGGGAAATTGAAGTTGGAGACCAGAAAAAACTTCTTTGCAGAGAGAGTGCTCAGGCATTGGAATGGGCTGCCCAGAGAGGGGGTGGATTCCCCATCCCTGGAGGGTTTTCAGCTGAGCTTGGCCATGGCACTGAGTGCCATGATCTGGTAAAGGGACTGGAGTTGGACCAAGGGTTGGACTCGATGATCTCGGAGGTCTTTTCCAACCCAATCCATTCTATGATTCTATGATACTATGAAATGAAAAATGCAGACATCCATTTCTGCCCTCAGTACCCTGAGATCACCTGCAATCAAGGTGGGAGGAATAGAACATTTCCCACCAGTTTTATCATCCTTGTGGGACAGACAAACTTGTTTGAAATTACTCAGATGATTTTACTCTTCTCACTCTCCTCTTCTGCTTAAGAGCTTCCTTGACAAGAACCTACTTTCAGATTTACTGAGATTAATTCAAAAACCCATCCCTGGAAGTGTTTGAAAGGCCTCTGGATGTGGCCCTTGGGGACATGGTTTAGGGATGAACATGGCACTGCTGGGTTAATGGTTGGACTCAGTGATCTTAGAAGTCTTTTCCAACCTAAATGATTCTATGGCTCACATTGTCATCAATGGGCTTTGAGCCAAGAGCTGAATGGAGCAGAATCTGCCATCAGTTGTCCCAGTGCCCAAGTGCAGGATTCTAGTTGTGTAACAGCAGATTTTCTCCATTCTTTCTTAAAAGACCAAGTCACTGAAGAAAGCATTTGAAGCTTGGAGCCAAAACTGCTGTGCTGCCTCCATTGACACTGATTGGCAGCTCAGTTTCTGCTGCTTGGATTTCTGCTGCCCTTGGCATGGTCCTCAGCCAGTTCATAAGCTTATTGACCAAGTCTCTTTTGCTCTACAGGTGCCAGATGGATCTGTGGTAGCTTTGGTCTCCAAGCAAGTCACTGCCTACAATGCAGTCAACAACTCCACGGTCTCCAGGACATCAGCCAGCAAGTATGGTAAGGATCTGTGTGCTGGTGTGGACTGGGAGGGCACTGGGGGAGAGATCCCAAACACTGTGGTGGTCACGAGACACTGGGCACCAGCAGAGAGGCTGATGGGCAGAGGATTCATTGATAAGATTGCTTGAGGGATGGCAGAAGGAAAAGCCTCTGGTTCAAGCTGTTGATCCAAATGGCTGGATCACTCTTGGGGAGATTGCTCTCCCTCATTAATGAAAAGAGGAGCCTATTTAATTAGCTGCCTACATCTTAGGTCACTGAATGTCCCCCACAGAGTCTTGTATCAGTGTTTCTCAAGGCAGTGGGTTGTTGTTCCCACTTTACCCATGAGACAGCTGAGAAGGAGACAGCTGTGAAAGAGAGACCAGGTGGAAAGTCTTCTGTAGAGCCAAACAGGGACCTTCTGAGTCTCACTCACACCTTCTCACACCTTTCTCCCCTGACCTGGAACTGCAGCCCAGGACAGGTCTCACTGAGGTGATGCTGGACAGCAAAGCAAAACATCTGTGATGTGCAATCAGAGCACTGCAAAACCACCTTCCAACCTGGACATTGCTGATATGTCACATTATTATTATTATTTTTAATTTATTAAAGCATCTCCAGTCCTTCTTATTCCCTCTGTCTTGAGGGAAAGCACAGTTACCCAATGTCCAGAGGAGCCCCTTTCTGCTCTCTCCAAGGACATAAACAATCCCCCAGGCCTTATTAATATTCATCCTCTTTTCCATGTTGTTGCAATTACTGAGAGACACAGTGACCTTTGAAAAGGAAGACTTGAGGGGGGTTAATTTCTGTTGGATTTCTTTAATTCTTTTGCCATTTGATTTTTCAGGAGGAGGGAGTGGGGAAGGAGGCAGGGGGAGGAGAAGATGTGGTGGGTCAGAAGTGATTGTTAATTGCAATTAAGAAAACAGCATCCAGAGAGAAAAAGGATATTCCATTGGATAATTAATATGTAGAGATTGGTAATGCATTAATGAGGCTGATTCAGATCTTGCTACAGAAAGGTGCAACACTTCTATTAATTATGATTGGAAAAACCTGGATCTGCAGCAGTGCTGGAAGGTCAGGGAGAGGGGAATACTTTGTGCCATCACTCAGAGGCAAAGGGGGGTAAACTTTGGAGGCTCAAAGCATCCTTGGAGAGGAAATTTGTGTGGGCCAGTCTGGGGTTCTGCTTTATTTCTGTGCAAACAAGATTTTGGAGCTGGGAGTGAAGGGGATGGCTGGGCAGGAATTATTTCATTGCTTTGGTGCCAAAGGAGGAAGGGAAGGCAGCTCCTTCTAAACCTGGGGATGTGGAGCTACACAAGAGGTCACATTGGATACATCAGTATTTCTAAGCCAAACATCCATATGGGTGAAACCAGTTACTCAGCCATACTGGTCACTATGAGTAACTGGTATTGTCCCCTGAATCTGGGCAGTGTCTGGCACTGACAGTGCCAGTGATCCCAGGCCAAAGATTTCCCCAGGGAACAAGGTAAAGAGTGTGGACAACTGGAAATCAGTGCTTGAACCTCATTTAATTTAATAATGTAGATATTGGTATCACATCTGGCTTGGCTGCCTCCCCTTGGCTCTGCTGAGCTAATCACTCACATCATGCTTTGCAAACCTTCTATTTGGTGGCATATCATCAGCACATTCCCTGAAAATGCCAATGCAAGAGCTCCTGGGGCTGAGACATGTGAACCTCTCTCTGCAGAAAACATGATCCGCTACACGGGCAGCCCCGACAGCCTCCGCTCCCGCACGCCCATGATCACCCCCGACCTGGAGAGCGGCGTCAAGATGTGGCACTTGGTGAAGAACCACGAGCATGGGGACCAAAAAGAGGGTGACAGAGGCAGCAAGATGGTTTCTGAGATCTACCTGACCAGGCTGCTTGCCACCAAGGTATGTTATGTGGTGGGGGCGGAGAAGAGAGAGAGAAATGTTGGGTTTAGGATGGTGGTGGGATTTCTTGCCAAGGAGGAATGAGAGACCACTCCAAGGATGGATAAAGACTAGAAGGAAAATAGAGCAAAAAGGCTGCTCCAAGCATGTAGGGAAAGGAGCTTGAACTCAGAAAGCAGAGTCAAAAAGGGGACATTGGAAAAGCAATGAGGAGAAAGAACCCAGGGCTGTGAGACTGGTGGAGAGTCAGCACAGGGGGAAGTGCTGTGGGTTTCAATTATAGTGGTTTCTAATTTTTACCAAAATTTACCAAGGGAGTAAATGTGCCCAGATGAGGTTCCAAGGATGTGTCAGGCCTCACATCCTGAAATGGGCTCCTGTGCCACAAACCCCTGAGTTCTGCAGTACAAAACCTTTTTCTCCACCTCCCCCCATGGCCAATAAAGGCTTTTGTGCTGATGTCTTGGCAGGGGGTTAAGTTGACTGAGATGTGGCTCGTGGATGGCCAGCTCCAAGGAGAGCAGATCCCCACTGAGACATGGAAAGCTCAGGGTCTCCAAAGAGAAAGTACAGATTAAGTCATGTGGAAGCAGAGCAGGGACATCCTGAGTGGACTCCCCAGACACATCCAGAGTTTTGATTATCATTTTTAGTCAGGATGAGAAAAGGCACAAACACAATTTCATGTGTTCATGCAAACACCATCTGAGTTTACCCATCAGACAGACCCCCCTTGTAGTTTTATCTACACATTTATTCCTCAACTCATTTTGTCTTATTCTGCCTGCAGCCTCACTCCGGCTGTGTTGGAGGGGGGTTTGGTGGCTTTGTCTTTAGTCCCTGGTCCATGCCCCATTCCCTGGCATCAAGATGCTTTCATGGATCACACAAGCTAAAGAGAAAATGATGCTCCCCAGGGCTCTGGCCCCAGCTGGTGTAAAGCAGCAGGCATTGGACCAGTGCTGATTTACACTGTCTGGGGATATGTCCCCTACCCCACCACTGAACTGCTTTTGCTTTCTGTTCTGGGTCACAAATTCAACACTTGTGTTGCTTGTGGGGTTTTTTTTGTTAGTGGTTTTGGTGGTTTTCTTTGGTGGAGATGGCAGGAAAGCAGCTGCAAGACTTGCACAGAAACAGCAGAAGTGGGGAGGGTTGGGGGTTTATTGTTTCTCCTCTTGGGTTGAACAATTTTCTTTTCACATCCTGACCATTTGAGGGAGGGAAAGAGGACAGAGAGCAACTGCTGGTAATACAATCCCCAGGAATACTTAGTTAAACTGACAATGATTTTTATTCCGGTAAATCCCTGACCTCGGAGCCCTGGAGTCTCCTGCCTAAAAGCCTCCGAGGTTTCCTTTGTGTTTGTGTGGGTGAGCATGCAGAGAGCTAATTCTCTCCAGAAACTGAACCTGAGGGCAGCTCTTCCATGGCAGCCCAACAAGATTTCCCCTTTCTGAGTCAGACGTGCTGCAGGGCTTTACTCACCTCGTAGGAGTTCACACAAGGAAAAGGTGCCTCTGTTGGTTTCCCAAAGAATAAATCAAGACACCACCTTTCTAATGAAGTGTTTGTTTGCTCTGTGTAAACTTGGGCCACTCTGGTGGAACCCGGTGCTTCATTCCAAGGAAGGAGAAATTTCTTTCCTGTGTCTGCAGAGAAATAGGAGAGTTTTATTTTGCATATCTGGAAATGTTTGCTGGAGATTCAGATTTTTTTGTGTGTGTATTTTCACTTCTCTGTGGTTTATTCACATATAAATGCCTATGAAACTCTGGTGGTAGAGAAAATGTGCCTTGCCTGGTTCCCCTCAAAGCCCAGCCTAAAGCTGCTCTGCTGCCCCCCTGTCCAACCCTATTCCAGCTCCTCTCCTTCTTGCTAAAGGTCAGCTGTCCTCACCAGCTCATCCAAGGTAGTTCTCCAAGCCCAGGAGCTGGGATTCTCCTCCCAGAGGAGCAGAAGGAGACCTCTGCAGTGGACATAACTACAGAGCAGTGCATGTCACATCCATGCATTGCTTTCAGGATTTGCCTTAGCCTCATGCCAGTGGATAGTAAGAAATGAGGAGGCCTCTTGGGAATGAAGATGAAGGTGGTGTTATTTATTAGACTAGTCACACACATAAACCAGCTGCCTGTCTCCAGGTACTCGTGTCCTATTTGTCTCACTGACACCTTCTGCTGTGCTCTACAGCCATCTGACTTCTATTCCCAGCTTAAAAAACAGTCCTGAGTGAAAAGCCAGCATAGAAAATTGCTGGGTTTTATCTCATGAGTGCACTAAAGCAGTTGTGGATGGGATGCAGAGGAGAGGAATCTCAGTGGGAACAAACCAGGGACTTTCCATCACCATATACCTGAGATGGGGCCAGGTGTCCCACCTCAGCTCAGCTCTCTTTCCTGGCAGGGAGTGCTCAGAGCAGAGAGGACAGGGAGCATCTGGACCTGCTCCACCTGGCTGACAACCAGGTGTAGTGGTTATGGTGATGATGCACTTGCCTTCTTAAAGACCCCAGTATTGAAATTCCCAAATCATGTCCCCTTTAACTGATACTGGATGGCTCCCACTTTTCAGTCACACCCTCAGAGCCCTGATCCACAGACATTTTCTGTTTCCAGCAGGGTACCAAAACTCAACATCCTCTTCCCACTTGTGATCTCATGTTCTCCTTCCCTTCCTTCTCCTAACAGGGCACCCTCCAGAAATTCGTAGATGACCTCTTTGAGACCATCTTCAGCACTGCCCACCGTGGCAGTGCCCTCCCCCTGGCTATCAAATACATGTTTGATTTCCTGGATGAGCAGGCTGACAAACACAACATCCATGACCCCCACGTGAGGCACACCTGGAAGAGCAACTGGTGAGTGAGACCCCCCAGTATGGCCCAGCACTGGGTACTGGACTGCAAGGAGAGTAAGGGAACACATGGTTTGGGATGTGGCTGCTGGGGGAGCTGAGGAGTCTGGTGTGGAGATCAGAGCACCAAGACGAAGTCAGAATGTCCCAGAATCTAAAGGATTTTCTCAAGGATGGAGCACTTTGGCTAAACAGGTCCCAGTTTTCCTGTATTACGTGGGAATGGCAGCATTTCTGAGGGATTTCAGGTGGAAAAATGTCAAAGTGTTTAACTGCTGCAGTGCCCAGAACCATAAGAATATCTGTGGGGGTATGGGAGAGAATTCAGCACCAATGTCTTCAACTAGAAAGGATGTTGGAATTCCCACTCTAGTTTGAATTCCCACTATGTTTGAATTCCCACAGTAGTCAGAATGGGGCTTAAGCTCCTTTAGTTTGCCCATACACAGGTGTCTAGTGCCAGCTGAGATATTTTAAGGCATCCCAGAGATGCATGGGGGCACCCATGGGAGACCTGGACCATCCTGGGTGGCAGCTGGAGGCCAGGAGAGGATCCCAAATGGCACTGAGCGTTTAGAGGGTCTGGAGATGGATGGGAGTCTCCTTTGGAGTGAGTGACAAAGTGTGACATCAGTGACAAAGTGTGACATCAATGACAAAGTGTGACATCAGTGACAAAGTGTGACATCAATGCCAAGTGTGACATCAGTGACAGTGTGACATCTGTGACAAAGTGAGACATCAGTGAATAACTGTGACATCAGTGAATGTGTGACATCAGTGACAAAGTGAGACATCAGTGACAAAGTGTGACATCAGTGACAGTGTGACATCAGTGACAAAGTGAGACATCAGTAAGTGTGACATCAATGACAAAGTGTGACATCAATGACAAAGTGTGACATCAATGACAAAGTGTGACATCAGTGACAAAGTGTGACATCAGTGACAGTGTGACATCAGTGACAAAGTGAGACATCAGTGAATAAGTGTGACATCAGTGAATGTGTGACATCAGTGAATAAGTGTGACATCAGTGAATGTGTGACATCAGTGACAAAGTGAGACATCAGTGAATAAGTGTGACATCAGTGACAAAGTGTGACATCAGTGACAGTGTGACATCAATGCCAAGTGTGACATCAGTGACAAAGTGTGACATCAGTGACAGTGTGACATCAGTGACAAAGTGTGACATCAGTGAATAAGTGTGACAGCAGTGACAAAGTGTGACATCAGCCCCTGCTCCCCCTGCCAGGCAGCAGCCTCTCCTCGCACATGCAATGGGACAGCAGGGAAAAATCCAGGATCAGTGGAGAAAAAGCTCCTCTCTGCTGAGTGTCCCTGTTGGAAGCAGTTCCCTGGGGATTCCCTCCCTCCCCTTCTCCTGTGCAAACACAGGGACTATGAAAGGAGCAGCAGAGAAGAGCCATGGGGCTCCCAGCTCATGCATTTTTGCCTTTCTCCAGCCACGCTGATGGCAGATCCACAGCGCAGTGACATAAAAAAAGAAACCCCATGCTCCAAAGAGGCTTTCAACTAATGAAACATTAGCATATTATTAACATTATCTGCGGCACTAATCTAAGGCTGATTGCAGCCACTCAGAGTAAATGAGCAGGAGGTTTATTTAAGGGGGGAGGGGGGAGGCAGAGTGTGTGTGTGGGGAGGGGAAAGGGGCAGTATGGAGAAATCTGTTCAATCAGATTAAATTAACTCAAAGTCACATCACAGGCTTCATTATTTCCAGCAGGGACATCATCCCCCAGCCCCTTCCTGCACCATGCTCAGGCCACACACGTGGACTCTGCTCATCCTCATGCTGGCTGGGCCTGTCATCCAAACACCTGCAGGACTTTTGCAGGGTTCCCTCATCCATGTCATCCTCCAACTGATGATCCTCCATCCCCACCCTAAAATGTTTTCCCCCACAGCTCCATCATGTCTCTTTGCCATTGTTTACTCAGAGGGTGGGCAGGCCCTGGCACAGGTTGCCCAGAGAAGCTGTGGCTGCCCCATCCCTGGAAGTGTCCAAGGCCAGGTTGGACAGGGCTTGGAGCACCCTGCAATAGTGGAAGGTGTCCTTGCCCATTGCAGGGGTTTGGAATGAGATGATCTTGAAGGTCCCTTCCCACCCAAACCAGGCTGTGATTCTACAATTTCCAGCCTCTCCCACCTCTCATGGACTTGGCTGACAGAATTCCACACGTGGGGATTTTCTTACATTTGCTCTGTGATTTGGTTGGCTCAGAACACAAAACATAATGTCATTCCTCTATCAGGACATGTTAAACTGCCTGTTGTTGCCCAAAATGTATCACCCTCGGAGAAGAAATTTTTACAGTGCTGTGAACACGTGGGGGTAATGAGAAAATGGAAGGAACTGCGGAATTGAACCTGAATATCAGGAGAATTTCTTAAGCTGAATAACATCCTCCCCTTGGGAAGGTGCAGAGGGTGAAGGTGCATTTAACACTCTGCCTGACAGAGAACCAAGAGCTTGGCTCTGTGATCAGTGGCACATCTCAGCTCCTGGGCCACGATCACTGGAATGCATCTGCCCTGACAGAAAGGCTGGAGGCAAAGGCTGGAGGTAGATACCTCAGGGCATCTCATACAAATGAACTGCTCTTTTGAGAAACATTGCAGGGGAG
Source organism: Pithys albifrons albifrons (assembly GCF_047495875.1). Classification (NCBI taxonomy): domain Eukaryota; kingdom Metazoa; phylum Chordata; class Aves; order Passeriformes; family Thamnophilidae; genus Pithys; species Pithys albifrons. The sequence continues at coordinate 99,657,559 of NC_092460.1, read as the reverse complement.
AAAGGGCTTTGGATTGCAATTGGAATAACATTTCCTTGGTTAGGGCAGATATATTTTCATTTCAAAGGCTGCAATACTTGTTTCCCAGTTCCTTTTTTTTTTTTTTTCCTTGAGGCAACAGGGTTTTCCCTGTAATGAAACAACTTCTTGTGCCCTGTGTGCTGGGATCATTTGCAGTCTTTTTGGGTTTGAGCAGTGAGTTGTGACAGTCCATGGTGTCCACAGCACACAGGGCATGCCCTGAACATTCCCAGTCTCATCCTTGGAGCTCCACCTTCCTCTCTTCCCATGAGGGCTAAATTCAAGTCCCACAGTGTTTGGAATCAAAGAATGGTTTGGGTTGGAAGGGACTTTGGAGACCACCCAGTTCCACATGCCATGGACAGGGACATCTTCCACTAGACCAGGTTGCTCAAAGTCCTGTCCAACCTTGCTTTGAATGCTTCCAGGGATGTGACAACCTGTTCCTGTGCCTCACCACCCCTGCCATAAGTTTTGTGGATGCAGTGCCTGTCTGTGTCTGGAGCAGCCAATAGGGGCAAATCTACATTACAACTTCACGTGTAGAAGTTTGGAGTCATTGTCATCACCTCAAGTTATACTCCCATTAATTTATGGGCAACTTCAAGAAGATTGTGTTGGCTTTAAGACTGACCAAATCTGCCTTGTAAGGATAAAAGGCACCAAAGCCACCCCTGAGGTGACTCATGGAGGGGAGGGACTTATCATATATCAAGCCTCTCCTGAAATCCTCATCTCCACACCCTGATTTTTGATTTCCATCCACCACTGACCACTGTAACCCCACACCCCAAGGCCTGGGAGCTGTGCACTGACTGTCTCCTCCCCTCTTGCAGCCTCCCCTTACGGTTCTGGGTCAACATGATCAAGAACCCCCAGTTTGTCTTCGACATCCACAAAAACAGCATCACGGACGCCTGTCTGTCTGTGGTGGCTCAGACCTTCATGGACTCCTGTTCCACCTCAGAGCACCGGTTGGGCAAAGACTCCCCCTCCAACAAGCTCCTCTATGCCAAGGACATCCCCAGCTACAAGAACTGGGTGGAAAGGTGAGTTTTAGCTCTAGAAATAGAATGACATAAGCACGTGATTCATGGTCTGAGGAGGCATCATCACTTGCTTTTGGTAGGTGCCTCTGGGCTTTTGTTTCTGGGGTTTTGTTAAGCAGGAATCTCCATGGTAGCCTTTAATTTCCATGTGCCTTGCAGCAGAGATGGATTTAATTAGAGGTGTGAAAGAAGGTGTTTGCCATCACTGTTTCTCTTGAGCAGAAACTGTTGCAAACTGTAGAGAGAGGAAAGAAGGGGAGGTGATGTGTTTTGAGCCCTGTGAGATGCAAGAGTTTCTAAGTCTTTCCCCACAGCCCAGAAATGGTTTGCTGTTCTGAGCTTCGTTGTGACAGTCCCCACACTGCCTGGGTCCCAAGGCACATGGAATTATTTCCCAGTAACTTTCCTTGGAACCTCTTCTGTGCTGTGAATGAGCTGCCAGTAGGTTGACAGGCTGGTGACTGAAGCTCTGCAGGTGTTTTCTGAAAGGTCAGAGGCCTTTCCAAGCATTTTTATCCAGATCTGCAAGACCTGTGGCTCTGCTGTTCGGTGTATCAGTGTCTGGCAGGGAACACAACCAAAACAACTATTCCTGCTGTTTCTGTAGAGTTTGCCCCAGGACGAGCCAACAGCACATCCTGCACTCCATTCTGCTGGAGGAAGCCTTGCAGAAGTTGATCTGTGCTTTGTTTTCCAAGGATTTCCTGGTGTTACTGGCAGGTTTGGGAACTGCCCAGGTGGAGAATGGTTGCTCCTCTGCAAATATTTTCTCTTACAGATCATTCCTGTACAATGCATCCAGTTTTCAGCAATGATCTCAGGGTGACTTCATGGGCATGGCCCAAAACTGACACCACATCATGCACGTTGTACACGATCTCTGCTGCTGTAGACACCTCACCCTGTGCTCTAAATCCCTGCGTTTCCTTTGGTGGGCATGGTTTTTTCTCTCATTCTGTGAAAGGAGAGTGTGGATGATCAAAAGCTCAGTCCCTCAGCTGGCACGAGGCAGCATTTTTCACACAATTCTCCCATCGGTGTGTGATTTGTCTGGACAATTATTTTTAGCTGTGGTTAAACACTTCAGCAAACGTGGTTTCTAGGCAACCTATAAGGCTCTTACAAGCTACCTTGCTTAATTATGACCTACTTCTGGTGCTGTGTCCAAGTTTCTGAGGCTGTGTGGAGGCTGATTGCTGGATTGACCTGGATAACAGGATGGAAGTGGCTGAGATTCATTTAGAAATCAGGTTTGCACCAACACTGACCCAAAGGTGTCGTTCTCTGGGGAGGCTTTAACAGGTGGTTGTTTTCTGTGGACAAATACTTTGTTTTGTCAATGAACCTGGTTGATTTTTGCCTTTGGAGTTGGTACTTTTGAGTGACAAACTGAGGTACACAAGTGGAAAATGGGATATTTCCTTATGCAAAACCTTTTTTTTTTTTACCCCTCTGGATAAACAAAAGGCTGCAGTTTCTGTTTTCTTTTTCCAGTATTGATTTCACTTTACAGCTCTGAGGAGCCAAATCCTGGTGCCCAGTGATCTTCAGCAATAGGTGCTGCCTTTCCTTGGAAGTTTTCCCAAACAACTGGGTTTGCAAAGGAGCTACATAACACCTCCTGCTGCTTGTAAACAGCACTGGATTCCTGTCCCCAGCATGTGCTGGGTTGTTCTCTGCACTCATGTCTGACAACTTGAACTGAAGCCCAAGGGGGAGGCTCTGGGGCTTGGAATATGGTTAGAGCTTCTTCCCTGCTTTTATTTTTGTGTGTCAGTTCCACTGACTCAAGGCAGTGGCACCTTGGATGCTGTGGGAGATTAAAGGAAAAAAAAAATAACATCTCAGGGATGAATAAAATATCATTTCAGTTCTACCCTCAGCTAATTAATGCCTTTTTCTCCATTCTGCAATTGTGCTTTGAGGGAGTTATTCCAAATCCAAAGGCTTCCAGTACTGGTTGGAGCTATTTCAGCATCAGCTGGAGGTGACATCCTTCAAGACCACTACAGTTCTTCAAAGAGTGAATCAGGAGATAAAAAAGATTTTTCATTCGGGAAGTTTAAGAAGTGGTTGAGTAAATCAGAAGAACCTGAAATCAAGTGAACTTCTTTGATGAAGAAGAAACTCTAAGAGGGTAATTAGGCAGTGGTAGATTGTACCCAGCTTGAAGACACTTTGGAGTAGAGAAAGACTCCTGGTTTTCAAGGAGCTGTTGGAGTGGAGCTGAGCTGGGTGACTCTGAGCCATCCCTTTGAAAAACTGGTTTCTTGGTGTGAAATGTGCCTGTAGAAACCACAAAACCCAGAGCAGGGAATCACCTTGACATCAGAATCAGGCTTGGGTGAAAGTACCTCCCTCCAATCCTTCAAAAACATTGATTTTCCACCTCTTTATGCTCTGAATCAGGAAGGGAACAGTTACAAATTCTGGTCTGACCAGTGATCTGCTTCCTCATAGGAGTCAACTGGAAATTTGATTCCAAAAGATTTCAATACCAAGACTATCAGGAATCTTCAGTGGTTTTCTTTGTTTGGTTGGCTCATCTTTTAGGGAGGTGGGAAGGATTTTCTCATGTTTTCAGTTACTTCTTTTTGATGATTCAAGTGTTGGGTTCAGAATTAGGATGAATAAAAACCACTAATCCAAAAATTTTAAAATTGACCCATTCACCAATTTTTACGATTCCACGTCGACTTCATGGAAAACTGGCTTGGAAATGAAGATCTTCCAGGACATTTTGAAGGGCTGGTTGTTTTAGAGCCCATTTCTATAATTATCCAACACAATGGATTTGCTAACAACAGCAAGAAAAAAATTATTATGCCTCATTTAAGTCTAGTTGAAGCTGGCCCTGCTCATTAAGATGAATTAAGATGAATCTTAAAGGTCCCTTCCAATAGAACATTCCATGATTCCATGATAGCCCTTTATAACACTATTGGAAGCAGAGGTGGGCTCTGCCTGCTTAAAAATCCTGGGGTTTTTTTTTGAAAAACAAGTTCACTCTTCAAATTCTACCCCCAGAGCTGAGAATAGAGGGTTGAGAAGTGTCCTGGTGCAGCCACAGTTTGAGATTCCTGCTGCAGGAGATGAGGCTGGTGAGGCAGAAGAACTAACCCAGGAAATGGGGACAGGCTACTTGGCTTTTGTGGAAGGCATGAAGAGCCAGGCTGTAGTTGTAAAACAAAGTGGAGGCTTTTCAATTATCATTTTATGAGTCTATTGAAAAAAAAAAGAAAGAAAGAAAGAAAGAGGAAAAGAATGGGAACTGTGGAGCAGAATCTCGTCTGCCTTCAGATAGTACAACTCCGTGGGCTTTGCTGAATTTACATTAGAGCAGCTTCAGATCTGCATCTTTTCAAGTTTACTTCAAATGTCCCCTTTGAGCCTGGAAATCTGGAGAACTTGGGAGCATTTGATGCAATCCCCAAGCAATACAAAGGGGAGCCAGTTCTAATTGGGGCTGTCTCATTAGCATTCAACACCACACTGAAAAGATGACAAAGGGCTGTGGCTGACCTTTCATTTCTCTCCATGCTGCCAAGCTTATGATAACACTTGTTTGAACTTCATTAACACCATTTAATTGCCTGCATCACAATCAATATGATGTTTCCCCACTGAAGCCTGGCATGGAGACGAGGATGTGGGAGACTGGAAAGGGGCAGAGCACAAAAAGCAGGAGCCAAAGAGTTTTTCCATTTCGTGCTGGTGCCCAAAATACCTGCAGTGCTGCAAGGAGAGGAACTGGTGCTTTTTTATTCTCATCCCTGCAGGGACCTGCTCTCCTTTTGGCTGCTTGAAAATAGCCCCTCAAAGGAAAACCGAAAGTCAATGGAGACATTCCAAGAGTTCTTAACAACTACAAACATCCAATGAGGACCATTCGAAATAGGTTTGCCAGGTTCAGGACTAAAGGAAGTTTGAAGTGATCTGATATGTGGGAATCAGAGTTAAACAACTGCACTTTATTATCTTAACCTGGGTACAAACTCAGCCTGGCCAAGCTGGTGGTACGCAGGTCATGTGTCCATGGTCTCATCTACTTCTGTGACAGGACAAGGGAAGACAGTTTTAAACTAAAGGGAAGAGATTTAGGCACAATATTAGGAAGAAATTCTTTAATTAGAGGGTAAAGAGGCACTGGAACAAGTTGCCCAGAGAAGCTGTGGCTGCCCCATCCCTGGGCCCCTCAGTTCAGAAAGGATATTGAGGTGCTGAAGCGAGTCCAGAGAAGAGCAACGAGGCTGGTGAAGGGACTGGAGCACAAGCCCTATGGGGAGAGGCTGAGGGAGCTGGGGGTGTTTGGCCTGGAGAAGAGGAGGCTCAGAGGTGACCTCAGCACTGTCTGGAACTCCCTGAAGGGAAGTTATAGCCAGGTGGGGGTTGGTCTCCTCCCAGGCACTCAGCAATAGGACAAGGGGGCACAATGGGCTCAAGCTCTGCCAGGGGAAATTGAAGTTGGAGAGCAGAAAGAAATTCTTTGCAGAGAGAGTGCTCAGGCATTGGAATGGGCTGCCCAGAGAGGGGGTGGATTCCCCATCCCTAGAGATTTTTAAACGTAGATTGGCCGTGGCCCTGAGTGCCATGATCTGGTAACGGGACTGGAGTTGGACCAAGGGTTGGACTCGATGATCTTGGAGGTCTTTTCCAACCCAATCAATTCTATGATTCTATGATTCTATGAAGTGTCCAAGGCCAGGTTGGACAGAACTTGGAGCAACTTGGGCTAGTGGAAGGTGTCCCTGCCCAGGGCAGGGGGTGGAACTGGATGATCCTTTAGGTCCTTTCCCACCTAAACCAATCTCGATTCTGTGATTCCTATGATTTACCTGCCATCATCCTTTAGATGTCAGGTCTTAGGCTCATTAGAAAATGCTTTGGGAGTGTGTTTGGAGTACACAAAACAGAAAGGCTGTACCTGTTCATGATCTAACAGTGTGTCAGCTTGTGTTTCTAGGACACTCTAGTCACTGGAAGGTCTCTACTTATGTACTGCTTGATGTCTCTTGGCCCTTTGCAGGTAACTTGGGGAAAAAAAAAAGACAAACTGGAGTAGTTTAATGCAATAAAGGTTATAAGCTGCATGAACCCAAACATTGTAAGTTATTGAGGTTTTAAGCAGAAGCTCCAAAGGCTTTAAAAAAGAGCATCACATGACAGGTGCAAATCCTGACTCTGCTTTAAAAAACAGACTTGTGTGTCTCATTTCTCTGCCAGGGAGAAAACTCAAGCTATTGCATACCAAGGGTCAAGGCAGGGGGTGTTGTCAGTAGAGATAATACAAAACAGTGCTGGAAGGGGCCTCAGGAGGTCAACCCGACCAGCTCCTGCCTCAGGGCAGGATCAGCTCTGTCTAAAGCCTTTCTGACAGATGCTTGTCTACCCCTTTCTTAAAGGCCTCCAACAACAGAGGCTCTGCTGTCCTCAGGCAATCCATTCCTGTGCTTCCCTGTCCTTCCCATCAGAGTGTTTTCCCTCCTGGCCAGCCACAATCTCCCTGGCTGTAATTAAAGGCCACTGTCATCCCCAGGGCAGGGGGTGTAGCTCATTCCCTGCCTCTCTGGGGCAGCTTTTGGTGTCTCTGAAGACTGTTCACATTTTTATCTCCCAAAAATCCTGATGTTTTCTCATCTCAGTAAGATGCTGTTCCTACATAGTGCAGTTTTCAGCAGGCAAGATGAAAATGTGTCTGTGAGTTGATGGTAGAGCCCCACACATCCCCTGCACCGATGCTGGATGATTTCTCCTCCCAGAGAAACTACCTGTGCACCAATTCACTCTTCAGCCATTGACTCAGTGCTGTCCATCAATTCTCCACCGTTCATTCTGAGATGAAAAGCAGCAGGAAAAGCTGTGCACAGGCAAAACAAAATCATTGCCCTACCTAAGGTTTGCATACACAGACAAAATCCTTCCCTAAATCTGTTCAAGGCAAAGCTCTGGAAGAACTGACAGGTCTTCAGCTGCCTTTGGATGCCTTTTGCTCTCATGCTCTTATTGCCAAAGTCCAATCACTGTCCAACAGCCTGGCCTTAAACCTCTCTCTGGAACAGGGTCAGTCTGGGCTAACAGAGTCTCAGACTGCAGCTGAATCCCAGAATGGATTGGGTTGGAAAGGAGATCTGAAATGTGACCTTAAAGATCGTCCAGTTCCACCCCCTGTCATGGGCAGGGACACCTTTCACTAGCCCAGACTACTCAGTGTCCCACCCAGCCTGACCTTGAACACTTCCAGGGGTGGAACATCCACAATTCCCCTGGGCAGCCTCAACAGCAGCTCAGGTGCTTCCCAGGAAACTAAAACTGCCATTCTGTGTCAACAGAGTGGCTAGAGAGCAGCCAGGCAGAAAGGGACCTTGGAGTACTAATTGACAGGAAGCTCAACATGAGTCAACAGTGTGCCCAGGTGGCCAAGAAGGCCAATGGGATCCTGTCCTGTATCAAAAATAGCGTGGCCAGCAGGCCCAGGGCAGTGACCCTTCCCCTGGACTCTGCATTGGTGAGGCCACACCTTGAGTACTGTGTTCAGTTCTGGGCCCCTCAGTTCAGAAAGGATATTGAGGTGCTGGAGCGGGTCCAGAGAAGAGCAACAAGGCTGGTGAAGGGACTGGAGCACAAGTGCTGTGGGGAGAGGCTGAGGGAGCTGGGGGTGTTCAGCCTGGAGAAGAGGAGGCTCAGAGGTGACCTCAGCACTGTCTATAACTACCTGAAGGGAAGTTATAGCCAGGTGGGGGCTGGTCTCTTCTCCCAGGCACTCAGCAATAGAACAAGGGGGCACGGGCTTAAGCTCTGCCAGGGGAAATTTAAGTTGGAGATGAGAAAAAAATTTTTTACAGAGAGAGTAATCAGGCATTGGAATGGGCTGCCCGGAGAGGTGGTGGATTCACCATCCCTAGAGATCTTTAAATGCAGATTGGACGTGGCGCTGGGTGCCATGATCTGGTAAATGAACTAGAGTTGGACCAAGGGTTGGACTCAATGATCTTGGAGGTCTTTTCCAACCCAATCGATTCTATGATTCTATGAACACCAGGACTGACAGCGTGTCCTTGCACTGCTTCGCTTCAGCCCACCCCAAAGCTGGCCACGAGTTTTCTCCATCAGCCTTTCCCTGCTCCGCATATCCCTTCCACTCATCTCTTCCCTCTCCAGTGGTCTGGGTACAGGCGGCTATTGCATAACCCTAATTATGTTATTGCTGTAATTGCGTCTGCCCGTCTGCAGCGCATGGATTCGTTACAAGCTTTTCATATGCTAAAATGATTATTAATGAGTGCAGTCCCAACCCAGCGACAAACAACAGCCATGACAAAAAGATCTTTTGGAAGGCAATTAGCTCCATGCTAAGCTGCCTAAACTGGGGGCTGCGCTGGAAAATTTCAGGCTGGAGAGGAAGCACTGGCAAAACGTGGCTTTTCTCTTCTCTTTTGATGAGTTAATGAGCTGCTGAGTGGCAGCAGACACAGCCATTCTGGTGCAACAGCTCCACTGAGGAGCTTTTCCAGGTTGGTGCTGAAGGAAAGGGCATTTATCCCTGGATAAACATAGATGTGTTCCCAGGTCGCTGTGGTATTGTTGTATTTTTCCGTGGGAAAACAAAGCAAAACAAAACAAAGACAACCAACCCAGGGAAAGAGGAGGTTGTGGAAGGAACAGAAGAATTAATTTTTTAGAACTCTCTACTGGTACATCCAAAATCCTTCTCCATATCTCAGTGGCAGTGGATGGTCTCATGGTCCCTCCATGGCTGGGGTGAGTTGTGCTAAGGATATGTGAGCTCCATCTGAGCTGATGATGTGCTGGAATGATGGATTTACCTCCATTTCTCATTATTTTTATTGCTTCTGAAATCTAATGAGCCAATTTGCTGTCACATCAGAGGATGGAGAGCACTGAGGTAAGAGCAGATGCTGCTGCTGTGATTCAGGACAAACTCAAACACAAAAGTCTGGATCTTTTGATTTGTAGCTGAGGATCTTCTGGAAACAGCTGGGGAAGGATCCACCAGAGATCTGGGCCCCTCAGTTGAGGAAAGAGCTTGAGGGGCTGGAGTGGGGCCAGAGAAGAGCAACGAGGCTGGAGAAGGGACTGGAGCACAAGTGCTGTGGGGAGAGGCTGAGGGAGCTGGGGGTGTTTAGCCTGGAGAAGAGGAGGCTCAGAGGTGACCTCAGCACTGTCTGGAACTCCCTGAAGGGAAGTTCTGGCCAGGTGGGGGTTGGTCTCTTCTCCCAGGCACTCAGCAATAGGACAAGGGGGCACGATGGGCTCAAGCTCTGCCAGGGGAAATTGAAGTTGGACAGCAGAAAAAACTTCTTTACAGAGAGAGTGCTCAGGGATTACAATGGGCTGCCCAGAGAGGGGGTGGATTCCCCATCCCTGGAGGTTTTTCAGCTGAGCTTGGCCATGGCACTGAGTGCCACAGAATCATAGAATCGATTGGGTTGGAAAAGACCTCCAAGATCCTCGAGTCCAACCCTTGGTCCAACTCCAGTCCCTTTACCAGATCATGGCACTCAGCGCCACGTCCAATCTGTGTTTAAAAATCCATGATCTGGTAAAGGGACTGGAGATGGACCAAGGGTTGGACTTGATGATCTTGGAGGTCTTTTCCAACCCAATCCATTCTATGATTCTGTGATATCCAAAACTGGAGAACAGAAGCAGCAGCACAACTGCAGGACCAAGCTGACAAGTGATGCACATCTGACCAAATAGTCACAGTCTTCTACTTCAGACTCTCACTCTTGACCCTTTGGTGGCCGGTTAAGCTAAATTTGCTGCTTTGCCACCTTTCTGTCTCGTTCAGAGGGAATCTGGCTCAGTCTTGTGGCTTGTTCCCAACCTCCTGCTGGCTACTGCAGCCTCTGGGGCTGTGGAAGGGTGAGCCAATGACCTGTCCATGTCTCAGGTGAGATCTGAGCCCTCAGCTCAGGGTTGCCCACAGGTGGCAGAGCATCTCCCTCCCCCTGGCACTGCCTCACAGAGCTGTCAGCTGCAGGGGAGAGAAGGGAAGCAGCACACAGACACACAGACTGCAAATTCCAGCAGTGGAAATGTGAGGACCTCTGGGGTTTGGTGACAGTTTCACAGTGGCTTTTGCATTAGGGGTATGCAAATGGCAGAGAGGCCCAAAGTACCTCTGAGGATCTGGGCTCAAAGAGAAAGTAAATAAAGACTCAGCAGGGATGTTGTCATTTCCCTGCTAGGCTGCTTTAATATCCACATTCATCATTTCTTTAGAGAGTGCATTGATGGCTTCATTAGGAACTCTTCTCTATGAATAACTCGTTGGGCCATGGCAGAGTTTGGATGGAAGGGTATTATGTCTTCTCCCTCACATAGGTTTGGATATCTGTACATGCTTTCCCCCCTTCTTATTCTTTTATTTTTGCCACAAAACATATTTCCATGATATCTTGGTTTGCAGTCTTAATGGGCAATGCCTGCTGAGTTGTGTGATGCCAGGGAATTGAGTCTGGAGACCAGGACACTTTGGTGTGATGGAGGGTTAATGGCCCATGAACCCAGAACACTGAGATCACAGCCCGACACTGGCATAGCCAGAGAGACCTTCAATCCCTGAAACTCTGATTCTTGACACTCGGATTTGTGCATCCTGTCCTTTGCTCCAGGGAGCTTTTTGTGCTGCTTGTTGTTCAGATGAGTCATGGAACTGTTGTGCTGCTGGAAAACGATCTTTGCAGGGCTGCAAAGGGGTGGGGAGCTTTCAGACCCTTATGAGTCACCAACTCGAGAGGCTGTTGCTACCAGGTGGAAGGGGAACAGGACAAACCTGGAGAAGCAGAGGATACGTGTGTCTGTGCTCCACTTTTTGGAAGCACTTTGTCCCTACACCCACCATCCTACCACCATTTGATGACAGCTGAACCAGAGTGGAAAGGGAACGTTTCAGCTGGTTGTCAGAGCCAGACTGGCACCTCTGCTTTCCTCCACCTGCCTCTATTATTGCTGTAATTTAATCCCCTTCCCTTCTCATTTCACCCATCAGAAGCTGGGCTCTTCTGAGGCACCACAAATCAATGCATTTCACTACTTTTTGGCCATAGGATTCCTTGTTTTTCAGCAATGTCATGGATGCCACCAGTTCCTGACACTTGCTCTTGTCCACGTATCACAAATCTGATTTTATCCAGCAGCTGATGCTGAGACCTGTTTGAGTTTTTCTGGGAGTGGTAAAGGGCTAGAGAAACATTTATTCATCCTGCTCACCATCTCCTCCTGGAGGCAGTTCTGCAGGTGACATCCTCTTGGGATTTCTAAACTCCTATTTTACTCACAGACAGCTGTTCAGGTCTACTCGGGGATGGAGGATTAGGCAGAGTGTGAAATAAAATCAAGCCCAGACCACTCGTTGCTGGAGTACTGGAAGGGAGCAATGTTTAGACCATGGGGCTGAGCTAGACTAGGATTTCTGGCTGCTGCTGAGCCCAGAAGAGAAGATGCCAGCACTCCAGGGAGAGTAATGTTTTCATGCCTGCTGAAAGTTGCAGTAAAATTAATGAGGTTTGCATGAGTTTTTATGATAAACCAGAGTCTAGCTCTGCAAAGGGTCAGGCAAGAGGACTTAGCACAGAGCTGGGAGAAGGAACTCTGCCTCCTGTGCCTTCATCTCCCAAGGGTTACATCAGCATCCCACCCCCAAAACCAGGATACCAACTGAGACCAGTTGCTGTGAATGAGGGTGGGACTTCAGAGCACAAAACTGGATCCCCCTGCCATGGAGGGGTTTCCCCCCATGCTTTGCTCTGGGCTGCCTTCCACAGGATCCTCCAGCAGCTGCTCAGCCCGCTCTGCTCTGTCATAGACCATTTTCCCACTCGTCTGCCTCGAGGATCCTCATCATCCAACACTTCAATGTCCAATTTCTCTGCAGTGGAAAACAGGCTCCAGCTCAGCAGGTGTCTCAGCGCTGTTTACAGGACACCTGTCAGCTCTTTTGGCTCCCTGGCCCCTCTGCCTCCTAATTATAAAATTGTGGATTGCTGCAGCTACGAGGGGGATTTTTTTCCGTCTTTCTTTCTTTTTTTTTTTTTTCCTTGTGCACAAAATGTCAAATTGCAGAAATTAAAAATGTAAATGATGGAGTCTAATTAACCAGTTGACAGCAGAGCACAGCTGCGAGTGACAGTGACTGATTACCTTCTGCAAACCTTGTCCTCCAAGACCTGCCTTACCCAGGGGAGGAAGGACATCAAAAATAGCAACTTCCTTAAAGAGACATCACTCTGCACACGGAGCCTGTTGGGTGATGGTTCTGGGGGATCCATATCCTATGGATAAAACCCCAGACTTCCTGAGCTCAGAGGGAATGGGGCTGAGTCTTAAGGAAAGCAGATTTTCCCCAGTCAGAGCAGGGATGGGAAGGTTGAAGGCTCTTGCCACAAACATCAGGCCAGCTTAAAATTTGGGGTGAAATGGAGGTGCTGAGCAGCAGAAGATTTGCTGGGATAGGCTGGGTTGGGCAGTGGAGGTGGGTGATGTCAGCAATGGGCGCAGATGTATTTGTGTGAATGGCACAAGAAAGAATCAAGGGGATTGTTGTTTGGGTTTGTTTGGTTTTTTTGTTTATGGGAGTGAAATCCAGAGCTCTCAGTGGGACTTCTCTGTGGGAGCAGAGGCAGGGCTCAAAGCCCTTGAAGGCCAGATGAAGGAATCCATCATGAGGTACCTCCTGCTTTGCCAGTGGCATAGAGAAAGTTCACAAGATCCTTTTTGGAACTTCAATCTCAGATTGGGGTGGAGTGAATACAACACACCTCTGGTGCTCAGGATTAGTGCTTCAGTAATTTCCACTGTGGCCAAATCATCCCCCTTGCTCTAAAAGGTACAACCAGGTATTTCATTGATGAACCGGAAGAGCCCAACGCCGCAAAGTTTGTGTTTTTTTCTTTATTGTTGGTGAATTTTGTCTCTGAATCCCTTGAGAAACCCCTGTATTTCTGTCTCTCAGGTACTACTCAGACATTGCCAAAATGCCAGCCATCAGTGACCAGGACATGAATGCCTATTTGGCTGAACAGTCTCGCATGCACATGAACGAGTTCAACACCATGAGTGCGCTCTCAGAGATTTACTCCTACGTGGGCAAGTACAGCGAGGAGGTGAGAGCTTTGGAGCAGTCCTGGGGATCCATGGGATGGCCCATGCATGTGTCACAGATGCTTATCTTCATCCTGGCCCAGGGGGGTGATGGATTTATGGAATGAGAAGCAAGGCTTGGGATCTGTAAAAGGGAAGGTCTGAGGTTTTTGGTGTCCCCAGTAGTCTTTCATGTGGTTCCCTGTAATTTATGTCTCCTACTTTTGGTCATTCAGATTTAGTAGATGATGGTGTGTTTGCTGCAGAGGAGTCTCCCACATGAATTCTGCATCTCATGTGGCCAAAATTTGTTTAAGAACACGTGGCCAGTGCTAGTCCAGATACCTTAAAGCATCCAAGAATGACCCAGCCAGCATGACACAGACTTTGAGGGGCCCAGCATGGTTCTATGTTTTGAAGGCCAGGAGAGACAGCTTAAGGCATCTCAAGTGGCATGGCCAGGTGATAAATAAAGCTATGAAATAACTGATCTCCAGGATAAGAATCCATTGCACTGGTTGAAATCTAGAAATGTGCATTTAGTCAGATCAAGGCCTGGCTGACTGCCTGGCTGACTGACCTGCATTTCATAATCTAAGCTAAGCCTGGGACATACCTTAGAGCAAGCCAGCCCTAATCTACTGCTATAAGAGGATGGATTCAGTTATTTTGGGAAAAAAGTATCCCTATCACTTCTTTCTCTTTCCTTTTCCAGATTCTCGGAGCCCTCGATCAAGATGACCAGGCTGGGAAACAGAAACTTGCCTACAAACTTGAACAAGTCATAACCCTCATGAGCATAGACAGCTGAGAACTGTCCTGCCAGGGACACCCTGGGAGGGATAAACCAAGTCGTGCCTCACTCAAGATCATCATCTTTACCAAGTGCAAGTTTTGATGGGCTGTAAGCAGAGTCACCCACACAGCGCTCTCATTCTCTTTCTCTCTCCCTCTCTCTCATTTCTTTCTCTTTCCAAATTTATGGACAAAGTGACAGAGCCCCAGGGGTTAAAAGGAAAGACTGCAGAGGAATCTTAGCTCTGGGGACATGAAGACATTTGGGTGGAGCTCTTCTTTTCATGGTTTTCCCTCTGCCTTATCCCTAGAGAAAAACTATTGAGCACCCAAGAAACCCCCACAAACCCTCCCCTGACATCACATCATCACTCTGCAGAGGCAAAATTGGGAGGTAACTTCTGTCATGCTGCTTTAACTGCCCTCCAAGGGCTTGTAGCCCCTGGAGTGGACATGGAAATGAACTCAGTATTACTACAAGTCTCCCCAAGGGGAAGGCAGCCTGCCTGCAGGGATCCTGGAGGGCAGAGCAAACCCAGCTCCTCTCCTGCAGAGCCATTGCAACTCTATCTCTTGATAGTGACCCACTGGGAGAGGAACGCCAGGGCTCCCTGGAAAATGCCACAGCTCCATCCAGAGTGGGCCTGCTGTGGCTCTGACCTGCCTGGTGTAGCTGCTCTCTTGGGGCAGGGAAAGGGTCAAGAGGGGAGGAGGAAACCGACTCTCCCCTGCCCATGTGTTTCATATGGTTATTCTTATTTTTCCAAGAGACACGTGTCCCCCTCTGTCTTTTCCCGTTGTGTCCTGTTGGTCGTAGCACTGTGGCAAAAGTGCTCTCTCTGCTCAGTGGCCTCCTGTCCATGGTGGTTCTGCTCCTACTGGCAATGGACAGCACAGCATCTCCCTTGTTCCCACCTCAGCTTGGAAAGCAAGAGCCACAGGTCTCATTTTGTTCCAGGCAAGGAGCTCAACCTCAACAAAACCCAACCAACCAACCAGAGGGATTTTTTTTTTAAAAGCTGTTAATTCTTTCCATTTTGTTTCCTCAACTGGAACAAAGCTGTTGTTTTCTCATGATGGAATATCGGAAGGACATTGAAAAGTACTTGCCAGGAACCAAGGTGTTGCATAGGACTGATGGTAAAACCTTCTGTCCAAGCCACTCCTAAGAGGAGATGTCACCACGCATTTTGGAAGGAAATCTTGGAGGAAATCCATATGAAACAGTGCAAAAAAATTCTTCATCCTGGATACCCCCAGCTGAATGTCAGGTCTTCTGGAGGTCTCTGAACCACTGTTAAGCCCATCTGCCTTTTGGTGCCAACTCCTGGCCTTTCCTCTTGTCCATTTCTGGAACCAACAGGCCTTGCTGAAGGCACAGTTGCTGCCTGGGAACAATTTTATCTCTCTTTGCACTTATCCCTTCAGAGATCACTGTCACCGTGGGACAATTGTAGGTGGTCACCTTGTCCCATCCTGTGCTCAGCTCCTCCAGATCAACATCTCAACCTGTTTCATGGCCAACCAACCAAAGAGGAGTGAACTCCTTCATCTCTTCTACCTTTGGCTATTCTGTTCATACAGCTGCCAGTCTGGATAACACCATGGTTAGAGACCCTCGGGGGGTGGAGAACCTTGTACACCAACGGAGGCAAGAGCTGGGTCTGCATTCACCTCCCCAGAAACTAACAGAGTTCACATACAGATGCAGGAGTGGCTGGAGAATCCACCCACATCCACCTCAACACCGTCCTGAGAGCTACAGCCTGGATCCACTTTGCACCTGGAGGGAGGAAGGGGTAAAGACAGGGTGTGTAAATGGATTGGAGAACGAGTGCATTTGGGTTTATTCTTGTTACCAAACCTCCTCAGAGTGACAGACCACGAGTGCATGCAGTGGGGAGGGCGGCGGGGGGTGGTGGTGCAACCAGGGGTCAGTCAGGTTTCCCTCAGCCAAGCAGATCCACACGTAGCCAAGTCTTTCTAAAACCATTCAAAGAACAGCAGTCCCAAACTGGATGTGTCTGTGGGGAGAACATCACAGGATTCCTATGGAAACAGCAAACTTAGGGACACGCCTTGGTTTTAAAACCCCAGACATTTCTCTCTTGATCCTGATGATTATTATTTCGTGCGTGTGTGTGTGTGTGTGTGTGTTGGGCGTATCTGTGTGCGCGTGGGCGTCACTCCCCCTTTCGGTTCCGCTTGCTTTCTGTGGGATTGCTGAGCTGATGGACTCATCATGCACCTTATGGACATCTCAGCGGCTTTAAGAGGCCTGTGCATCGGGGATGGTTTGGGTTTGGTTGGTTTTCTGCCATGGTTTTGTTGCTCCATTTAGTAACGTCGGCGCATGTTCCAGATCCATTGCTTATGGCTGTGAAAGTGGGCTCGGAAGTCCCACCAGAGCCAGCGGTAAGGAAGTGACAACAACAACAACAACACAAACGCGATATTTTTTATAGGTACATTAAAAAGAAAAAAGGAAAAAAAAAAAAGGAAAAATTATTAAAAAAAATAAATAAAAAGGAGAAAAAAACCAAAGGTTTTGACAAAACAAAGTGCCACAAAAAGATAAATATGGACCCTATTGTCATGCCTTGTACTCACAGCTGGATGGTAGGAGTCCTTGTACTCACAGCTGGATGGTAGGAGTCCTTGTACTCACAGCTGGATGGTAGGAGTCCTTGTACTCACAGCTGGATGGTAGGAGTCCTTGTACTGGACTGGTCTTAAGGACAAGGAGCTGGCTTGGAGGGAAGTGGTGATGGGTGATGGGCGATCCTGCCTGGACATGTGCACATGGAAGGAAGAAGAAGCTGTTTAACACACACACACACACACACACACACACACACACACACACACACACACACACAATAAGTCTCAAAATGAACTGGTGTGCTCCTGCACCGTTACTGAGTCAGAGGAACACCCCAGGGGAGGTCCGAGACTCGCCCCTGTTCTTTGCGATGTTTTCAGGGCTGTGATTTTTTGGTTTACTCTGTTTGTTTTCTGTTGTTGTTATTTTATTTCCTCTTGCTGGTACGGAATTTTTCATCTGTATATTATATATATATTTTTCGGGAAAAACTTGAACACCTCAGAGACACTGAGAATGAAACTCTTAAGGGGAGTGGGAAGCGCCGTGGCGTTGGTGTCTTGACCCTTCCCAAGTTCCCATTTAGGCATTTCTGCTTTCTCTCCACCTTCTTCTTTCCCCTATGCCCAGGATTTGAAAGAAAATCTGCATTTTGCTTCTCTTTCATCTCCTCTTTTTCTTTTTTTCCCCTGCCTTTCTGTTTCTCTTTCTTTGGTGTTTGAGCTGGTTTTGCGTTTGGCTTGGAAAATGTGCCAGAATTGTGATGTAAATGCGTGGGCTTCCTCCCCTGTCCCCTTCAGTGCCCTTCCCATTTCCAACCACTGTCCCAGCATCTCCCAATCTATGAGAGGTCTTGGCATCTTCCTTCCCAGCCTCACCTGTCGAGCTAACTATTTTTTAAGTGCATGTAAAATAAAACTAAAAACAAAGACACAAGCAGAAGTATGAGCCCTACTACAACACGGAGGAGTTCTTTTGCTTTGATTCTTTTCCCTTGATCTCTTTTCCCCTGATTTCTTTCCCCCCACCTCCCTTTCCATCCTTTACCAAAAATGCCCAGTAAATTGGTGGTATCCACACTGGTTTTCAAGCCACATGGAGAGAACTGGAGCCAGAATTCCTAGAATTCCATAGACAGGCTCCTTATATCCAGAATATGCCAGATGACAGGCTGATCTTTATGGGTGTTTCTCAAATGCTGCAGTCAAATAATTATTGCTGACACTCAAAGCACCATCAGAAATGGGGAAAGGGGATTCATGGGGACTCTTTGAGGTCCTGCTGAGAGGGACAAGATTATTTCTCCACTGCAGGGTTTGCTTTGGGGCTTTGTGCCTGCTGTAGAGGAATAAAAGTGACCAGTCCCCCTGCAATGTCATTGTGTCCTCCCCGTGAGTGTGGTCACCTATCAGTGACACAGTGATCTCAAACATGATCCACCATGTCATGTGCTTTTGCAGACTGAGCCTTCCAGGAAACACCAGTGTGAGAAAAGTTGTGTGTCTGGAAGAAAGTGTTAGAGATTGTTTGCTCTTGAACAGACAGCACAGGGGGGGAATGTTGGAGATGAAGTGCAGCCACCCAAGGTCACCTTCCTCTCCCAACATGGAATTGTAGAATCATTCAGGTTGGAAAAGAGAAGAGCAACGAGGCTGGTGAAGGGACTGGAGCACAAGTGCTGTGGGGAGAGGCTGAGGGAGCTGGGGGTGTTTAGCCTGGAGAAGAGGAGGCTCAGAGGTGACCTCATCACTCTCTCCAACTCCCTGAAAGGATGTTGTAGCCAGGTGAGGATTGGTCTCTCCTCTCAGGCAACCAACAGTAGGACAAGAGGGCACAGGCTCAAGCTCTGCCAGGGGAGGTTTAGGTTGGATATCAGGAAGAAATTCTTTCCAGAGAGAGTGCTCAGGCATTGGAATGGGCTGCCCAGAGAGGGGGTGGATTCCCCATCCCTGGAGGTTTTTAAGGTGAGACTGGATGTGGCACTGAGTGCCATGATCTGGTAATCAAAATGGGGTTGGATTAAGGGATGGACCTGATGATCTCGGAGGTCTTTTCCAACCCAACTGATTCTGTGATTCTTATGAAAAAACCTCTAAGAGCATTTAGGTTGGAAAAGACCTCTAAGATCCCAGAGTCCAAATGTTAAAACATGCACCAGTTCTCTTCCCACTCTTCATTCTGTCCTGAACGTATCTGAAGGTTCAGTCCAACCATCATACACCAGCCTTGCTCCATCAGGTAAAAGGACTTAGTTTTACCACTGCAGTTGCCTTGTCTCACCTCTTTTACACTGAAAACTATAAAAATTAAGTCATGAAGAAGATTTACCAGCAGAATTTTGTTTGGTATTTTCTTTGACTGAAAATTGATTACCAAAGTTTCCAGATCTTGTGCATCAGCCCCCAGGAAACTGTTCATCAGCAAGGGAAAGAGACCAAGTAAATCATGTAATTGCCATTATTTTTAATAATGCTGAGGAAAACTGATAGTTAAAATGGAAAGAGTCCAGTGGCCACTGTCACTGTTGAGTGAGCCAACACAAATGCTACAAGTCCCTTCTGAGTTTCCTGAAGTCTGTGGTGCTGATGAGGTAACAACATGACCACATAACAGCTGATATCAAGAGGAAAATTGTTTAGAAGTCAGTCAAAACTTGAAATGTAGATCTGTCCTTCCCCATGGCTTTAGTGAAGTGCTTTGGATAGAGCCAATGTCATGTGCAAGACTCTTTGAAAGGAAGATGGGAAACCTGAAAGGACTGAATGTCAGAGCTCTGCTTGGTGGGACACACATTTGTGTCTGCAAAAAGGACATGTAGAATCAGGAAACCATAGAATGGTTTGGGTTGGAAGGGACCTTAAAGCCCATCTCATTCCAACCCCCTGCCATGGGCAGGGACACCTTCAACTAGACCAGGTTGCTCCAAGCCCTGGCCAAGCTGACCTTGAACAGTTCCAAGAATGGAAATCCTTAAGTCCAAGGGCAATCTCATACCAAAAAGAAAAGTCTGGACTGCTGGAGATGACCAGGACTACTCTCTCACATCACCAAGACTTCAGTAAAACAAGTCTTCACCCTTCCCAACAGCCTGTAAAAGCAGGTTCATCTGGTAGTGTAGCACTTAGTGATGTAGGAGTGAGAGAGAGGAGCAAACCCAATCCCCCTTCCCAAATTCCTGAGGTAGCTCTGGTATGTAAGAGGTTTGCTCATCCAGAGGACTCCTGTTGCTTCCTGCAGTGCCCATTGCTGATGTGACCAGATAAGCACTTTACTGGAACCCCACCAGTCCCAACAAGGTGGGGTTAGTCCCTTTCTCCTCACTGCTTCAGCTCTGAGCTACAGAAGCCAGACAGAGAGCACTGTATAGAAATGTGTGTTGTGGTGTGACCAGGTCTGTGCTGGTCTGGGGTAGCTCACCAAAAATTCCATCCAAGGGCCCAGGTTCCTTATCCTCACTCTTGAATGAGGAAATCCATAGAAACATCCAACTCTCTAATCAGTGTTGTTTAAACTTCTGAGATTCTGGTAACCTCCTCTTCTGGGATGACCAGGGGATCCCAGGAATGGATCTCTTGCCCCAAACTAGGGAGTTATGATCATTTATATGACCACAGTAGATGGTGTTTTATGTTGGCAGATGCCTCACCAGGGCAGCTGTCAGGTAAGGAATTATTGTCATAGGGTCATATAATGGTCTGGGACCTTGAAGAGCATCTCATTTCACCCCCCTGCCATGGGCAGGGATACCTTCCACTAGACCAGGTTGCTCCAAGCCCTGTCCAACCTTGCCTTGAACACTTCCAGGGATGGAGCATCCACAGCTTCTCTGGGTAACCTAAAAACCACCCTCACAGCCTTAGTGATTCCAGGACAATCTGCTCTGTGCTTCTGAGGAGTACTAAGAGGTGTCCTCCAGAGCAGGTGGAGGTTTTGGGATGTCATATCTCTTGCCACCCAAACTTGGTGTGCTGTGGAGCAGCCAGCTGATGAAACATATGAACCTCATGCTGTGAACTTCAGCCTCCTGGCCATTCCCAGCTGGAATTTTTGTGCTTTGCACCTTTCTGCAGCTCCCATTTCAGAGTATTGTTTGGTCCACAGAGTCCTGCAGTGTTCCCTCACCTCTGCCACTGTGCAATGCCCCTTTCTCCCCCAAAACTGTGTTGTCTTACAGGGAATAACTCTTTCTTTTGTGGAAAATGCTTTGAAAACGGAGCTTGTCAACCGTGTTTTGTTTGGGATGGCTCAGCTCACCACACTCTTAGAGAAGCACCCGAGGGGACACAGGCTTACAGCAAAAAAAAAAAAAAAAATTAATTTGTAGAAAGATGTCAAAAGAAAGAAAAAAAAAAGTTAAAATAAAAAAAAAAAAAAAGGATTTACACTTGGAAGAACAAACCCACCAAAAACCCACTGAAGTTTTAAAGCTGCTTAGTCTAATCAACCTGTCACGTGTGTGATTTCTGTTGTCGTCGTTGTTTGTTCATTGTTTGGCTGGGTTTAGGTTTTGGGGTTTTTATTTTTAATCTTCTGTTCTAAAAATGGAGAGTTTACCTCAAGAGATTCTTTCTGCTTGGAAACAGATCACCTCAGAGCCACTCTCAGCAGAGAGCAGGGAAGCTCAGGACAGCAAACCTGGGCATGGAAAACGGGGGGAAAAGCAGGACATGGAGGCTCTTTCAGCATCCCCTTCTCTTGCTGGTGTGGTGTGGCCTGGCCCAGTGGAGAGGCTGCTGTTCACTCTCAGATACACTGAGACCCAAGAGCCAGCTGGAGAAATCAAAGCACATGTCCAAGATTGGAGTCTTTTCCCAAGTATCTTCAGAGAAACTTGGAGTTATTTAAAATTTCTGTGCTGCTCCTTCTCCATTCCCTGGAGAAGCTGCTCTTGCCAGCCCAGCGTGGGGGAGGGAGACAGAGAGATCAGGTGCTGGCTGAACACTCCCAATGCTTTCCCCAAGGAATTAAGAGGCAACTGGATTATTTAAAGTCACAAGACAGGCCCTTCCCAGTGTCTGCCCCTGTGTCTTGGACATAACATGAGTCCAGAAGTCTCATCCTCTGTTTTGCTAAAGCTCCCACCTTAAACACACAATCAATGGAAAGACATATCCTTTCACTGCAGTGTTACTAAGAGCCTCAAAGAGATGTCAAGACAGCGTTAGAAAGGAGGTTGGGATCCTTTTTCTTAGGTTGTTGTTGTTGTTGGTTTGATTTTCTTTTGAATTGATCCTAGTTAAAAAAATAAAATCTATACTATTTAAATTGGAATCCCGTTGTTACTTGGTAAAGGCAAAGCTTCTGTACCTTTGTTATAATTAATTGTATACCTGTGTATGTAAATATAAGGCATTCCTATTTTGCAGTCCAGAACAAAAAAGAAAAAAAACCACAAACTATTTGTAATATAGAATAAAGTTTATTAAAAAAAATAAAGAAATAAAAATGCCCCAGGCTGTGATTGCTGCTTCCTGTGGCCAAATTGAGCCAGAGGGAGGGAATACAAGGGAAGGGGAAACATGAGACTGGATAGATCCCAGTTATTTATACAGAGGGCAAAGTGTGGGGATCAACAGGCTCATATTAACAGATGGCTGTGAAAAAATTCCTTCCTTCCTTCCTTCCTTCCTTCCTTCCTTCCTTCCTTCCTTCCTTCCTTCCTTCCTTCCTTCCTTCCTTCCTTCCTTCCTTCCTTCCTTCCTTCCTTCCTTCCTTCCTTCCTTCCTTCCTTCCTTCCTTCCTTCCTTCCTTCCTTCCTTCCTTCCTTCCTTCCTTCCTTCCTTCCTTCCTTCCTTCCTTCCTTCCTTCCTTCCTTCCTTCCTTCCTTCCTTCCTTCCTTCCTTCCTTCCTTCCTTCCTTCCTTCCTTCCTTCCTTCCTTCCTTCCTTCCTTCCTTCCTTCCTTTCCTCCCTCCCTCCCTCCCTCCCTCCCTCCCTCCCTCCCTCCCTCCCTCCCTCCCTCCTTCCCTCCGAATTCCTTCCTTCCCTCCCTCTCTCTCTTTCTCTTTTTACTCCCTTCCCCGCCAAACAAAAAGACATTCACTGGATTGTTTGAATTGTTCTTTGGAGAGATGGGACCCAGACAGGTTATTCCTTTCCATCAACCAATGGGGTGTCCTCGGCTGTGCATTCTGAAAACGCTGGACAAGCTCATGAATTCAGGGATGCTATTAAAGGAACCATATCCTGTGGTTCCTGAAAGGAAATGCCTCAGTGGGAGCCAGGCTCTGACTCCTTGGCCATTACATTAGAGCAGCAATCATCACACCAGGGTTTGGAGGAATCACAGATAATCTTGGGTGGAGGAGCAAACCCCCAGACCACTGAGCCTTGTTATCTCATACTGCCTTTTGAATGGCTGTTGCAGAGAATAAATCTTTAATGGAGCTCAGATTGCCTGGGATTGATGATGAGCTTGGCCAGGCTCAGGTGGGGTTTGCACTGCCCTGACACAGGTTTAATTTATCAGCCTCATCATGGACCCCAAAGGGCAGGAAATTTGACCTGAACCACCTCAGCTCAAGGTAAACTGGAGCATAAAGATTCACAGGTGCTTTCACTGACCTTGCTATTGAAAAGCCAAATCCATATGAGCAGAGCCAGGTCCCTTTGGAGGTGGGAAGGGGGTGTGGGATTATTGAAATGGTCATCTTTCCTAATTTACCAGCAATAAGACAAGGCAGAGGAGGTGAGAGCCCTGTACCTGCATCCTGCTTGTGTCCCATGGCCCCAGCAGACTCAGCTGGTGCTGCACAGACACCAACCAGCCTCCCTCTGCCCACAAGGGAGGGACAAAGCCCTTTCCCTCACAGCCATCCCAAAAGCTTGGGGTGTGACATCAGCATCCTTACCAGCCTTCTCTGCACCCTCCCCTGGCATTTCCCAGTGATTCATAGAATCACAGACTGGATTGGGTTGGAAAAGACCTCTGAGATCATCCAATCCAACCCTTGGTCCAACTCCAGTCCCTTTACCAGATCATGGCACTCAGTGCCGTGGCCAAGCTCAGTTGAAAAACCTCCAGGGCTGGGGAATCCACCCCCTCTCTGGGCAGCCCATTCCAATCCCTGAGCACTCTCTCTGCAAAGAATTTTTTTCTGGTCTCCAACTTCAATTTCCCCTGGCAGAGCTTGAGCACATCGTGCCCCCTTGTCCTATTGCTGACTGTTTCCTTTCTCCCAGTCAGGCTGGGCCCTCCATTTCACCCAGCAGAGAGGAAAACAGAGTTGGGTTTCCATGCCCAGAGCTGGTGGAGCTCCTGCCCTGCTCCAGAGGGTTCTGTCATGCTGAAGAATGAGCCAGCTGGTGGGTTTTATGGGATTTGCAGCCCATTGTACCAATATAAGGCTTGTGGAAAGCAAACACCTTCCTGCAAGTCTCACCTCAATGAGGAGCCTGAAAAGGAAACAAGAAAGTGGATTTCAAACAAGGAGAGGAGTTAAATGAAGCTCTGACAGCTTTGGCTTCAGACTGATAGCATGAAGTATGTGGGTACCTATAGATGGGCAACACAGGTACACTGACAGACTGACCACATCCAGCCATGGAAATAAGACATCTCTGCCTGTCTGCTCCCTTGGACACCACAGAGGAAAAGTCCTTGTCACCCAGAAGGGCTCACATCACTCTACCAACAGCTCAGGCAGTCACAGCAGTGTGTTACCTGTACAGGTATCACTCATCAGACCCCTCCAGTCAGGGTGAGTTGTAGAAACTGATGTTAGACAATTTTGTGTGCAAAGAAGGGCTCCAGGTTTCAGCTCTTCTGAATTATTAGTGTATTTAGAGTATAAAACAACAGCACCCCTAAAGAAAAGTTATGAAGCCTTTTGTTTTTCAGGGCCTTTAAACCTAAACTACCTCACTAAAAACTTCCTTCCAGACAAAGTGGTTGCAGTTAACACTTGCACAAGAGCAGTTTTAGGCTGTGACTCTGCCAGGCATTGCATAAACAGGGAGAGTGTCCTTGTAGAAACAACAACTTGATGTCTGGGAGAGCAGACAGGAAAAGGAAGAGGTGGGGAGGAAACTGAGGCACGAAGAGGTGAAATGAGTTGTCTGCAATCACACAGCAGCTCAGAGCCAAGGCTGAGGTCTCTGCAGCACAGGATCAACCCAGTCACTAATTTTGCAGTGGGATACAGCATGTTTGGGAGAATCCATAGGGCAGGCCATGGCTGGGACCTGCACATGGCTGGGACCTGCACCATGACCCTGTTGCTAAACCTCATACGTGATCAATACTGGACCACACAGTTTCCTCCTGTCTTCTGTGCAAGACTGGGAAGCAACACAACATGACTCTTCCCACAAAAACACCCTTCCAAGCATTAAATGGAGCTGCAATGACTTAGCACAGCCAAAGAAACAGACTCCAGGCTGTGGTAACTCCCTGCTGTCAGGAAGCTCAGAATGTTTGCTGTCAGTGGGATCCCCTGTGTTGCTTTGGTTCTGCTCAGTGGAGAATTCCCCTGTTGATCTGATGAAAGCTGCAAAAGTAGGAGTGAGGAGGAAAACCTCAGACATGGATGTGTCTGCAACAGGGCAGGGCATCAGTCTGATGCTCACTGGGACGCTCTGGGGAGCCTGAGAGACCTTGGCTCAGGTCCTGCTGGCTGTGGTCACATGTGCAAGACAAAGACAGCCCAGCTGTGCTGGAGGCACCAACCACAGGTCACAATTCCAGCCTCTGAAATGTCTCTGTTCAGCTCCCAGATGGATTAAGCTGGATATTCAAGGCTAACAAGTTATTTACAAAGCAGACAGGGACTATCTTCCCACCATTAAGGTTGGAAAACCCTCTAAGATCATCAAGTCCAACCTTCAACCCAGCACTACTAAGCCCATCACTAAACCACATCCCCAAGAATCACAGAATCATAGAATGGATTGGGTTGGAAAAGACCTCAGAGATCATCAAGTCCAACCCTTGGTCCAACTCCAGTCCCTTTACCAGATCATGGCACTCAGTGCCACGGCCAAGCTCAGTTGAAAAACCTCCAGGGATGGGGAATCCACCCCCTCTCTGGGCAGCCCATTCCAATGCCTGAGCACTCTCTCTGCAAAGAATTTTTTTCTGGTCTCCAACTTCAATTTCCCCTGGCAGAACTTGAGCCCATCGTGCCCCCTTGTCCTGTTGCTGAGTGCCTGAGCCACATCTTTCCACCAAGATCACTGGTGTTTCTCTGTCCATGCTGGATTCTCCCACCCTCAAGTTACAGAAAAGAGGGATTTTCAAAGCTTTCCTGCTTTCACTGTCCATGGGAAGTGATGGCCCCTTTCTGCACCTCAGTCCTTCCCTCCTTCCAGCTCCTCCTCTGAGGAAATGGTGATCATTTGCCTCAGGTCTGTGACATCCCCAGTGTAAATAATATCCCCAAAGTGCCCCACAAAACCCTGGCAGGGCAGAGGGCAGGGCAAAGCTCAGAGAGGGTCTTTATCTCTCAGGGAAAAGCTGGGAACATTTCTGCAGCTCAGCTTCCCAAAGCAATCCCAGATGTCAGCTGAGAAGGACTATTTCCAGCAACCTGGAGAGGATTCAATTTGCCTTTATTATTCCCAGTTTCCCACTTTCTGACACTCCACAGGTTCAGCTGCCTGCATCCTATTAAGCTGTTCCCCTCACCAGTCTCCTTCCTGGAGGGTTTCCTGGCTCAGCACAGTGTAATTCCAGCATCAGATCTCTCCTGCCCACTGGATGTCAAAGGATCTGGCCTGAATATCTCCCTCCCTCGTGTTCAGACTCAGGTGGTGACAGTGGTGGAGACCATAACTCTGGAGTCATCTGCCAGTTTCAGTGTCAAGGTGCTCCAGCACATTGCATGGTAAGGAAATGATTCTGGGTTCAATGAGGTTTTAGTCACAGAAACACAGAATGGTTTGGGTTGGAAGGAGATTTAAAGATCACCCAGTTCCAACACCCTGCCATGGGCAGGGACACCTTCCACTAGACCAAGATCTCTGCAAAATCCCCTCTTCTCCTGCTGGGGAGTTACCTCTCTGTGGGTGTTTTCTTCTGTGGTGGTTGCCCTGTCTCTTTGCACAGTCACCGGTGAAAAATGGGTCCTTTCAGGATACAATTCATCTCATCACAACCTCGAGGGCTAAACCAGATCACTGAATGACAAAGGTAAGTGCCTGTTTCCTCTTGCTGACCCCAGGGAGGAGCTTGCCCAGCTGCAGAGGGTTGTGCTCTGCCTCTCCAAACCAGGTGGGATGAATCCCACCAGTGGCTCTTCTATGACCTTTTCTGCTGTGATTATTTTGGGAGAAGTCTCTTGATAAATGTACATCAGAGCCCTGAACTTTTCTGTGGTGTGTTGTGTTCCCACAGCCAGCAAACAACTGCGAGGAAAGCAGGAATCAATTTGCACTTTTCCCTTTAGCAAAGAAGTTCAAAGAAGAAAAAAAAAACACTAAAAGGAGAACAACAGTTTTATTATTATTATTATTATTATTATTTGCTCCTTTGAATTTCCTGCCTTCTCATAAATTCTAATGGGAAATGCACTCTCTGACCTTATAACTCCCAAAATGCTTCTCCAGGGTGCCATGGGGGATGCAGCCCTTGTTCCTCCAACACAGGCAAGCAGGTCAGCACTTAGTCACAATCCATGACACACCAACATTTAGTGGGCAGGAGCATGACAAGCACATGACACCACCAAGGCATCATGTTTTTCCTGGCTACAGCTGTGCTAGTGAATAAAAGGAGGTCAAGGTGGAGCATCAAGCCCTGGGCTGAGTTGTCTCTGTCAGCATGTTCCCAACAAAATTTTGGACAGTGCCAGCTGAGCTTCTCCAAGAGAACATCTAAAGCATCTAGCATGGAATTTATAACCTTTATGGGCAAAAAAAGTGCATCTAGTCTGGCTTTGTCTGCCCTATAAGCTCTAAGACACAAAGGCTTCAGGGGGGCAAATACACAGAGCTTGGCCAAAGAAAGGCATTTTGGGAAAAGGTCTGGAGATTTTTGGAATAAAATACTGGAAAAGGAGTTGCTTTAAAAGTTCAGATTTTTATGGCCATGAGAGTGTGATGTTTGTCTGTTTGGGGTTTCTATGTGGGGGTAGGAGAATGACAGAATCATAGAATGGATTGGGTTGGAAAAGACCTCCCAGATCATCAAGTCCAACCCTTGGTCCAACTCCAGTCCCTTTACCAGATCATGGCACTCAGTGCCACGGCCAAGCTCAGGTTAAAAACCTCCAGGGATGGGGAATCCACCCCCTCTCTGGGCAGCCCATTCCAATGCCTGAGCACTCTCTCTGGAAAGGATTTCTTTCTGCTCTCCAACTTCAATTTCCCCTGGCAGAGCTTGAGCCCATTGTGCCCCCTTGTCCTATTGCTGAGTGCCTGGGAGAAGAGACCAACCCCCACCTGGCCAGAACTTCCCTTCAGGCAGTTCCAGACAGTGCTGAGGTCACCTCTGAGCCTCCTCTTCTCCAGGCTGAACACCCCCATCTCCCTCAGCCTCTCCCCACAGCACTTGTGCTCCGGTCCCTTCTCCAGCCTCGTTGCTCTTCTCTTCTCAGTTGGGTTGGAAGAGACCTCTGAGATCATCAAGCACAATCCTTGATCCAACCCCACTGTGATCACCAGCCCAGGGCACTCTGTGCACAGAGTGCCCTGGGCTGGTTATCACAGTGGGGTTGGATCAAGACATGTTGGATTCTCTGTCCCTGGAGATGTTTAAGAGGACACTCAGTGCCACATCCAGTCCCTTCTCCAGCCCCTCGTTGCTCTTCTCTGGCCCCACTCCAGCCCCTCAATCTCTTGCCTGAACTGAGGGGCCCAGAACTGAACACAACACTCAAGGTGTGGCCTCCCCAATGCAGAATGAGCCCCAGGAAATGCTGGTCATTGACTTTGAAGTTAGATTTGAATTTTGTAGCTTTGGATGGTGCCAGAGGAAAATTTATCCACTGGAGCACGTGATACATCCCAGGACATCCCAGCTTTGTCTCTCAGACACTACTGACTGGTGTCAAGATGGTCCTGTATGTGCTGTTCTGTCCACTTGGATGAACCCTTTGCTGGAGAAGGACTAGGGTGTGAAGATACAGACCCTGAAGTACCAGCGGGACCTGTTCTTTTTTATAATGTGCTGGGGCAGGTCCACAGGAATGGAAGTGGCTGGATCTCTTGCTCTGAGTTAGGTCTTGTGGCCCTGAGCTCACAAGATCTCACTTCCTAGGGGCAGCACAGACCTGCAGGCATCTCAGAGCCCTCCTGTCACTGAGGAGAGCCAAATGGAAAACCTCCAGGGTTCAAGAGAGCAGGGGCACCTCGGTGGCCATTCCATGGCTCTGCTCCTGTGCTCTGCCTCTGTGATGGGTGACCATGACAGAAGGAAGGCTGCAGAGACCACTCCAACCACAGTACCCAGGTCTGCTCTGTGCTTTCACAGTGCTCCAGGCAAACCAGGACTCTCTCACCAGGGGAACTGTCTGGTAAAACCACCCTGCTTTGCATCACCAAACTCAGCCTGGTTAACTCCCCAACAGGAGCAAGACACAACGCCCAACTCCACCCCAACCATCACATCAGAGACCTCTGGTGAATTAGATCCAGAAGAGGCAGCTGTGAGTTATGGGGCTGGAATTCCATCAAGGGCTTCTGGGGAGGTCATAAACCACCAAACAGCTCTCACAACCTCCCCCACCCCTCTTCCTGTCCTCCATCCACAAGCACAATTACAACCCCATAATTCAAGTGGGGTCTGTTTGTCTGCAGGAGGACAAACGTGAGGAGCCATCTGGGAGGGTGTCAGGCTATAAATCCATTTTTTACCTCTGCCATTCTTCCCTCTTCACAGGATGGTGCTTCCAGGCTTCACCCAGGTCTCCTCACTTTCCCCACCCATCCTATCTTCTTCCTTTCATCTCATTTCTCCTTCCTTTCCTGCTTAATAGAGACATAAAAGCAGTGGGTGTCTGACAGACCCACCCACCAGTCAACACTCACTCCAGCCCCCTCCCCTTCACCCTGGAGAGTGACAGCAACACTCCTCAGTCTTCTTCTCACTGCTTTCTATCCACAAACCATTCCCTATTAAAGCCACATTGCAAACATCTCACCCACATTGAACCTCCTCAATGAAAGGGATATCCTGGTTCTTTTCAAGGTATTTTCCCTTCATTGCATTCTTTGATGGTTTAGGGGATAAGATGGAGTTGGGGACATCCCTTATTTTTCTCTGGCATTTTCATGCAGGTGTTGATCCTTCAAAGCAGAAAGCCAGGCTGGAACATTTCAGCATTACAAGTTAGATAAAACTAAGGGATTCTGTTTGTGGGCCTTTTTGGGGCTTCCTGGACTTCAGAGATGGTCCATGTTTCCCCAAGATCACCTTTAATGGATGATAAACAGCCAGACTTGGAAGTTAGAGCTGGCAGGCATCAAAAAATACCCTCAGCACAAGTTCAGCAAGAGGAAAGTACATCTGAGTCAAAGGTTGGATCTTCCAGAAAGAAGGATTTGATTTGTAAAGTCAGGTCCAAAGCTGGGACTAGAAGATGCTGGTTCAAAGTTTGGGTGATGTGAGATCACAGCACCTCTCTAACAAACCAGCTGGTCAGTCTGCACAAATCAAATAAAACTGGGCTTGAAATCTTTACATTATATCAATATTCCTTTTTTTCCTGCCACCAGAACTTTCACAACCTACTGAACTTCGGGATTTGGTGTGATAGATCAAGAAACCCAACCT
Organism: Pithys albifrons albifrons; assembly: GCF_047495875.1. Taxonomy (NCBI): domain Eukaryota; kingdom Metazoa; phylum Chordata; class Aves; order Passeriformes; family Thamnophilidae; genus Pithys; species Pithys albifrons. The sequence continues at coordinate 99,627,278 of NC_092460.1, read as the reverse complement.
GGAAGTGCTGGACAGCCCTACATGAGAAATGACAGGGCTCTCCCTCTGGCATCTTTGTGACCCTTCACATATTTTAGGATATAAATGACTAAAAACTCCTTTTCAGTCAAGAGGGAGTTGTCCCAAAGCCAAACCACACCAAAAGTTGCAGCCTGCTGGTCATGTTTATTTAAGCTGAAATGCTTAAGTGAGTTCAAAGCTGAAAGGCCAAAGGGTTTGTGGTGCTTTAGCTTTGGCAGCAGCTCCACAACCCTTGGAAGGGTTTTTCCTGACAAGTGGTGGAAACTTTGATTGTATCTTGTGTTACTGACTCTGAAAACAGCACAGAGAAGGTTTGTTCACCAGTCAAAAATGTTTTTTTCACAAGGTCATCTGTGGGCTTTAAGTCAGTGACATAGTCCTGAGGTTCAGGGATTTCTCATGGAAAAACAAGTTGTTGGGCTCACCTGAGCTCCATGAGAAGGGAGATTTTCCACAGCTGGGAAAGACATCTGATTATTTGCTTTTAAATACACTCTTACATATTTTTTATCTTGTCAGGAGGGCAAGGATTGTCTCTGCTTTCTTAGCCAGGTGGAATCCTTGAGGACTGGATTTTTAAGGTGGTTTTTTTTGTTGTTGGTTGGGTTTGGGTTTGGTTTCTGTTCATCTTTGAAAGTTGCCTTATGTGACTAACTCCAATCTCTTCCCTTGCTCCTGACTTCAGACTCCAATGTTTTTCCAAGATTTCTCATGGAGATAATTGTACTAATGGTCTACTGTGCAGGGCTCTGCTGCAACCACATTCCAAAAATTTAGGGGGAAAGAGGGTGGAAATACAGACGGAGAAAGAAAGTGATTGGACAAACAAATGGCAGCCAAACCCTGAAATGTTATGAGGCAAAACATCTGGAAGGAAAAAGAAAAAAAAAAAAAGATGAAAAAACCAGCAAGTGCCTTGGTGAATCCCAGCAGAAAAACACTTTGCAAACTGGATTGTGCCCTTTGATCAGCACTGTGGTGTTTCAAATATATGTAGAAATTCTTTAATTACTAAGATTACCCCATGTAATATTTGATAGTCCTTCCCCTTTGGGAAGTTGACTGTTAGGAGGAAAGAAGAAAACATTGTTCCAGATTTCTAGCTTGGGGAATTGCCTCTGAGTTTATTTTTTTTTTTTTTTTGCCTTGATATTTCTTACCCCCTTTGGAAATCTTTCCTCTTTTCTTCCTTAGGACAGAATTTCAATTAGCAGAAGGATAATGCTATCAGGAGGCACTGAATATCCTTGGAGATAAATCTAGCTGGGAGTTGTCAATGGAATATCTGCAACAGCCTGACAGCAGAGGTCCTGTAAAGCTTAGATTACTCTTTAAAGAAAAAAAATATAATAATCTGTTTGCCTTTCAGAGAGGGAATGAAAGGGGAGGGAAAGAGGTTGTTTATTGAATTGCTGTGTTCAGCTGCAAAAGAGGATGACAAAAGGAAAGAGGCAGCATATTAAGCACACCCAAACTGCTGGATCTGACCAAAAAAAGGTGTGGATAAACCTCCAGGTACATCCTATAACTGCCTGCTGGATGTTTTCATCAGACAACTGAGTTTCTTGTTGAATCCTCCCTTATGAGAGGGATGAAAGGGTTGAAAGAGACCTGTGGAGGAACCCACAAGGAGTAGAAGACACAGACATCTTCTAGAGCAGCCCTGATGCACAGGAGTGTTCATTTGGTCTTTTCTGGTTCTTAAAAACCAAGAGTTTCAAGGGAAGAATTTCAACCTTCCCTCTCTTTGCAGCTGGCCCTGCTGATGGTTCACTTGGGAAGGATGTCAGAAGCACCAACCCAGCCAGAATAATCTGGATTTAGGATGACAGTCTTAAAAGTTGTAGGGGATTTCAGGTTCCACCCGATGCCTCTGGACTCTCTGATGTGTTGCACAGCTCTTGATTTCAGTCTTCCCGGTCTATGAGAGGATTGGGATTGTCCAGCCCAGGGAAGGAAAAGCTCCAGGCAGACCCAATAGAACCTTCCAGTACAGAGATTAGCTCAGTTGGTTAAAACTTGGTTGTAATAATGCCAAGGTCATGAGTTCAATCCCATGTGTGGGCCACTGACTTAAGAGTTGGACTCAGTGATCCTTGTGGGTCCCTCCCAACTCAGAATAGTCTGGGATTCTGTGTGATACAGGAGCTACAAGACAGATGGAGAGGGAACTTCTACAAGGACATGGAGACAAGGAGAAATGGCTTTAAACTGACAGGGGGCAGGTTCAGATTAGAAATTAAGAAGAATTCTTGGCCATGAGGGTGGTGTGGTTGTGGCACAGGTTGCCCAGAGAAGATGTGGCTGCCTCACCCCTGGAAGTGCTCAAGGCAATGCTGGATGGGGCTTGGAGCAACCTGGGATAGTGGAAGGTGTCCCTTCACATGGCATGGGAGTTGCAACAAGATGATCTTTAAGGTCCCTTCCAATCCAAAGCATTCTGTGACTGTGGGATTCATTCAGAGCCCCATGATCTGGTAAACAGACTGGAGTTGGACCAAGGATTGGACGTGATGATCTTTGGAGGTCTTTTCCAACCCAATCCATTCTATGATTCTATGATCAAGCAAAGCTCTGCCTTCCCCTTCCCACTACTGACCTTTCCCCTTCACCTGGAGAGTTTGGCCAGCTTAGGTCACCCGGAATGCCATGAGGCACTGCAGGCCTGTGGCTGCTGCTTGAACTGGGGGCTGGAGAAGATCTTGAAGGCTTTCAGAGATAAGACACACATGGCCCTTATTTCACAGGGCCCCTTTATCTGCTCACATCTGGTTGTCTTCAACACAATCTGTTGCTGCAGCACAACAGTGGCCTCAGCAGTGGTGGGGTCAGGGGGATGTTGAGAAGGCTCCTGCTAATCTATTCCAGAGGCTCCAAGGAGCTGTGGAGGCTCCGTGGTTATGACTTCACATCAGCTGGGGTCACACCAAGCAAAGGATGGAATCATTCAGTCATGGAGTCTCTGAATAGTTTGGGTTGGAAGGGACCTTAAAGATCAGCTAATTCCAACTCTTTTGCCATGGGAAGGGACACCTGGAAGCAGGGAGCAAATATTGTAGGAGGAAGGGTTGGTATCACTGGTGAAACCACTGCAGACCTTGATTTCAGTGAGGAAGGGTATGTATGGACACTGTGACACACTCTTAGAACCCATCAGGAGGTAGAACTTGAGGTCTGGACTCCAATCTGCAGGACACTGTGCACAGTCTGTTCTCCACCAAGGTTTTCACTTTCAGCATTTGCAATTTTAATGTAGATAAAAGTGATTAAAAAAACCCCCCAACCCTTATTTTTAAAGTATGGGCTGATAGGAAGATATCCTACATTGCCACCTTATGACAGATTTGGACTTTTAAGTCATATTTCCTCAGTCACTGTTGGAAATGAATGGGCATTTTCCCATTGAAAACTTTGTTCTGATGCTCAAAACCTTTTATCTCTTTTTTATTATTATTATTTTTAATTAACCAACTTTCTTGAGAGTGATTCTGCACTAAGTCAAACCTTTATACTATTGAAAATATCTCCTTGAAATATCTCCAGGATAAATACCTGCAGCAGAAAAGGATGCACAGCTCCAGCCCCCTGGCCAGAATGTTTCACTGCTCAACACCAGCAAAGAGAAAAGAGGGGGGAAAAAAAAATAAAATCTGTCCAGTTGGGAGGCAGAAACAAAAATCATAATTAAAATGTTCAGAACAAACCATGATAACTTTTCACAGCATTTCAGAGCCTAAAAATCCTGTTCCCAGAAGCACTGGGAAGCACGTGACTAACACATATTTGATTAGGAATGTGACATAATTCACACAAAGGATGGCAAATGCTCAGCCTGTGGGATGAGTTAAACTTCCAAAGTGAAGTCCCAGAATTCCACCCTGCACGGGGCCAGAAACAGTTTTTGGAGAGTGAACTCTTTGCTCAGACTTTTCTCAGGGTTAGATTCTGGGGTCTTTAAGAACAGCAGGTATTTCCCTGTCATGGGGTGGGAATTCCTCTCCATCTTCATCTCAGAGGAGTGAGGACAAAGTGTAGCTGAAAATAGTGCCATCAAAGCAAAGGAAACCACTGTCTCCCAGCCCCAGAGAGAATGTTCTCATCTGGAGAGATGCTGTCAGCAGGAAAAGATTGAAGACTAAGAGGGTTTTGGAGTTATCCATAGGCCTGCTGAGCACGTTGTTGGGATCTGGGGGTTGGTTTAAGCCCAGCATTAACCCTTCAAGCACTAAAAGGAGAGCTCAGCTCAGCCAGTGGTGTTCCCTGTCCTGCTGGTGCTTCCCCTTGCTGAGAAAAACAGGCCCATTCTGCCCGTTCTTAGTGACATGAAGAGATGAAAAAAACCAAAAGTCCTTCTAAAACTCTGAGGCCAGTAAGTGTTGGTGAAGCAATATCTCCTTTTCCAGTCACACCATGATCCTGGGAAAGAACTCCTGTTGTCTGCTTGTATCCACATGTACTGATGTTTCCCAGTGATCCCTCTGGAAATGCCTTATGGAAATCTGTGTGTCATAGAATCATAGAATGGATTGGGTTGGAAAAGACCTCCAAGATCATCGAGTCCAACCCTTGGGCCAACTCCAGTCCCTTTACCAGATCATGGCACTCAGTGCCACGGCCAAGCTCAGGTTAAAAACCTCCAGGGATGGGGAATCCACCCCCTCTCTGGGCAGCCCATTCCAATGCCTGAGCACTCTCTCTGCAAAGAATTTTTTTCTCATCTCCAACTTCAATTTCCCCTGGCAGAGCTTGAGTCCATTGTGCCCCCTTGTCCTATTGCTGAGTGCCTGGGAGAAGAGACCAACCCCCACCTGGCCAGAACGTCCCTTCAGGGAGTTCTAGACAGTGCTGAGGTCACCTCTGAGCCTCTTCTTTTCCAGGCAGGATGTCATCTGCAGGATGTGCTTTGCAGAACCAAAATACCTCAGCTCTGCTCCTTCTCTTGCTGCCATGAGCTCAGCAATGCATGGCAGCACCTCTCAAACTCCATTTAGTTCAGACACAACTAACCTGGATGGATTTGGACCTAAGACACCAACAAATAGTTTGGGGTGTGTGTCCCAGTTGAGCAGGTGGGACCAGTTTCTCCCTGTGTGGGTGTGCCCAAAGCTGGGTGTTCTCCACCCTCTGGGCCATTGCCCAGAACTGTTCCCAAGGGCCCATTGGCAGCAGCTGCCCAGGGCACAGCTGAGCCCTCAGGCTGGGAGCTGGCTGGGAAAGAAGCCTGGCAGAGGAGCTGGGAGAACTGCCCTGCAGGGACTCCTTGGCACCTCCACACCCACCTGAGGGCTCAGCTCTGCTCAGGGGCCAGCAACGATTCCAAACTCCCCCCTGACTCCCAGAGTCACATCCCCCAGGGTGGAACTCCCTGCCCTGGGGGAGGCACTGGGGGCTCCCACCCAAACCTGAGGGGATGGAATCTTGGGGTTTGAAGACCTTGGGAAAACCACTGTTTGGACCCAGAGGAGGACCAGAACCTCGACAGGAGGAGCCCACCACTCTGACCAGACTGTGCCATCATCTGCACCAACAGGTATTTTACCTCCTTTTCCTTTGGACTCAGGGGAACCACGTGGGGCTCAGCACAGGGGCCACCAAACCCCCCTGTGTCTGTGCCCCAGGGGGCTGGGTTGTACTTCTGGGGTTTGTGGGTTAAAAGCAATTTCTCTTTGTGTCATTGCATTTATTGCAATATTTTTTATTAAATTGTAACTCTGACTTATAATCTCTCCTGAGCTGGGTTCATTTCTCCTGCCGGTTTACCTTTAAACCAGTACAGGTGTGTGAGAAAGGAGCTGAGAGAAAACCTTAAACCTGAGGTAGCACATCTAGACTTGACCATGGACTCCAAACTTGACAACCATCAACATCATAAAGACACTCTGTGCCGTGGTCTTCTGAATTAAAGTAATTCCCAGTCCTCTGAGGCCAACTTGGAGACATTTCCCTGGTTCTCCCTAGAGAAGCAGAGGTGACCTGCTGATGGAAGGCAGATCTGGTCCACAGGCACCCAAATCTGAGAACTGCCTGAGGGTTGTGTCTTAAGGAAGGAAGGAGAAGGTTTGCAGCTGTTCCACTTGCCCAAGGGTGAAATTATGCGAGTCTCAGAAGCATCAAGTCAAGATCAAAGGGAAGAAAATTAGGAAAAGAGAGAATAATGGAGAAGTGGGAATAGTTTATTCTAGGGTAGTGCTCCAGGGTTTAGTCTTTCTTGTGCTAAAGCTTTCAAGTCCACAGCAGGCAGCTTTTCTCCTCTTCCCTGTCTTGTAAACTGATCCCTTCTCTCTCTCCTGGTCCCTACACACTGGGTGCTGGAAGAGCATCAAAAATATCCCTCCTTGGCTGGGCTGGGCCTGGCTGTACCCAGCACCTTGGAGCCAGGTGGAGCAGGTCTGCTGCCTTCTCCTTGTTCCCAGATATTCCTGAGCCACAGCAGTTTTAGACTCGCCTTCAGCAAGATGGTGACAGGAAAGTCTTTCCTCTTATTACACATCCCATTGCTTCTGTGCTTTTTTTTTTGTCCTTTCTTGGGCTCAGAGGAACCTGCACATCTTTTCACACATCCTCCATCCACAGCTGATTTCTGTGATCCTCCAAAGTGGCCTGAGATCACAGGGAAACCTGTGCTGGCTGTGAGGTGTCTCTGTGTGCCTGCACCCTGCCAGCTGCCTGTAGCACACAAATACAAGATATTTATTTACCTTGGAATGGTGTAAACTTGTCCTTTCTCCCCTCAGTAACACCCCCTGAAGGCCATTTTCACCTTCTCAGAGCCCATCTCAAGCCAGCAGAGAAGGGATGTGGAGCACACCCTGCCTATACAATCCCTCACTTTGTGATGGGTTTCTCTGGCTCAGATTTCCCCTCTTGTGTTCTTGCTCTTTCCTCCAGCTGAGGCCCCATCTCAGGTATCTGACATCCTTACCCTACTGAAAAGTGAAATGTAGTGTGTTCTTGTTCTCTCAGTGGATCCTGAGAGCAGAGGGTCTGTTACTGCCTGTCCCATGCTGGGCAAGGACTTTGTACATGACAGCAACCCTGAGACTCTGCTCTTGCCCTACAGGATTAGAAAAGGGTGACTATTGCTAAATCCCTTCCAAATAAACAAGATCTGAGTGCTTTGACACCCCAGTTCCCTCCTCCCAACAACAAGAAGCCATGACATTCAATTCCTCACCAGGGCTGAGCCATCAGCTGCATTTCCAGTGGTAAAATTGCCAACAGCCCCAGAGCTGGTAAAGGTGACATGGGATGCCAAAGTTGATATGGGATAAAAAGTTGATATGGGATATAAAAGTTGACATGAGATACACATGACACAGAAACCTGTGACTCTGCAACCACAGCTGAAGGCTGAGCAGGGGATTCACTCTGTGCCCTGGGCTGGTGATCACAGTGGGGTTGGATCAAGACATGGTGGATTCTCTGTCCCTGGAGGTGTTTCAGAGGACCCTAAGTGCCACATCCAGTCCCTTCTTCAGCCTCGTTGCTCTTCTCTGGCCCCGCTCCAGCCCCTCAAGCTCTTTCCTCAACTGAGGGGCCCAGAACTGAACACAACACTCAAGGTGTGGCCTCCCCAAGGCAGAGTCCAGGGGAAGGGTCACTGCCCTGGGCCCGCTGGCCACGCTAGTTTGGATCCAGGCCAGGATCCCATTGGCCTTCTTGGCCACCTGGGCACACTGTTGGGGTGGCCCTGGGTAGACAGGATTTCTTGGGTGCCACAAGCTGGGGATTCTGGGTGTCAGTATCAGAATCAAACTCACTGTAAGGCATTTAGATTTTAGATCCAGAGTGTTTTCCCTCTGCTGGTCACCTGGGAGCATCTCTCACAGCTTCATTAGGTTTCCCAGTCCTCTCTCAGCAGGGGAGCTGCCAAGGGCTCTGCTGGATTCGTGGCCATTAACTTGGTTGTTGTCTGCAGCCTGCAGAGCTCCTTCCCTGCATCATCTTGGATGCTCAGAGATGCTGAATTACACAATATTTTCCGTAGCCAGGAGGACTCCAACAGCCAAATTTCCCAATTTGATAAACTCTGACAATTTTACAAGGCACTTTCTTTACCTCTGAGTGATGTCTCCCTGTGTACATCCAGAATTATAACACATGTGGAATTTCTCCATCCTCTGCTTGGAAAACTGAGTGGATTTTGCACAGCCTTCAAGAATTTCCAGCACAGCAAACTGTTTTGATTTTTTTATCCTCCTTTTAAATTGGGCACAAATGTTTCATGTGCTTTCAAATTTATAGCCCATCACAGGCCTCAGTTTTATAACTCATAGGGCTTAAACCTGAATAAAATTGATGGGATTACACAAATCAAGCGGGGGCTGAAATATTTGGGTAGTAATTTATAAAAGTTGACAAAATCAAAATTTCTGGTGTTGGAGTAGCATGAGTAGCATTTTAAGGGAGTAGCAGCTTTTTGGTGCTTAGAGAAGTGCAGGAAAATACAGTAAGTTGAGGGTTGATCTCACATATTGTTTGGACAAGGAAAAATCTGGGCGAGTAAGAGCTGGGAAAATAACAAGAGGCAGCTTTGTTGCTGATGTCAGGATTAATTACACACCTTCCCACGGTTTCACAGAAGAACTGGGAGGTACAAGAGGTGTCTCTATTGCTCATGTGGTGTTTTAGTCAGGACCCATCCTAGTGCTGGTTCTGATTAGGACCTGTAAGTGCTGTTATTATCCTTAATAACAATCAGGCTCATTGAAACAAGGCTGATGTTGCCCTGCAGTTGTTTGTGAAGTGTCACATGAAAAAGAAGGGAGAGAGACTTTTTACAAGGGCATGGAGTGATAGGACAAGGGGGAATGGATTACAAACTGAGAGTTGGTCTAGATTGGATATTAGGAAGAAATTCTTCCCTGTGAGGGTGGCACAGGTTGCCCAGAGAAGCTGTGGCTGCCCCTGGATCCCTCAAAGTGTTCAAGGCCAGGCTGGATGGGGCTTGGAGCAACCTGGTCTTGTAGAAGATGTCCCTGACCATAGCAGGGTGATGGAATGAGATGATCTTTAAGTCCCTTTAAAACCAAACCAATCTAGGATTCTATGAAAAATTGTTCCCAAAGGATGGAAACACTTCTCACCACAAAGACTTTGCCACCCTATGTTTAAGAAACTGAAGAAACACAGGGTTCTCCTGGCCAGATTTTAAAAAGTTAATGTGGCATCAGGGACTTTCAAACCTGTGTTTTTCTGTTTGCTAAGATCAATTCCAGCTCCTGGTACCCCCAGACTGTCCCTGTATGTGTGTGTAAGATCAGTCCCAGTGTCTTCATAAATGAAGAATCCAAGGGCTGCTCACTCAGGAGAGCTCTTACACCCAGAATTCCCCCACGGGGTCCTAAACTATCCCTGTAGCTCTTAATCCCACAAAAGTCACACACACACTTACATGTGGTGTGTCAGGAACTTTATACTGCAAAAAACACAATTAAAATAATATTTAAGGCCACAGAGTGACATAGCCAAGTGTTGTGCCAGCTCATGGCATGGAAAGAGCCTCCCTAAATCATGTGGGCACGACCTTTCTGCACCGTGGCCACCACTGCCTGGGGCAAAGACCTTCAGCACTGCAAATGCAGCTGTTCTTTATTTGGGATATTGGCAACTTGCAGCAATTGGCCCTTATGGCTCTCTGGTACTCACCTGCCTTCATGTCCCTCCTGGGACTGGGAGAGGGTCAGACCCATGATTTTCTGATATGATATCAATAAAGATATTGATACCTCAGATCACTTCTCTTCTTGCAATTGCTCTCCCTGATATCCACCTGGCTGCAGCATTACCCCAGCATCTCCAACAGCGTTTCCCTCTGCCACCCACATGCCCTGCACCTCCAGCATCCCTCTGGATGTCCATTCCCCAGCAAGCAATGGTCCCTCTGGGTATCACTTCTAGTCCTCCTTCCCCCAGCCTCACAGTGTGCCATTCCTGGTGTCCATGGGTGGGCAGGGAGGGATGTTCCACGTCCCTGCAGTGATGGGCTTTCCTCCTTCCCCCATAGACACTTCATGCACTATTTATTCCTCCTCCACCCTCAACCCCCAGAGAAAGTTACCGTGAGGCAGTGGCTGGGAACGAGCTCTGAGACCTGCCATCATCCATCACGGTGGCAGACAGGCTGGGGAGGGGTTTAATGGCACAGTGCCAGGGCTAATGGGCCGAGACGCCGCTTGCTTTGGCTCTGAGCTGCTTTGGAGGGCGGGCACAGGAGCTCCCTGCAGTTCCCTCTGCCCCTGGGAAGGAAGGGAGGAGGTTTTTCAAGGCAGTGTGGAGGTTTTTAATGGTGGAGGTTGGGCACAAAACTGCCAACAGTTCTTCAGTTGCCTCCAAGCCAAGATTCAATGACTTCAAAGTCCAAAGGAGGGCACCAGAGATGGTGAGGGGGCTTGAGGGGAAGTGTATGAGGAGATACTGAGGGCACTTGGTGTGTTCAGCTGCAGAAGGAGAGGAGACCTCACTGGAGTTACAACTTCCTCATGAAGGAAAGAGGAGGGGCAGGCCACGCCTTGAGTGTTGTGTTCAGTTCTGGGCCCCTCAGTTGAGGAAAGAGCTTGAGGGGCTGGAGCGGGGCCAGGGAAGAGCAACGAGGCTGGAGAAGGGACTGGAGCACAAGTGCTGTGGGGAGAGGCTGAGGGAGCTGGGGGTGTTCAGCCTGGAGAAGAGGAGGCTCAGAGGTGACCTCAGCACTGTCTGTAACTCCCTGAAGGGAAGTTCTGGCCAGGTGGGGGTTGGTCTCTTCTGCCAGGCACTCAGCAATAGGACAGGGGGCACGATGGGCTCAAGCTCTGCCAGGGGAAATTGAAGTTGGAGATGAGAAAGAAATTCTTTGCAGAGAGAGTGCTCAGGGATTGGAATGGGCTGCCCAGAGAGGGGGTGGATTCCCCATCCCTGGAGGGTTTTCAGCTGAGCTTGGCCGTGGCACTGAGTGCCATGATCTGGTAAAGGGACTGGAGTTGGACCAAGGGTTGGACTTGATGATCTCAGAGGTCTTTTCCAACCCAATCCATTCTATGATTCTATGATCTCTGCTCTATGGGGACCAGGGACAGGACAGAGGGAATGAACTGAAGTTGATTCAGGGCAGATTTAGGTTGGATACTAGAAACAAGTTCTTCCCCCAGAGGGAAGTTGGACACTGGAACAGGCTCCCCAGGGCAGTGGGCACAGCACTAAGCCTGACAGAGCTCAAGGAGCATTTGGATGATCCTCTCAGGCACAGGGTGTGACTCTTAGGGCTGGGTCTGTGCAGGACTAAGGGTTGGATTCGATGACCCTTGTGGGTCCCTTCCAACTCGACATATTTTGAGATTCTGTGATTCTGTCAAATCCCTTCCCTTGTGACCCATGAGAGCTGTAGTTTGTGGTTGTGCCCCTCTCCAGAGCCCTGGTCTTTCCATGGATGACCATGTCCCCTCCAGCATAGGATGGCCACAGCTCTGCTCTCATTCTTTAAATGAGAAGGAGTAAGCATGGCATAAATGTTTGGAATAAATCAACCTAGATCTTACCATAGATCTGGAAATATCTCTTCTCCCTGAGGTCAGTGTCACTATTCTGGCCTGCACTGCTCATCCTCTGCTACTCCTCACTGGTTCTGGATGCCTATTCACCTCTGAAGGCAGCAGGAAACACCAATGACACTAAGTGGACACTTTCTGGCTGAATCTGGTCTTTGTTGTCTGTAGCTTTGTCTTCAGAGAGCCAGAAACAATTTGATTTCTTCCCTCTTTTATTTCCTTTTCCCACAGCCTTCAGATAAACACTGTTATACAACATTTATTTCTTAAATGGCCCATCTTGCAGAGGAAGAAATGATCTTGTCAAAAGTGACTGAAACCCCATTTCCACCACGGATCTGTGAGGTAACACAAATGTGAGGGAACTGTGAATGCCAAGGTACCAAATTGTGCTGCCTTCAGTCTATTCCTGCACTCAACTGGATGACTTTGCCTTCCATCATCTCAGCACCTGAGAGTTTATCTAATCATCATTACTGGCACTTACCCTGACATGTTCACAGATGGATTTGCTGCTCCTCACTGGCACAGACAGATTGGTTATTCCTGATGTGGGGCTGGGATTGATCCCTTGCACTTGTGTCCTTCTCAAAAAGGAAAAGTCTTTGAGAATTGAGTGAATTTTATTTGTGTGAGGTGAAACCACAGAGATTACCTTGGCCTTCCAGGCAGCACATCTGTACTAAAACCAAATTGTTGTGGTCCACTGTAAAAATAATCTGAGTGGGATGGGTCTGCAGGAGATGTTCTGCATCATGGAGACATCACTGGCACTGTCCAGCTGCCATTCCATAGAAGGGTTCATGAAACAACACCCTATTTCACCTGCCACAAGCCACAGAAGACTCCCAGAACCTTCAGGTGGCTCATTAAGCCTGCAAAACCTGCAAGTCCTTCTATGAAGACAGCTCATAAAGTCCTCAGCCATGGGGGTGTTCAGAGAACAAATGGACATGGCATTTGGGGCTATGGTTTAATGGACGTGGTGGAATTTTGGTCAAAGGTTGGACTTGATGATCTTGAAGGTCTTTTCCAACCTTAATGATCCTGTGATTCTGTGCAGCCTCATGTTCATCTATGGCCACCCTGCCAGCTGGACCCAGTTCATCCCTCTCCATTTTCCTCCACTGATGTTGGAGCAACAGCTGTGACCTTGGAGGAGAGAGACATTCACCATCTGAGTTTTGTGTGAGCACAAGCCTTTGGCTTCCCTGAAGACAGAAGCAGCTTCTCCCTGCCCTGTGATAACCCCTAAAGACACATCAAGAGTTTGTAACCCTCACTCGCTGATCCAGCCACGGGAGGATTTGTATTTGCTGTAACTGCTTTTTATTTTCACCTTTCTCTAACCAGGCCCTTTATCACGTGTCACATCCCCACCTACATCCCCATTTTCTGATCCCAAAAGTCAAAGGAGCCCCACTAGCCATGATGGTTGTGTTATTCAAATAAAACCAACCTTCATCCCAGCTCCAAATTCTGTTTGCATCCACTTCCAGGCTCGTTCATTGCTCTCAAAGCTGGAATTAAGGGGAAAAAAACCCCCAAGGGCCAAGTTAGCAACATTTAAAAGCAATCTAAGCAGAGAGGAACTTTTAATGAAGCCGTTTAAGGGCAGAGCCTCCCAGCTGTCTGGGTGCCCCCACTGAGCCCCCAGAGTTCAGGACTGCCCTGTCACTGACTGCAGCCTGCCAGACAAGATGCATTAGCCAGAGTATGATTAATCTTTTCCTCCTCATTCTAATGCTGCTGCAGTTGCACCAGATGTTCAAGAGCCTCCTGGCAGTGACAGATCCCTGCGTGGTCCTGACTCTTTATAGGCAAGTAATGACAAGAGCCACAGATTCCCAAGGCTGTGTCAGCTGGATTTTATGGGGTTTTTTTTCCCCCCTCTGGAAAGTTCTACATATTTTCTGGAAAGTTTCTTTATGAGATGTGTTTGAATTCACTCTGCCCCACAGTTCACGTGGGTAGATCAGAGAGTTGGGAAAAACACTCTCCTTTCTGAGCATCCCAACCTGGAATTTCCCAGTGGAGGGGGAAGATTCTATGAGAGCAACAGGCCCTGTGGCTGGTGCACAGAATGGGTCAGGGAAGGATGTTTCACGTGATGTGACAGATACACGAGGGTGGGAGCCAAGGACTTGTGTTCTACCACCAGCCAGAGGTTTATTTTTAGGTAGAACATGGTCAGTCCTGACCCTGAGAGCGAGCAGGGAGCTTTGCTTTCCTTGCACTGCCCTTTCTGACACCAGAGCACAGCTGAGCACCTGCAGCTGGTCTGAGCCTGCACCCACTGGGAGGCTTTGGAACACTCTGGACCAAGCATGAGGCAAGAGAAGCCATTCCTTGGGAGAAGGGGCACTGACCAGGGCTGCAGGTTGAGTAAATTTGAATCACAGAGTCATAGAATCACAGAATAGTTTGGGCTGGACCTTAAAGACCATCTCATTCCAAACCACTGCCATGGGCAGGGATGCCACTCACTAAATCAGGTTGCTCAGGGTCCCATCCAACCTGGCCTTGAATATTTCCAGGGATGGAGCATCCACAACCATTCTGTGCCCCTTTCTGCTCTATCACTTCTCAGGATGCCCCTTTCTGCTCTGTCACTTCTCAGGATGCCCCTTTTTGCTCTGTCACTTCTCAGGATGCCCCTTGCTGCTCCTCAAACTTGCTTTCCCTGTTCATAAACAGGGCTGCTAATCCTCTCCTGCAAGTTGAGACGCTTTGACATTAAGTCCAGAAGGTCCATTCTCATCCTGTTTGACCTCCAGACAAATCTGACTACTCTGTGTTAGCCTTGTGTGTGATGCAGGCAAAGTTTTCAGATCATTCTTTAAAGGTCTCAAGGGCAGAAGTCATCTCCCTCCTCATCCAGGATGATTCATTTTGCTGATGATCCATCCCACAAAAAAAAAAAAAAAAAGAAACAAACAAAACAAACCAACCAACAAAACATGAGAGGTTTGTTTCATATTTTCATTTTAAATTTTCCACTTTCATTCATTTCCCCCCTTCTCCTTCCTACCATCAAATCTCATTTTGCACTTGTCTGCCAGCTGCGTTCAGACACCTCTGACAGGAGCCTTCAAAGGGAAATCCTTCAGCACCTCCCCCTCAGATACACCCTGTTTACAAAGCACTGGTGAACTTATTTATGTGGCATTACAGAGCTGCAAAGCCTGCTCAGCAAACAAAAAGTCACTCAGAATTCTTCCCACTTCTCCTGTTACACCCAGCAAGGTGTATCCCACTGTCAGGCCTGAAATCTCCGCAGCAACGAGGAGAAAAATTACTCCCCACACCAAACCTGAGAGATGTGAGGAATGTCGTGTGCATGTAAAACATTTCTGGACTCTGTGGATAAAACCCTGCTGTGGAGAAAGGCAGCTCTGAAGCACAAGGACTCCAGCAGGTCCTGAGACTCTGAGGGCCAGTCCTTTCCTGGGGGTGTTGCTCTTTTTCAGTTCACTCTTAGCTCTCATTCAAAGAGGCAAAAAACAACAGGCTCATCCAACCTGTCTTTAGCCAGATCCAGGATGGCTGGATCCCATCCTTGGCACTCTCCACTGGGACACTTTTGGGTCATAAACCAGGAGCCTCAGTCACTCCACAGCTTGTAAAGGCAGCTGAGGGTGATCCGCCCAAAGAGAGATGCCCATCCTGTGTATGGTCCACATTGAAAGAAAGTAGGTTTAGATTGGATTTTAGGAAGAAATTGGTCACTGTGAGGGTAGTGATGCCCTGGCACAGATTGCCCAGAGAAGCTGTGGCTGCCCCTGAATCCCTGGAAATGTTCAAGGCCAGGTTGGATGGAGCTTGGAGCAACCTGGTCTTGTAGAAGATGTCCCTGACCATAGCAAGGTGATGGATTGAGATGATCTTTAAGTCCCTTTAAACCCAAACCATTCTAAGATTCTATGAAAAATGGTTCCCAAAAGATGGAAGCACTTCTCATCATGAGGACTTTGCCATCCTCTCTTTAAGAAACTGAAGAAACACAGGGGTTTTTGGCAAGATTTAAGCAAATTAATGTGGCATCAGGGACTTTCAAACCTGTGGTTTTGTGTTTGTTAAGATTCACTTCCAGCTCCTGGTACTCCAGACTGCCCATGGGAGGGTGTTGGAACAAGATGATCTTGAAGGTCCCTTCCAACCCAAACCATTCTGTGAGTGGTTCCATGGCAACATCCAACCAGAGACATTCCAGGCAGGTATTGGGTTTGCAGAGAAATCCCACAGTGGTGGAGCAGATGAAAACAGAGGCAGCAGCATCTGCAGAGGGCACAGACACACGTCTCTGAGGCACAGCTGTCTTCTCTCATCTCAAGGGCTTGTTATCTCCAAGCCATGTTCCATGTCATGATTGCCAGGTGCTTCAGTGCTGATTAAAAACTGCATGAAAGGAATTCCTGGGAGGGAAAGTTGTGCTGGAAGTGCTCCAGGATGGTGTGAGAAGTGATGGATCCTGCCTCATGCATGATCTTGGGAATAACATCCAGCCTCTCCCACCTGCCTTCCACTCCCATATACACCCTGATAACTGTCTTTTTTCTCCACAGCTGAGGTGAAATTGGGTTTCTTTGCAGGTCAGCACAGTCTTGTCTCACGTTGGTAGGGAGGAAAATGCAGTGTGCAATTTTGGACATCTGTGTTCTGGGAATTAACTTATCCTGGAAGAAGCACAGGGAAAAGCTGATCAGGTGTTTGAGGAGCAGCCAAACCTGTTATAGGAGAGGGGACTCACCACATTTCATTTCTTGAAGCAAATTCTCACTCTGAAAATTGTTGCTGGGAAGGTGGGAAAAACCTTTCAACTGGCTGACAGGAAGGGCAGGACTGCCACCATGAACACAAAAAGAGAGAGATCAGAGGGCTTGGGGATAAATTTAGGCTGAAAATTAGGAAAAAGGAGTCAAATCATCAGAACCAGAGGCTTGGAGTAGGATATCAGAAGAGGAAGGATGAGAATCAAAGCTTAAATGGAGCTTGATGCCTTTATTTAAGAGATTGGATAGCACGGATCTCATCAAGGAGGACCAAGGCATCTCTCCTGGTTCTGTGTTCCCAAAACCATCCCTGTTCACTCCATCTGCTCTTTCCATGTAAAAATGCACCAAGAAGGAGCCAGAAACTCTACAGGAGCAAAGCACAGCCTGGGTGAAGTCAGCCCAAAGCAGGGGTGAGGAAGGATCAGGTAGAAGTGTCTCACA
The DNA here is from genome assembly GCF_047495875.1 of Pithys albifrons albifrons. Classification (NCBI taxonomy): domain Eukaryota; kingdom Metazoa; phylum Chordata; class Aves; order Passeriformes; family Thamnophilidae; genus Pithys; species Pithys albifrons. Next base: position 99,610,519 of record NC_092460.1, on the reverse strand, counting down.
TCCCAGACAATTACCTGATTAATGCTCAGAGCCAGAGGGAGTCAGGGGGAGGATTTCCTCATTCCCAGGCCACTAATCTCCCCATCATTTATCAGCCATGAGAGGAGAAATCCTTCTTTTTTCCACGAGGGGGTCTGGCTGAAAAATATAAGTGACAAACCCCCCAGCCATCAATTAACTTTATGAGTCAGCTCCTCTCTGGCTGCACCCTGGAATTCATGGGCCAGTCCAGCCCACAGCCCCATTTCTGCTGCCCTTTTCTGCTGCCAAAGTGCTTTCCCACCTCCCTGTCAAGCCTTTTCTCAGCACCCCAACATTGCAGCCACACTCCAGTCTTCCTTGCAACACAACAGTGAGTTTCCCTGCTTGTTGCTGGGTGTTAGAAGACAGTTCTCCTTCTTCTGACCTTTGCAGTAGCAGCTCATTCATGCAGAGAAAGTGGATGCATATCCTATTATCCCTTGGAGTGTTTTATAGCTTATGTTAAAGCTTTGGGCTCTTCATAGTTTGTACCCAATTTTAGGATCACAATGCCTCTAAGGAGAAAGTGATGGGATGTTAGCTGAAAATTACCCTCACCTCCAGGAGAAGGTAGATAAAAATATTTATTTATGAAATTCAAACTAGATGATTCCAAAGGGCAAGAAACAAATGAATAGCAAAAAAAAAAAAACCCAACATACAAAACCCAAGCAAAGAAACCACAAATATACCTTGAATTTAAATGATGTGAAAAATCATCTTTCTGTTGCAATGGTTCAGCTAAAACAAGAGGACAGACACTTCCTTGGTTTCCCACACAATCCTTACTCCTTGGAGGAGCCCATATCTATTTTGGGGGATATTATGAAACTTATTAAAAGGGTGTGTAGTGATAGAACAAAGGGTAATAACTTCAAACTATCAGAGGGCAGGTTTAGATGGGATATTAGGAAGAAATTCTTCCCTGTGAGGGTGGGGAGGCCCTGGCACAGGTTGCCCAGAGAAGCTGTGGCTGCCCCATCCCTGGAAGTGTCCAAGGTCAGGTTGGACAGGGCTTGGAGCAACCTGGGATAGTGAAAAATGTCCCTGCTGATGGCCAGGGGTGGAACAAGATGGCCTTGAAGATCTTCCAACCCAAACCACTCTAGGATTCTATGACTAAAACTCAAACTTTCCTCCAAATTAACACCTCTCACCTGTCCTCTGAAGCAATGAATCTACTCACCTTTATCTCCCTTTGGGAATGGTGTATCTTCAGCTCAAACACTCAGGCACTGCAGGAATTCCATCTTCAATAATTTAGTGCAAACACATCCCTGCACAGGCAGGACAGGCCCTGTAACAGCAACATCAGCTTGACCTGTGTGAGATCTGCAGGTATAACCCATATGAAGGATGGAGCAACTGATGGCCCAGCCATGCAAAGAGTGTCAGCACCTGTTTGACACCTGAGAATCCTCTCTTGAGTCTAAGGGGTGCAATAAAAAGGACTAAAACTTTGCTGAGTTCACATCCTGTCAGGAGTAATTTCAGCATCTGGTGGTTGTTCTTACAGTACCTGTGTTGGTCATTTGCTGCAGAAGATTAATGCCAACACTCTTTGTTACTGTCTGTACTTGTGGTCTATTTGTTTAAGCCACCAGGAAAGAGAATTTTATTTCCCTGGGCAGATGCATCTTCACCATGGATTAGACTTGGCTCTCTCCTGCCTGGGGTTGATACTCCTGTCTCAGGCTAAGGAAGGTTGGGTGGAGCTCTCAGCAAACTGGTCTAGTGAAATGAGTCCCTGTGCATGGCCAGGGGTTGGAACAAGATGGGCTTTAAGGTCCCTTCCAACCCAAACCATTGTGTGGTCCCGTGGTTCACCCTTCCCCTCAGTTCCTGTATGTTCATGTGGGTTTCTGCCCAGCAGAGAAGAAATGCAGCAAGAAGACAAATGTGTAGACCTCATTACACCCATGAACTAACCCAGAGACCTTCTAAATCTGTGTTCATAAATAAAAGACAACCAAATACCAGTTTCTGCCACTGGACACACAGAAATGACTGGTTTGGATCACGTTGCTTGGTGCCAACAACTCCCTGGAAGGCAGAGATAGGAAACTTGGAAAGAGCAGGACAGGGGGGTCCACAGGAGTGTCAGGGTCCTGAAAGGGGATAAATCACACATCTGAAACCAAGAATTATCATTAGTCTAACCAGAGGTTTACACTTTAACCCAAAGAAAACACACAGCTCTTACCAGGCCAGTTACAACAGCACTAATGCAGTCCAAGGTGGTACAGAAAAGTCTCAATAACACCCTTAAAACTGCTATACAAGAGAATATTCTGGTATCTCTTCTTTCCTCTGCTGTGATGTTCACTCCATCACCACCCCTCGAGGTGCTGGAGAGGTATTGGATCTGCTTCTCACCTCCAGCAGAACCTTCAGTTGCCACCACCTTGAGCTGTTCCCTGCAGGGGTCTGTGTTGGGCCCAGCTTTGTTTAACATCTTTATTGATGATTTAGATGAGGGGATTGAGTCCATCAGCAGCAAATTTGCTGATGACACCAAGTTGGGAGAGAGTGTTGACCTACTGGAGGGCAGGAGGGCTCTGCAGAGGGACCTTGATATGCTGGAGAGATGGGCTGAGTACAATGGGATGAAGTTTAACAAGGCCAAGTGCAGGTCCTGCCCTTTGGCCACCCCAACCCCCTGCAGCGCTCCAGGCTGGGCACAGAGTGGCTGGAGAGCAGCCAGGCAGAGGGACCTGGGGGGACTGAGGGACAGGAAGCTCAACAGGAGCCACCAGTGTGCCCAGGTGGCCAAGAAGGCCAATGGGATCCTGGCCTGGATTCAAAGTAGCGTGGCCAGCAGGCCCAGGGCAGTGACCCTTCCCCTGGACTCTGCCTTGGTGAGGCCACACCTTGAGTGTTGTGTTCAGTTCTGGGCCCCTCAGTTGAGGAAAGAGCTTGAGGGGCTGGAGTGGGGCCAGAGAAGAGCAACGAGGCTGGAGAAGGGACTGGAGCACAAGTGCTGTGGGGAGAGGCTGAGGGAGCTGGGGGTGTTTAGCCTGGAGAAGAGGAGGCTCAGAGGTGACCTCAGCACTGTCTGGAACTCCCTGAAAGGATGTTGTAGCCAGGTGGGGGTTGGTCTCTTCTTTCAGGGAACCAACAGTAGGACAAGAGGGCACGGGCTTAAGCTCTGCCAGGAGAGGTTTAGGTTGGATATCAGGAAGAAGCTCTTTGCAGAGAGAGTGCTCAGGCATTGGAATGGGCTGCCCAGGGAGGGGGTGGATTCTCCATCCCTGGAGGTTTTTAAGGTGAGACTGGATGTGGCACTGAGTGCCATGATCTGGTAATCAAAGTGGGGTTGGATTAAGGGTTGGACTTGATCTGAGAGGTCTCTTCCATCCCAACTGATTCTATGATTCTATGACTGTGATACCCATGGTGGGGTTTCTTCTTCCTCCCTCTTGGGTCCTCCCAAGGGTATTTTCACCCCCTCCCCTGCTCTCTCCTCCCGTGTCCCCAGTGCAGGTGGCAGAGCAGCCCAGCTGGTGTCCCCAGCACTGAGCTCAAGGCCCTGGTCCTCAGGACACTTGTGGTCCCAGGGACACCCAGCTCAGGGCACAGCCAGCACAAAGCAGAGTGTTTTTTTTTCTCAGAGAAACTACTATTTCCATGCTACATTTAGGATATAACTGAGCAGCATCATTTCCATGAGTTTTTAAGAGACTGAGGGAACTGAGAATTGAAAAGAGCTCCAGAGTAATGTGATTCAGAGATAGGCTCTTGATGAATGGGATTTTCCTCGCTGAAATCAAATTGTGAAGTCAAGCCTTAGAGAACTAAAATCCTTTTCTGTATTTTCTACTTTGTCATGGTTTGTTTTCTGGTAGGAGTTACTAGTGTGGCCAAAGGATTTATCATTTTTTTTTGTTTTAACTTTACTCTTCAGTGAACTCATTATATCATAAATTTCTTCTCATGCAAGTTCAGACTGTTTTACTTTTATGACCGTGCCATTAAAGAGAAAAAAAGAAAATCAGAAAACCCCACAAGCCAGAACAGCTTTTAACTTTCTGTGAAAAGAAAGAAAATCAGTCAGAATTCCTAAAAGCTTCATCCCCATCCTCATCATCCTTCAGGAATCTGAGCATTGTATCTGAGCAATCTTCTTCTGCCATAAAAGTTAATTTCTAATAACTGGGAAACATTTAAGGCCCACTGAGCTTACACTGCCATCAATTTATAGGTGGCATTCCTCAGAGTTTTCATACATTCTACAGTGAAATCTGGGAAGTCTCTTTTCTCATTCTGAAACACTTTTCCAGATGAGAAAAAGTGAATTAAAAAGTTAATTCTATAACCTGCAGGACCAAATGACAACTTACATATGGCACACTCTGCAGAGTATGAACCCAGCAATTAGTCTGCAGCTGATATTCCTCTTATTTGTCATTAATTTGTAGACAAAGTGGTTTCTCCCAAGGTTAACATTTTCATTATCATCTGCAAATGATGGTGCCCTGCCAAAGTTCGGGCCATTCGAGTGCTGCACACTTTTTACATTTTCAAATATTCCTGATACAGTTTTTATTGCTCTCTTGAAAATAATTAGGCAGAAAATGGATTATTCCTCTTTCAATGAACAACTATTGGAAACATTTTGAAATTTCATGCTTTCAGGCACCACTGGCCACAGAGAGAAATATGCCCTTTCAACCAAGCCCTTAATTATTTTATCAATTGAAAGAGGAACTAATATATTGTTGCTAATACACAAAACATTGTCCTCTGAATCTGTATGATTTTATCCACGGGCTGATCTTGAAAAATAATTAACTGCCCCAATCCACTGATCTTTACAAAGAGTTATGAATGATGCTACAATTCACCTCTGTTGCTCTTCCAGAACAAAATTGTTTCAAGAGTTTTGTTATTAGGAACTGCAACAGAACTATTTTTATCATCTTTTATATTCCCCTGACTTTCTGTATTTGCCAATCCACGGCAAGTAACTTGGAAACAATATCTGGGAACTTAAAGGCACATTTTTGCTTTCCCTATTGATCCATTCCCATTCATTTGGAAAGAGCAGTGGATTCTGGCTGAGTGTGTTTTGTCTTGTTGATTGATAGAGGCGAATGCAGTCATGGTCATGGCCCATGTGGGGATATAATTCAATTAACTAATGAAAAACACACATTTTACTCCTCAAATTCAACGGGAGTTTGTGGTGACTTGGTTTGATTCATACCCTGCATGAGCTGGTCCAGTGATCTCTAGAAAATGTGCCACATCTGGACAAGATTTAGTGCATGACAAACACTAAGATAAAGTTTTCTTTGGAGACCAAGGGGTTGGTTGTCTGAGGCTTCCAGCCCTGAAATTCCAGCAGACCGGGCACAGCTTTGGGCATTTTGGTGGGGGAAAATCATTCATGTTTAACGTTGGTGGAAGAGAGACAGACTCCTGCCTAAGAAAAAAGCTGGGAAACAACCAATTAGGGTTTATTTAAGAGCTGGACAGTCCCAGGCTGAGGACTCTGGTGATCAGCCAGACCAAGAGCACTCCTACGTGTTCAGTTACCATGGAGACAGACGCGTTTTATGAACCTCTTCCCAAAAAAATCACCCCAATTAGATCTGCCTTCCTGCATCACATATGCTTGAACAGTTCCCTGAGGTTCCTTAAGTGGTTGTGACTGATTCATTCTCCTTGCTGACATCTAAAGAAATAACCTTTACTTCCCAGTTCCTGCTCAGGGTTTCATTCTGGTTTCATCTCTCCATAGTTTTGCCGTAGCCAAAAATGGGTTATTTGCTGCTTTGCTCCGTAGTTAAAAAGCTCCAATTCAGAATTCCCATCAGGGATCAGCCAAGGAGGAATGTTTGTCAGGAAGCCTGGAAAAGAACAAAGTTTGTAGGCAGGAGAATGGGGAGGAGGAGCAGGGTGTCTGTCTCATGCTGCTTGACAACTCCAGAGGTTGTTCTTAATGAAAACACTGATGGTTTCACAACAGGATCGTGCTCAGCAAGGCAGAGGGAACATCAAAGAGTTTGTCTGGATGAGGGATTGGGACAGGTCAGCTTTTTGCTCCCCTTTTCATTCTGAGTTGTTCAGTGCAGCTCTGACAGCATGGAGGTTGTGTATCTATCATCAACAGGGCTCCAAAATTACCTCCCAGGATGTCCATCATCTGCAGACAAAACCTTGTAAGACTGGTAGATCCTCCCATGATTTCAGGTAAAGAAAAATAAAGACAAATGAGGACAAATAACCTTTTGAAGAACTGGGTGGGATTTGTTTGACTGAATGCAGACACCTGTGTGATTGATGTTCACATGTGAGTCAGCTGGCTGGGCTCATTTTGAAGCCTTTAGAGAGATCCTGACTCTTCCAGGGCTTGATTCCTCTCACCCAAATGCTGAGTCGGGATTAAGGCAGGTGCTGATTTTACTCCACTGCCTGTCAGAGGGAAGCTCAGCTCAGGTGGAGGCTGTGACATCAACAGCTTCAAGTTACTCCCACGTGAGCATCTCTGACTCCAAGGTGGGACCAGCCCAAGACTCACCAGTTCATGTTGACTGTAATAGTCGTGTTGGGAAGTTCTAATGACACGGATTTATTAAGTTTAAAATAGAAATGCTGCTTTTGGTGATTAATCTTTGGTGAATTGTTGCAAAATTCAGGGAGGTGGATGAAAGGAACCTTTTGGAAGGCAGAAAGTGCATTGTGTTAATTAGCTGCAATCATAGGGGGAGGAGAATTCTGCTCCAAGAGCTGCACTCCTCTGATTTACAAGGATTTCAGCTGATTTTGCTGAAGCTGATTTTGGCCTCGATGATCTTAAAGGTCCTTTTTAACCTAAATGAGTCTGAGTTTTAAAAATGAAATTACTATTAAAAACTCACTTTAAAGTGTGGGATGTTTGCAGAACTGTTTTACAACTGGATAGGAAGAGAACAATGGGAACTCTTTTGGTGGCTGAAGCATTTTCCCCCATACGTTTTATGAGGATTTGGAAGATCAATGACTATTCAGCCTTGAGATCTGTGGCCACGTCAGTTTCCACATGCAATAAAACTCAAAGAACCTGGAGATGTTTGGGGTTTTTACCTCTGTTTAGACTGATATTACTTTTAATGCTGTATTATCCCCCCAGACTTTGCAATGGTGATTCTGAAATCAGGTGAGATTCTGTTTTCCACAGGAAGCTCTTTAGAGGGATTCTCATCCAGTCCTTGTGTTCAGTCGAAGCCAGACAACATCTTGTGTGTTGTTTAAACCTCTCAAGCCGCAGGGAAGACTCTTAGCTTTGAATTTATGAACCCCATTAACTTCCCCAGGAAAGGAAAAGTCCTCTCTCTTATTAAATCATTCCCTGGGAAGACACAACCACCCAAAGCATCCTTGGAGGAGTGAGAACATGGCATTGCTTTAGAGGGTTCCAGATAGAAATTAATTAGCAAAACTTACTGTGTAAATTCAGCAATATGCAAATGAAAGCAAATCCGAAGGCAGGCTGAGCTGATGCCAAATTAATGTTCTATTATGCATTAAAAAAGTATAAATAGTTTACCTGTTTCATGAAATATTAAAAGATTTGTGATGTAATTGGGTATAATAACGATTCCATTAAATATACATACCCAGACACAAAACATTTTGTATAATTTATAGATTCGATGGATTCTCCATTTATAGTTTATATATTTCGAAGATTTTTTTTTTAATTTTAATTAAATTTTAACAGCTTGTGTGCTGTTGCAGTCCTTAATAGTCTCAATAATGGTCAAATACGTTGTTTGAAAGCAAGTGAATGGGGGGGGGGGGATGAATGATATGGAATATTGTTTCATTATGTCAACAAGAATTGGCAACATGTGGGTTATAGGCAGCTCTTCCCCCCCAGTTACCTCAAATCCAGACACTTTTCCAGAGCTGGCAGCTGTTGATTTGTGGATGCCCCAGGGACAGCAGTGACAAGGTGTGTGTCTATTTACTCCTGTTAAGCCCAGACATGATTTGTTGCTCATAACACAGACCTTTATTTGTGTGCAAATGTGTTACACTTAAGATAACAACTTTATTCGTTGCCAGGAAGAGAGAAAAGAGCAGGAAAATCGTTGCAAAGAGTCTTGGATAATTCTCCACAACCTCTCTGGGAGGGCTGGGTGGGAGCTCAGGTGTTGAGTGTGGCTGAGGCTGGATGTGGCCCAACATGGTCATCAGAGCTGGAATCCATCCTGTTCAACCTCACACATCACCTGGCCACAAAGCAGAGCTCCCAGAGCTGTTTGCTGTGTGTAAGACACTGAAAATCCATCCTTTCCCATGGAGGCAGTGGCTGCAGGGTGAGGTGTCTGAAGGTGCTCCTCTCTCCCAGTCTGTCCAAGCAGATGGACAAGGGTGGTTTATTTTTAAAGAGGATTGGTGGGTAAATGGAAGCCCCTCCAAGAGCTCAGCAGCCTGGAGAAGAAAAAAGCCCCTGAGAGATCCTGTAGAACCTTCCAGTACCTAAAGGGGCTACAAGAGAGCTGGAATTGAACCATTTACAAGGGTCTGGAGTGAAAGGACAAAGGGGGACGGCTTCAAACTGAGACAGGGCAGGTCTGGATGGGATATTTGGAGCAAATTCTTGGCTGTGATGGTGGTGAAGCCCTGGCACAAGTTGCCCAGAAAAGCTGTGGATGTCCCATCCCTGGCAGTGTCCAAGGCCATGGATGGAGCTTGGAGCAACCTGGGCTAGTGGAAGGTGTCCCTGCCCATGGCAGGGGGTTGGAACCTGATGAACTTTCAGGTTCCTTCCAACCCCAAACCATTCTGTGATTAGATAGTACATTATGAGTGGCCATAATTTACACCCTGTTCCCACCCCAGCAGTTCACACCCTGGGTATGGATCAAGCCCTTGCACCACATCTGGAAGAAGGAGGATCACAAGATGTCACTGACTCTTAACCAGGACAGTTGTCCCAGTGGTTTTCCAGTTCTTTGTGTTGTGTTCCCAGTACAAGGTGTGCAGCAGTTCTTTTGCATAAAAGACATGAAGTTGAGCCGTGGGTTCTGTCATTGGACATCAGAAAATGGGAGTGGGATGAATCCCATCACTATTCCACTTGGGCAAGTGGGCAATTAACCTTTCTTTCCCCTTTCAACATTGAGTTATGGATTTATGTGGTAAAAGGGGCAACAAAGAAGTGCTTTAACATGAATTATTCAGCCCAAAGAATTACCATCTGCCTTTCCATCATTTGACTCATGGCATAGATTTGATTAACAAAATACATCATGTATCAGTCTGCCCTCAGGCACCTTCATGGGAGAAATGTGGACTCTTTCCATGGAAACTGGGGATGAGAGGGCAAAGTCTGGGGTTACATTGCAACAGGGCAGATTCCCATGAGGACAGACTTGTTTAGATCAGGGTGCTGGAGCAGGTTAAGGCACCTTAATTACCAGAGATCCAGGAAGAAACTGGACAAACAATGGTTAAGAGCAATTCCAGAGGGGTAAATGATCTCGTGGGAGCCTTTCCAGTGATTCTCAATGATCTTCTTTACACTTAACAACTGTTTCTGAATATCAAAGCTAAACTTTCTCTGCTGCAGTTTAACCCCCTGGTTTTCCTGTCCTGCTTCCAAATGGCCACGTAGAATCCCACCTTCATGGCATAAAAAGGGACTTCAAGGTGGACATCAGTGGCAGAGAAAGGGCCTTAAATTTTGGGTTATATCCACTCTACAGTGCTGTGACAGTGCCATTGCCAGAGCAATAGGTAGGAACCAGCAGGAAGAGCAGGAACAGAGAGAAAAAAACCAGGTATCTTGTTTACTTTCTTTTTTTCATAAGGGAAAAAAATGAAACTCATAAAAATTGCATGAGCTTGGTCACATAGGAATTCTGCAGCAGAACTAGAAATTGCATCCAAGTCTACAGAGAGCCTAGAGGAGCTGTAACAGCTGAGTTGCCAAAACTGTTTTCTTCAGCAGCTGTAAAGGACAATCACAGATCCAAATAAACCAAACCTTTGCAAAAAAAAAACAAAACAAAAAACCCCAAACAAAACAAAACAGAAAAACTACAAAAAATTCCTTCTGTGGTTAGAAAGGGTGGCAACCTGAGACCTGCACAAAACCAAGGGATAGCAAATATATATTAGGAGATGGTTTAGTAGTGGACATGGCAGTGCTGGGTTAACAGTTGGACTAAATGATCTTAAAGGTCTTTTCCAGCCTAAATGATTCTATGATTCTTTGTCAGAGGAACATCAAGGATCTTGCATGGAAGGTGGTTCCATGGCTGATTTCCACTTCAGAATATTCCTGGGTTCCCTGGGTGCTGCTTCAGTCGATACACAATTCCAGACTTGTCCTACCTGGTGCTGGAAAATGAAGGATATCATGGATTTCCCCCACTTGTTGCCCACCAGCACAGAGATGGTACCCAAATAATTTAACTTCTGTCCAAGACCCCAGAGCAGCTCTGCTGCTTTTTCAACACACTCCATTAATGGGATGGGTCTTGAGAGAGAAAACAAGTCTGGAAAAGCCAAGGCACAAGTTGTAACATGGTAGGGACACACATGAAACAATGAATTTCTCCTCTCCTGAGCCCAAGGATGAACTGATGTCTCATTAAGCATCACAGGCTGCATCCTCTTTCTCCCAAGCATTGCCTTGTAGCCACTCTGTGTTCACATCAATCCTCACCTCTCCTTACAGGAAAAACCCAAACAGTGGGTTCCCAGGGTTGAAGAACTTGGCTGGGGTCCTCCATTTTCAGGTAGGAAGCAGGAAAAAGCTGAACTTAACATGGCCATCCCTTGCCATTTTATCCAGGAAAAGGGGATGAGCAAGGAGGAGATGAGAAGTCTCCACTGCATGAGCCATCTGGCAATTCCAGTTAATGGAGACATAATCATGGATCCCTTCCTGCTCTGCCAGGCTGTGGGTGAGTGGGCAGGGGCACAGGATCACAGGGATGGCTGTTGTGCCTCTGAGCCCTCTGAGGACCCTCAGTGTCCTTCCCTCAAGACTAGAAACCAAGAAAAGAAAACCACCCAACCCGAGCTCCCCCTCAGAGCCTGATTTATTCCGAGCTGCCAGGGAAAAGAGGAGACAATGTGAACTGGAGACAACAAATGCAATTAAAAGGGGAGGGGGGAGAGAGGCATTCCGTGCAATGGCTGTTTCCAGGAGGCAATAATATGCTGTGGATTAGAACGTCTCAGGCCTGGAGTGGCACCATATGGCAAAACTCCACTCATTCCACATTAAATCCTGGCATTTTGCAGCTGTCAAGATAAAGCTGTTTATATGAGTAACATTGTAGTTTGCTTATAGGGAAATAATATGTAGCCAGTTATGATTAATCAAGGTGTCCAAAACCTGCTGCGGGCGCCTGGAATAGATTGGGTTCCATGGCAGAAGCTTTGTCTCTTAAATTATTGACATCTCTTTTCTTTTTTTCTTTTTTCTTTTCTTTTCTTCTTTTCTTTTCTTTTCTTTTCTTTTCTTTTCTTTTCTTTTCTTTTCTTTTCTTTTCTTTTCTTTTCTTTTCTTTTCTTTTCTTTTCTTTTCTTTTCTTTTCTTTTCTTTTCTTTTTTTTTCTTTTCTTTTCTCTTCTTTTCTTTTTTTCTTTCTTTCTTCTTCTGTGTGTGCTGCTGTTTTTCCCTGCTCCTCAGGGCACACAGTGAGTTGGGAAGTGGCAGATCTCATCCCCAGGCAGCTCTGTGGTCCTCCCTGCTCTGCAGCCAGGAGGAAGCCAAGGGACTGAGGCCCTCCCTGCTCTGCAGCCAGGAGGATGCCAAGGGACTGGGGTCCTCCCTGCTCTGCAGCCAGGAGGATGCCAAGGGACTGGGGTCCTCCCTGCTCTGCAGCCAGGAGGATGCCAAGGGACTGGGGCCCTCCCTGCTCTGCAGCCAGGAGGGTGCCAAGGGCCTGAGGTCCTCCCTGCTCTGCAGCCAGGAGGGTGCCAAGGGCCTGAGGTCCTCCCTGCTCTGCAGCCAGGAGGATGCCAAGGGACTGAGGTCCTCCCTGCTCTGCAGCCAGGAGGATGCCAAGGGACTGAGGTCCTCCCTGCTCTGCAGCCAGGAGGATGCCAAGGGACTGAGGTCCTCCCTGCTCTGCAGCCAGGAGGATGCCAAGGGACTGAAGTCCTCCCTGCTCTGCAGCCAGGAGGATGCCAAGGGACTGAGGTCCTCCCTGCTCTGCAGCCAGGAGGATGCCAAGGGACTGGGGCCCTCCCTGCTCTGCAGCCAGGAGGATGCCAAGGGACTGGGGTCCTCCCTGCTCTGCAGCCAGGAGGATGCCAAGGGACTGAGGTCCTCCCTGCTCTGCAGCCAGGAGGAAGCCAAGGGAGAGGGCTGGTTCCATCCTTCAGCTGGGAAAAGGTGGTGCCTTTGCTGCACTGACTCAAGTGGGAGCAAGGCTCTTTCTTCCACAGCAGAATATGACCCTTTCCCCACCCCAAAACTCCTGCCTTTGGTGATCTGGAGGTTTTTGTCTGCCCTGGTTCTTGGTATTTTCATTGCTAGAGGTGCTGCCATCCCTCTCTCCTGCCCAGAGGAGTTGTGGGTGTCTCATCCCTGGAAGTCTTCAAGGCCTATTTAGCTGGGGCTCTGAACAACCTGGACTAGTTTAAGGTGTCCATGGCAGGGGGTTGGAACTAGATGGTTTTTTAGGTTCCTTCCAGCCCAAATCAGGCTGGTGAAGGGACTGGAGCACAAGTGCTGTGGGGAGAGGCTGAGGGAGCTGGGGGTGTTTAGCCTGGAGAAGAGGAGGCTCAGAGGTGACCTCAGCACTGTCTGGAACTCCCTGAAGGGAAGTTCTGGCCAGGTGGGGGTTGGTCTCTTCTCCCAGGCACTCAGCAATAGGACAAGGGGGGCTCAAGCTCTGCCAGGGGAAATTGAAGTTGGAGATGAGAAAAAACTTCTTTGCAGAGAGAGTGCTCAGACATTGGAATGGGCTGCCCAGAGAGGGGGTGGATTCCCCATCCCTGGAGGTTTTTAAGGTGAGCTTGGCTGTGGCACTGAGTGCCATGATCTGGTAAAGGGACTGGAGTTGGACCAAGGGTTGGACTTGATGATCTCAGAGGTCTTTTCTATGATTCTATGAGTCAATGACTCTATGATTGCATGATAATTAACAGGGTGTCATGTATGCAAAGCCATCATCTCCTGCCTACACACTTCACAAACCCCTTGGAGCTTTCCTGTGGGGTCCTGGAGAGGGAGAGAAGCCCAAACTGCTGTGGTGTTTCTCCAAATGCTGCTGTTCTGCCTCTGCCACGCAAGATGCTTCACCTCATGCTCACAACACCCCTGTGAGCATTTTGCTGCTCAGCAGCTCCAAGCCACAGACAGACCATGCAATGCAGGTGAGTGAAGAGGTGGCAGAGCAAGAAAGGCAGGTAAAGGTGTATTGCAAGCCCTCAGAATTTCACTCACCCTGATGGCAGGTGTGCATTTATGGGCAACCTCTGGAGATGGGGAACACTCCCCCAAAAAACAGGTTGTTGGCATCCTTTGCAGAGGTGTCTGTGCCCTACCTGCTGGATTCTCCTTTTGGTGGGACATGTTGGGAATAAACTTTTGCCCTTTAGCTTTGTCCAAATCTTGTTCTTCAAATTGCACATAAAGCAGCCAGCAGCAGTTCCTGATGGGAAGACAAAGAATAACAGTTCCTGATGGGAAGACAAAGAGTAAACTCTGTCCCTGGCTATCCCTCTTCACAGGGAGGCCATAAAACTTGGTTATTTAAGGGCAGCAAACAGGTGATTTATGGCAGAACAGCTCCATAGAAATCAATGGGAAGTTACTCCAGAAGATGTTGCATATTGTTCTGAGATCCTCCTGGGAAATGTTTTACAACCAGCCTGTCCTCCCTCTGCCAGTCTCCCCTTCTTCTGCATGGACACTTTTATGAGTGATGATGTCAACAGGGCACCCAAATCTCCCCCTGTTATTTTAGGCAAGGTTTTTACCAGCCTTCTACACAAACACACAGGACAAGCTTTGCATCTGACCTAAACCACACACATACTCATGTTTTATCCTTTCCTAATGGTAGAGCAACAGCCTTTTAATCTGCAGATTCATCACTGTTATCCTCCCATCACGAGCCCCTGAAGAGGTTTATCCCTCCTCCTCTGCCCCTATCAATGCTTGTTGCTGATTAGTCAATATTTTCAGGCTGATGGTTGGGAATAAGATGCCTGGCCAAGGCAGCCACCCCATCTTCCTGGAGGAGCCACTTATAGGAAACAATCCTCTTCATAGGAGGCCGTTAACAGGGGCTGCAGAGAGAGTTATAGATAATCAATCCAGAAATCACATTTGCAAATGGCCCCTGTAGCTGCTTAATTAAGCACAGCATCCTGGCATTAGGCATTGAGGCACTTTAAGGCCTATTTGTCTTCAGAGAAAGGATCCCAATAATATATTTGCAATTCTGTGCTAACTCATCCTAATCTCACCTGCCTTTTGTGGCTTCACAGGATAAAGTGATTTAAATAACAGTAAGGAACTTCTGGGGAAGGTGTGGAGTCAATGACAGTGGAGGAGGAATATTTGCTTTTGATGCTTTGCTGAGCAAATTGTTTCTCTCTTTTAACTTGCCTCTTGCATGTGTCACCTTGTCTGCAAACCTCTGAGCCACCAGGAACCTTCCCCTTCCTTACAGAGAGCTTGGAGTGTGGCAGGGAGCAGATCAACCAAGATATTCCTGGCAGAGGGACAAAGGAGAAAAAGAGGGATTCAGAGGCTGGTAGGAGACTCAAGTTGTTGATATTGTTATTATCATCATCATCATTTTTATCATTATTATCTTTTCCACACTCCCTCCCCAAAGGTGTTCATTTTGCAAATGTCTTTGAGGATTATTTTTTACCCTCCTTCTCCTCCTCTTAACTTCTTTTGCAATCCCTCATTCTTTAGTCTCTCTACGGCTTCCATCTCCAGTGAAAATTCAGTCTTGGAGAGTGTGAGGAGCTGCTCCTGGGACACTGGGTGGGACCTCAGGAGCAGCTCAGTCAAATCAATGTCCTTTCCAAAATTCACCTGCTCCCCTGGTGCAAGACATCCCAATTCCTTCCCAGGTTTCCAGACAGCTGGGGCAGAGATAATAAATTGCACATTTCCAAGGGAAAGTCAAACATAGAATCACAGAATCATAGAATTGATTGGGTTGGAAAAGATCTCCCAGATCATCAAGTCCAACATGCATAATTTGACCAAAGCAAACCTCCAAATGTTAAACTTTCCCCTCCTTTCTCTCCACTTTTCCACAAGTCACAGTACAGATTGATTTTTTTTTTTAGGGGGGTAAATTTTTCTTCAGTTGAAAATGCCATGACCAAGTGCAGGTGAGGGTTGGGATCCTGAACAAGTGTGACTTCATCCCAGATTAATATATCAATTTGCATGTCAATAAAGACCTCAGTTATCTGCAATAACTTCTTGCTCCCCAACACTTCTATTTGCCCACTGGCAGAAAAGTCTTGAAGAAACCTCTGGTGGTGACACTCCTTCAGTGAATGAATCTGTCGTGACTTTTGGGGGTGACTTCAGATCTCCTTCCCACCAGGGACTGTGAAATTTGAAGCAATATCGTGCAAATCAGATGGTGGGAGAGTTTCCATCACAGGGAAGAGTTTCCATCACAGGGAAGAGTTTCCATGGCTGCTGCTGAGCCTGGGAGACTCCAGGCCTTTGGGTTGCCTGCAAACAAGTGCTGGGTGCTGTTTCAAACATCCCATTCTCTACCTGGCCCCAGCACAATTTCTGAAGGGGTTGGGACTTGTCACATCTGCCAGCCTGGAGCATCTCAGATGGTACAAGGAAAGGAAATGTATAATGCTTGTCTTACTAGAAATCAGGATGTGTTTTCTAAGATCATGTCAAAGGGAGCTGCAAAGCAAAGCCAGGCTGTGTTAGACTAAACAATTAGGTGTGGAAAGGCCAGAATCATACCCAGCCTTCTCAGTGCTACAACCCCATCACAGGGAAAAACCCAGGGACATGAATCCATCTCATGACAGCCCAGTGTTTAACCAACAGGGTCCTTTTTATGACCAGCCCTGACCATTTGTTGTGCACCTTGTCAGGGGGGGAGATTGAGCCAGAAATCATCGTGGGGGAGGGTGGTGGTGGTGGGATCTGGTCACAGTTCAGTGTGCTGTGACCCCCCTCTGTCCTCTCAGCTTTCATTAATCTGCTGGTGACAAGGGCACATAAAGCACCTGGTCCTGCTCCCCCCTGCTCCAAGGGAAGGAGGTGGCAGGGATGCAGGAGGCTGTGCTGGAGATAAATCCTTGGGTGAGAACAAGGCTGGGGTGTCCTGACGAGGGTCCATAAATCCTCTAGCAGGGTACAATCCATGGGATATGGGAGAGGGACAGGGGAAAGTGGGGGTAGGTGATGGAACAAGATTAAATAACACAAAGAAGAAGGAAGGGAAGGGAAGGGAAGGGAAGGGAAGGGAAGGGAAGGGAAGGGAAGGGAAGGGAAGGGAAGGGAAGGGAAGGGAAGGGAAGGGAAGGGAAGGGAAGGGAAGGGAAGGGAAGGGAAGGGAAGGGAAGGGAAGGGAAGGGAAGGGAAGGGAAGGGAAGGGAAGGTTTGGGAAGGTTTGGGAAGGGAAGGTTTGGGAAGGGAAGGTTTGGGAAGGGAAGGTTTGGGAAGGGAAGGTTTGGGAAGGGAAGGTTTGGGAAGGGAAGGTTTGGGAAGGGAAGGGAAGGGAAGGGAAGGGAAGGGAAGGGAAGGGAAGGGAAGGGAAGGTTTGGGAAGGGAAGGTTTGGGAAGGGAAGGTTTGGGAAGGGAAGGGAAGGGAAGGTTTGGGAAGGGAAGGGAAGGTTAGGGAAGGGAAGGGAAGGGAAGGGAAGGGAAGGGAAGGGAAGGGAAGGGAAGGGAAGGGAAGGGAAGGGAAGGGAAGGGAAGGGAAGGGAAGGGAAGGGAAGGGAAGGGAAGGGAAGGGAAGGGAAGGGAAGGGAAGGGAAGGGAAGGGAAGGGAAGGGAAGAGGGAAGGAGGGAGGGAAGGAAAGAGGGAAGGAGGGAGGGAAGGAAAGAGGGAAGGAGGGAGGGAAGGAAAGAGGGAAGGAGGGAGGGAGGAAGGAATTCGGAAGGAAGGAATTTGGAAGGAATTCGGAAGAAAGGAAGGAATTCAGAAGGAAGGACTTTGGAAGGAAGAAATTTGGAAGGAAGGAATTCTGAAGGAAGGAATTCGGAAAGAAGGAAGGAATTCGGAATTCGGAATTCGGAAGGAAGGAAGGAAGGAAGGAAGGAAGGAAGGAAGGAAGGAAGGAAGGAAGGAAGGAAGGAAGGAAGGAAGGAAGGATGGATTAAGGGATTAAGAAATTAAGAAGAAAAGAAAGCGCAGAAGTGAGAAAAAACTAAGAAGGAAATTAAGAAAGAACATGAGAAAGCAGGAAAGAGGAAAGAAGAGAATAAGAGAGAAGAAAAGGAGGAAAGTGAGAAAGAAAAAGCGAGTGAGAAAGACAAAAAACAGAAGAGAGAGAAAGAGAAAGAAAGAAAGAAAGAAAGAAAGAAAGAAAGAAAGAAAGAAAGAAAGAAAGAAAGAAAGAAAGAAAGAAAGAAAGAAAGAAAGAAAGAAAGAAAGAAAGAAAGAAAGAAAGAAAGAAAGAAAGAAAGAAAGAAAGAAAGAAAGAAAGAAAGAAAGAAAGAAAGAAAGAAAGAAAGAAAGAAAGAAAGAAAGAAAGAAAGAAAGAAAGAAAGAAAGAAAGAAAGAAAGAAAGGAAGAAAGGAAGAAAGAAAGAAACTTTCTTCCCACTGTGTTGAGTTTGGTTTTTACAGTTCTGGATGTCTACAGAAGGAAATGCCTTTCTCAGAGAGCTGTCTCCATGTGTAAATTGTGTTCCAGCTGCTGGATGCGTGGCAGAAATATGGAAAAGCCCTTCCAGACTCCCTGGGGCCCCAAGGCTTTTCCCACGGCATTTCATCCTGATCTGCCAGCAATGCCATGTGGGATCCACACCTTCTCCCTGTCCCCTCCCACACTTCCTCGGGGCTGGAGCTGTGCAGGGGGTGATGCTGCTGCATCAGCTGCTGCTGGGGTGGAGTTGCTGTGGGGAAACAGCCCCCAGGATGCAGGTCTGGACGAGATGCAGGTTGGGTTCTCAGCTTGGGGGTTTGATGCTGCTCCACTGAAAGGTGGACAGAGATGGCCTGCCCAGAGAGGGGGTGGATTCCCCATCCCTGGAGATTTTTCAACTGAGCTTGGCCGTGGCACTGAGTGCCATGATCTGGTAAAGGGACTGGAGTTGGACCAAGGGTTGGACTTGATGATCTCAGAGGTCTTTTCCAACCCAATCCATTCTATGATTCTATCATTCTAAGGGTAATTACCTTAACAAGATAAGCACTGATTTGTGATGGGCAGCTGAGATATTGTGCTCCTCAAGTAGTGCACCAAGCCTGTCCTGAGGATGAGGAAGGGATGTGTCCTGAGCTGAAGGGACAGCAATGGGAGGTTTGGTCCTGATGACCAGAAAACCTGGATCTTCATCTGCACCACTTCACTGTCCCTCCTTCCCTCTGCCAGCCCTTTGCTCACACCAGGTGTGGGATACCCAAAGCTTCTGTGTCCTCAGCAGGGATCCATCCATTGTGGGGCTCAGCCAGTGCCATGAGAGATGGGAGCAGATGGGCACCACAGAGGGACATCTCCATCTCACCCTTATTTCCTTCCTGGTGGATTTCTCCTCTACAGGACACCCAAAACCCCCCAATGTTTCCCTTTTCCAGATGTTGAAAAGCTAACTAGGACTGACTATGAACCCCCAGTTAAATAGTCTTTGTTGATATTCTCCCCTGGGAATATCTGGATTCTTTCCCCCCCTTCTCCCTTCTCCATTATCACCTTCTCTGTTCTTTTCTCCTTCTATTTTTTACCTGTTTCTGAACCTCTCCCTGTCAATTGTTCTTAACGAGCAAGATAAATTAAAAACCAACAACAATAACAACAACAATGACAAGAATAATGAGGACAATAATAATAATAACAATAATGATAATAGGAAGAAGAAGAAGCAAAAAGAAGAAAAAGAAAGATGTAAAAAAGATTCAGCCCTATATAGATGGCTCAGTGCAAGAACAAGAGGAAAAGGACAGCACACATTTGGACTGGAAACCCTTCCCAGTGCTTGAGCTGCCCAAAATGATAAATGCACCATAAAAACACCCTCTCTGCTCCAGTTGAGGTCTGCATGGTAGGTGTGAAACCAAGTGAAGGGCTTTTCTTAGCTATGTCTGGTCAGGCTCCTTCTCACACCTGGAGCTGTGCACAGGAGATCTCACCTGAACAGAGCAAAGCCTCTGAAGGTCCTCCCAAACACTTGTTGCTTCTCAGGCTGCATAGGAGGAACTCCAAGGAGGTCCAGCTTAGCTACCATGATTGCCCAACCCAAGTGGACTCCATTTCATTGGGGAGCATGTGATGCTGTTTGGCTTCAGAGCTGCACAGGCAAAGCTGATGGTGAAGGAAGGTGCTCTGAAGTTGCATGGAGTGCTGGGAAGCAGTTTGAGGTTTATGAGTCCCCCAAAAAGATGTCTGTGCAAAACTAGGCACTACTCCCTGCCTTTAGTCCATCAGGTGTTTCATGACCCTCAGCCATTCAAGATCAAATGCAGCCAGGCCCAAACAACATATTGTTCAATCTCCTGTCCAGGAGCAGGAACCCGACTGTGATCTCAGAGAAGCCACAAAGGGCATGGTCCTGCCAGAGCTGGCCTAAACCATGGATATCAGCTTAACACCAATGTTTAGCTGTGCCTTAACCAGCCCAAGTACCAGGACAGAGGTGGTGGTTGGTGCCACTCCTAGAACATCCTAGACCCCTCCTAGGTGTCATTTACCAGCTCTGGTGTTGGACTTCACTACCAGATGATGTTTAGGGACTTCCTTTGGCTTCTGTGGCTGAGAATGGAGTGAGTCAAACTGTGGTGATGGCATTTCTGGGTGATACCTCCAGGCAGGGATAAGTATTGTGTATCTTCTGCTCCACCTCTTCTCCTACAGCCTCAGGGTCTTCTCCACTGGAGCCAGAAAAGTTGCTTTACAGTTACTAAACATTGAGGGTCACAAAGGCTTTGCAGTGAGGAGGGATTTGGTTTCTTCTGTTCATTTTAGAGAACATTTTTCATCCACCAAGCAGCAGATGAGGGCAGCTGTTTCCTGCTGAGATCCATTACCAGTCCCTGGCTGAGCTGTGCCCTCCTTGGGGGCAGCACATGGAAAAGATGACCCTCCCCACTGCATAGGAGCAGGGAGGCCGAGTCAGGTGGACAGTCAGGACCCAGACTAACCTCTCAACAACTGCAAAATTCCCTGCTGATTCACTGATGGAGAGAGCCAGTCAGTTTTAGATCTCACCTACCTTCTTCTCTCTTTTATTCCTTCAGGATTCAGCATTGCACATGACAAGGCTCATTTGTTCTGGGAGAATTTGCTCCCATTTGGTAAAAACAGCTGCTAAACCTGCAGACAGATTCCAATCCAAGTGCTAAACATCTTCCCCTGCTAATGCCTCTGCCTGCTCCCATAAAAACTCCTCCTTCCCTGGTGCCACATAGAAGGCTCTGAATAAAACTCAGCTCTTCTTTGCTCTCTCCTGTTTCTGACTGAACGGGGAAATCTTTCCAGTTGTCCACACCACGCACTCTGTGACTCTGCTTCTTGAACTAATGACTCTCATCCTACCAGGAGACTCCTGGAGTCAAGGCTGAGGTTTTTAAAACTGCCCAAACAACTTGAAAGCACCCCTTGGTGATCATCTTTCCTCTTAATTATTGAAATGTGCTCAAAAATAGGATGGAAAACACTTTGGAAAATGTGAATTTGGCAGTTTGCAACCATTCCCACCTCTCATCTAAGAAGTGCAGTATCCAATGATCCAAAGTCAGGATACAGGTTTGGCTTGAAGGCAGAAGAACACATTAATTTTCACTATTCTATTTTATTTCTATTCTATTCTACCCTATTTTAAATTCTATTTTTCTCCTTATTCCAGTGCCACAAGGACTGCTTGCTCCATGAAGGAATATGGGAATTCCTAGAGTATTCCCAGGTTGAGGGACAGACTGCTTTTGCAACCTGTCAGGCTAAATCCTGGGATCATCAGGTGATCCAAGAGATGGGACAACACCTCAACACTTCTCTTCAGCGCTGGGAATTCCCTCCTGGCCTCTCATCTCTGGGCCTCAGTCGCTCTGTCTGGAGAAAGAAATTCATGTTAATTCTATGTCCTATGAGACCTGTCATCCCTCTGGGGTGGAAAAGGTTTGGTTTTCAGTATTTATGTCAAAGAAGTCCACCCTTTGCTTAGTGACAGGCCTGTTTCTTCCTTTGTTTCTCATACTGCAGAGGTACAAGCTGGAGTTACTCCCATGATTGATTTTCTCCCAAGGTTGACAAAGTCCTACACAGAGTTTTTCTGGAGCTGCCAAGGGATTCATTAGCAACACAGCTTTTTTTTCTGAATTAAAAAAAACTGAAAAAAATCAATTAAAATATGTTTGGAGTATAATATAAATACTTTTGATGTCCTCAGAATAAGAGGTTTGAGTTCCATATTTGGACATCCCACAGAGGTGTTTTTTTGAGGGGACATTCTTAGCTGAGAGATCATCAGAACTGTTGTTTAACTCAAGATGTTTAAGGTGCCAGGATCTTTATCAGCAGGACACATCCAATGTGTCACATGTCTCCATGAATTAATTTCCCACTCCATCCATCACATGCCTACCACCAACGTTTATATGACCCAGGAGCTGCAGTTCACTGGACTCCAACCCTCCACTGTGCTCTGGCTTGCCCTGGAATCATCTCAGATGATCATCTTTCCATCTAAAATTCAGCATCTCCTATGGCTGGACTTTGTCTCACTTAACTTTTAAGGGTGGAGCAGCTTCAGGTGCAAACACTTAAGCTTTGGTGTCTGTGAGCTGTGGGTCTCCACATGCTTTGGGTGTCCATTCTCCTGCCAAATCCAACAAAAACCTAAAGCCACTAAAAAGTGCTTTATCTCACCCCAAAGCAAAGGATTTTGTGAGCTCTGGCCATCACTGGCATTAATGGTGAGAGCTCCATGAACACACATGTTTGTACATCCATCACTGACTACAGCACTTGCAAATGCCATCCAACATCTCTGATAATTTTCTTCAGATGCACAGAATCTTGGAATCACAGAATTACAGAAAGATTGGGGTGGAAAGGACCTTAATGCTTTTCTTGTTCCAACTCCCTGCCAGGAGCAGGGACACCTTCCATTATCCCAGGTTGATTTGAGCCATGTCCAGCCTGGCCTTGGACACTTCCAGGGGTGGGATATTGGAGCCCAATTCTTCTGCAATCTATGGATGTCCACGGAGGCTTGAGGTGGGCATGATGCAGCTGGATCTTCTGCTGCACATCTCAGCATCCTCCCACCAGCAGAATCACCATCTTGCAGCACAGGCTGATTACCACTTGTTTTCAAACTCACCACAAGAGAGAAAATTCAGGATCTAATGATGGGAGAACTATTTTGATTCAAGTCAGCTGCAGATTGGCCCCACCCCAGGCCTGCACATGCCCAAAGAAGAAGATGAAGCAACTGTTGTGAAAGATTCAGTAAAGGAATATAAATGCACATTTGTTTATTGAGAGTTCCCTTGGCTTTGCCACTGAATCCCTCTACAAAAATACTCCTGTTGTTCTTCTCAGAGATATGGTTTTTATCCTCTTCTCCACCAAAAATTGAGAAATATGTTGTGTGAAATATCAAAACTAATTGGACCAAATGGTGCTGGGATCTGTCGCTGGTTTTCTGGAGGTTTGCTGACAGCTTAGGAGGGTTTATTTTTCTTTCTTGTTAACTAATTATGAACAATCCTTCACACAGCTGAAAATTCCTATGGAGACCTTAATGAACATGGGATGGCTGTGGGAATGGAGAAAGTGTGGGAGCTCCTGGGGGGTGTGTGGAAGGGTGTGGGTTTGAGAAAGGGGCATGTTTTCCTGCTGGGCATGTTTCTGAGTGCACAGCACATGTGGGGAGGGCAGAACACTTGGAAACAAAGGGTGAGAGCAAAGGAGGGAAGGAGTCTCTGCTCTTCAAAGGGTGCATTCATGTTGTATGTGTGGCTTTCTGAGGCCAGAAGTGGTTAGGGCAGTGGTTTTGAGGGTGGGGAGGTTGATGTGCTTCTGTTGTGGTGAGGAGCACAAGGAGCTGCTGATCTGTGGGGTTGGGGTGCAGACGATGCTGCAGATGTGGAGGAACATGAGGAGCTGGCAGGCAAAGCTGGACAGTTGCAAGGAGATCCTATGGGATGGCCAAGGCAGTGCAAGCCTGGAGAGCTCAACCACAGCTGGTTCACTTGCCTGAGAATGGCAACAAAACAGGCAGGAGTGGCTGCAAAAGGCTCCATGGCTGTGTCAGGGTGGGTTCAGGCTGACATTAGGAAAAGGTTCTTTGCTCAGAGGGTGGTCAGGCATTGAACAGGCTCCCCAGGACACTGGTCATTACCTCCAGCCTGTCAGAACTCAAGGAGAGTTTGGACAAGGCTCTCAGACATGGTGTGATTTTCGGGGTTGTTCTGTGCTGACCCAGGAGTTGGACTCAATGATCCTTGTGGGACCCTTTCAACATGATTCTCTAATTCTATGACAAGGCTGAAATCATGGACAGCACAGCTCCTGGGAGGACTCCTGAGCTGAGCAAGCACCTCAGGGTGGATGATGAATCCTCCCTTTCCATGCTTTGTGTCTTGTCAATAAATGTCTATCCTGCCAAAGCTGGTTAACCCCAGATTGGTGCCCCAAAAAGGGTTGTTAGACTGAGTGCCCCAGAGTGGCCCAGGTATGGGGCAGTGCTTCAAAACATCAAAAGCAAATTCAAACCCACAAAATGCTCCTGCAGTGTCTCCTTTCCCTTGTGCCACATCTTGCAGAGTGCAAAACTCCACCATCTCTCTGACCAGAGATGGGTTTGTGGAAACCTGTGGTGTGAGATGTGAGAATCCAAACCTTGTTTCCAGCTCACAGAGGTCCCTCAACAGTAGGATCTGAGCAGCACGCCCAGCTAGGAGAGATTTTACCACCTCCAACTCTCATCCCAAATTTGGTGGAGTCCTGGACTCTCTCTGCTAGTCTACCAGTTTTTCAGCTGTGTGTTTCCTCTCCTTTTCCTTCTTTTTTTACATTCCAGGTTTTTGGGGGCTGGAGTTAGTTCCCTGCATGCTGAGCTGACATCTACATTAAGAAACCTGAAAACACCACAGCAGAACTAAAGCAATTATTGTAATGTAGCTCTAACAGAGGCTGTAATGAGGGAGAATTAAAAATATGCCAGTCTCATCACAGCTGGATGTTCCTTTGACCTTCCAGGGGTACTTTCAGATGAGGAATTGAGGAACTCCTTTGCTCTTCCCTTCTTTTTCTTGTCACAGTAAAGTCAACCAAGTCCACCAGTCCTTTCTCCAGTGCTGTCTGTGGGTCACAGTTACTCTGAGCGTGAAGGACACAGAGGGGTTCATCAACCATGGAATAAAGTCCATCAGTCCCTAATCCATTCACACCAAATCTGTCTTGTGGATCCCACCACCATTAAGGTGAAATCTGGGACATAAAGAGGCCATTGGTGCAGGAAAGTGATATTGGTCTGGAAGAAGCCTCTGAAGGAGAGGAGATACATGATGGACCTGCCAGAACCACCAACAGCAGGGTGAGACATGACGAGAAACATGACACCAGACCAGAAGTAACAACTTTTCTTAGGAGTTTCAATATGAGACAAAACAGGTGTCAAAACAGGTGCTTTTTGTTCCTAAAGCAATGCCTCACCAACCAGCAGTGATGTCACATCTCCTCAGATCTGATTTCCCTCCAGGGCCAGATACAGAAGGTCTGTCCAGGACTGGGCTCTGGGGACAGTGTGTTTTAGGGTGGAGTTTTATTTTCAGCACAAAGCTTATCCCCAACACTTAGAACAAGGTGGACTTTCCTGTTTCCCCGGAATGCAGCTGAGAGAAGCTCCTTGTCAGGAGCAAGATCAGGACAAAAACAGCCAACATCTGAAAATGAGAACAGTCTTGCAACTATTTAGAGAAGTCAGACTGCTTGAAAACTCTAAGTAAGGGTGGTACCAGTCACCTGGATCAGGAAGGAGATGGCATGGAAAGCATTTTACCATCCACCAGCTCAGAAATGAGTGCTGGACACCACCACTAAGAGGTAGAGAGCCCACTGACACATATCTGCAGGTTGTGCTTTGGGATCACACCTCAGCCATACCTGCTGGTGCCACATCTCATGGAATGCAGACCTGCACAGGGCATCATCTGGGCTTTAGAGCAGGGAAGAAGTGCTGAACCTCTGCACTGTTCTACTGTAACATATCTGAAGGTGAAAGGAGCCTTAAGAAATTGCTAAACTGAGGAAGAGACCAGGAGGAGGTTGTTGCCACGTGGCAAAGCCTGTTGTGTTTGTTATGTCTGCTCTGAGCCTTCTCCCTTTAGGAACAGGCCCAAAAGCAGGGGGAAATATTCTCTAACAGGCTTTTGTGCTCTCATTAAAAAGGGCTGTGGGAAGTTATGGCTGAGGGGAAGAACCCAAGCACAAAATGAAGTGAAAAACAGCCTGGCTTTCAATTATGTTGTCGTGACACAAACAGGTCTCTGAGCCCAGCAGGTATGGAGAAATATTCTTTCTTTTTTGATTTCTGACTTTGGCACAGTTTGGAGACAAGAGCCCCAGCAGAATTCAGACATCTCCTATGGTTCCTGTCTATTTTTAGAAAAACAGTGGATGTCAGACAGTCCACCTGGAGGTCAGAGGAGTGCTGTAGCACTTTTCTAAATGTATCACCACGTGCCATGTGAGATGCCCTGAGGTGTTTGAGGATGGAAGGCATGGCACAGGACCAACTGGAGAAACTTGGCCTTCTGGGCTGGAAGTGGAGGCCAGGTAGGACACGCTGGGGCATCTCAAATGGCCCTCAATGTCTGTGCAGGCAGCTGGATCCCACTCACTGCATTGCAGCCATGCTAAAGAACAGCTGGCTGTCCTGGTGGAGGCCTTCACCCACCTTCATCTATTTTCTGCTTTCTTCAGTGCCATCAATAGGAAAACTGAACTTCCCTAACACAGTGTAGAGCATGGAAGGAATGGTGATGCAGAACTCGAGGTCTTGCTGGAGACAAGAGTGGACTCCGTGCTGACATGGCAGTGCTGTCCTTCATCATTACCATCAAGCACATTAATTAGAATCTTATGCACAGCCCTAAGGCAGAAAAAGCCCACATCTCATTTCCAGGATTGCTGGTAGCTACAGGAGCCTGGATTTTCCAGCTTGAGCTCTCACCTGCCTCCATGGGATTGGCTCAAGTGGAGCTCCTTCAGTCTGGGCTGCTGGTTGCCTACCTTATTCAGGTATGGACAGCAACACCTTGTGATTGTGCTAAAGGCATAAACAAACATAAAGCTGTTTGTTATAAACCCACTGCTCTCCCCCATCAATCTCCATGTCTCTGTCCAGATCCTCTTACAGTCTGATTTCCACTCACTCCAGGCATGCACATGCTCTTTTCTAGATGCTCTTGTCATTCATATAATAAAGATTCAGTCATAGAATAATAAAAAATTAATGTTAGAAGGAACTTCCAGAGGTCATCTAGTGTGAACTCAAAGGGGGAGAGGATTTTTTCCCAGAAAAACACGTTATTTTGAGACACTTCTGTGTTCACACACTCTGTGTGTTCAGTTTTAGTCCAGCACAGACACCCAGTAGTAGGGTGGCAATAATGGGGTCAGTATTAGGTAGCAGTGCATCCTTGCAACACCAGCACCTATGGAATAGTCTCCTTGGTTAACTCAGGATAACAAGTCTTTTAATTTGATTTCTCTATCCCTGGAGGTGTTTAAGAGGACACTCAGTGTCACATCCAGTCCCTTCTCCAGCCTCGTTGCTCTTCTCTGGCCCCGCTCCAGCCCCTCAAGCTCTTTCCTCAACTGAGGGGCCCAGAACTGAACACAACACTCAAGGTGTGGCCTCCCCAAGGCAGAGTCCAGGGGAAGGGTCACTGCCCTGGGCCTGCTGGTCACGCTACTTTGGATCCAGGCCAGGATCCCCTTGGCCTTCTTGGCCACCTGGGCACACTGGTGGCTCCTGTTGAGCTTCCTGTCCCTCAGTCCCCCCAGATCCCTCTGCCTGGCTGCTCTCCAGCCACTCTGTGCCCAGCCTGGAGCGCTGCAGGGCTTGGGGTGGCCAAAGGGCAGGACCTGCACTTGGCCTTGTTGAACTTCATCCCATTGGAATCAGCCCATCCCTCCAGTCTATCCAGGTCCCTCTGCAGAGCCCTGTCATGAGTGACTTGCACAGCATTCAGCATGATTTTGGCCATCCCCAGCAGAAGGCCATGGACTTCACACTGCTGCTGGAGAAGACCTCAGGGTGGTGATGGATCTCAGGGTGCTGAACACTGCAGTGACAGGTATTTTGCATAATGTTTTTGCCTTTATTATTAATGATGCTTTTTCTGTGCTATTTTGGGCCGTGTTAGCATTAGTGTGACTAAATTAATAAGTATTACATTTTGATCCAACTCTTAATACTGTAATTAAGTTAAAAATAAGAGGGTTTTTTCCTACAGACAGAGTGTGTCCTTTTAGTTGGCAACAAGATTTTGAGGGTCACGAAATGGAGGGGCACTGAACCTGCAGAGCCACCTCTCTGATCAGCCACTTTCTCTTTTTTACCTAAATGACATGCAAATACAAACCCAGTCCTTTTGTCAGTTATTCTTTTCAATCCTCTCCAAAACTGGCCTGTTATTTCCCAGGAAGCTCAAGGAGAGCTGGGTGCAACATTTGCAGGTTTGTGTCCTTTAAAATAAAAATCCTGTGGTCAGGGAAGAAAAAAATGCAGTGGAAAAGATTGGACCAAAATACCCTGCTCATTAAAGTCAGGAAATTGTAGTTTCTGAAAAGTCTTAACTCTCAGTCCAAAACTAAAAAGCGCCTTTTCCTCTCCCTTTTATTTCTTCACAAGCCATTCCTTCAGTGCCTACTGCTGCAGGAGTCATCTTGAAAAGCCTTAAAAATGCTGCAGGTCCCCCAGCTTTGTTGGAATTCCCTGTTACAAAAATCCCTTGGCTGAGGACTGAGTGTGCTGGGCACTGGAACCTCTCAGCTGTGCGCTCGAGCTCTCCCACAGACAGCACAGATTTGCTTTCAGGGCTCGGGTTTGAAAGCAGAAGGATTTCTTTTAAGGAAGTGGAACTGACAGCTGGTTGAGGAAGATTTAAAGTAATAAAAAAAACCCCACATTTTTTCTTGTGAAGGTGCTTGAACACTGGAGCAGGTTATTCTGAGAAGCTGCAGAGTCTCTGTGTTGGAAGATACTCAAAACTCAAGCAGACAAAGACCAGATCAACTTGTTCTACCTGCTTTGAGTCAAATGGTTGGACAAAGCTTTAAACTGACAGAAGTTTAGATTGGGTATTAAGAAGAAATTCTTGGCTGTGAGGGTGGGGAGGCCCTGATACAAGCTGGGCAGAGAAGCTGTGGCTGCCCCATCCCTGGAAGTGTCCAAGGCCAGACTGGACAGGGCTTGGAGCAACCTGGTCTTGTAGAAGAGAAGGTGTCCTTTCCCTTGGCAGGGGGTTGGAACCAGAAGAGCTTTAAGGTTCCTTCCAACCCAAACCACTCTGTGATTTGCTGTTTCCATCATGAAAACCTTGAGTTTTATCCCAAACTAAAGCCTAAAAGCTGAATCATCCATAGAGCCAGATGGGTAACAGCAGGAAAGTAGTTGTGCAGGAATTATTAGACCATTGGTATTCTTGTGGTGTCCAGAAATCACAGCCATCCAACAGAATCTCATAAAGTACCCTCTGGAAGGAGGAGGGATCTCCTGTGAGGGAGTTGCTTTGATGTTAACTAGTCCTTTGACACATCTCTGTCTTCTCCCCACCTGAGACCTGCACAGCCATACTTCAAACACCTTCCCAGCCAGAAATAAACTGAGAAACAGTAGATCTTTTGAATGTATAAAAGCACTTTTCTAAATACAGCTGGGGGAAGCACCTGGGAAGATGAAGAGGTTCTTAAGAAAAATGAGAGTGCCAACATCAGGAAAAATGAGGATAAACACACCAGGAGTTGTTTTAGGGTGGGAATTAAATAACCTCTCCCCATCTCCTGCAGATCAGCCTCCAGCTAGAACTAATGTGGACAAGAAACAGAAGTATTAAGTTGCATCCTAATATGATATGATGAAGTGAATGTGATAGGGGAGAGAATGACCTGATGCCATGGTCTATCCTTGATCTGATTACATGGACTGTTTTTGAAAGAGAGATGTAGAAATGATCTCGTTTCTGCAAGAGAAACTCCAGCTCTCCAGTTAATAAAAGCTGTGACTTGGCCTCTTAGTACTCCTGAAGCTGGAGATAGATTTTTCCTGGGAGAAGGTCACTTCATCTGGCAGGAGAAAGGCAGAATTGCTTTTGGAGAGAGGCCATAAACCCAAGTTTCTGCAGATCATCCCCCTGCTTGTTGTCCATGTGACTGTGAAGGCTGATGTGGCAGCTCAGTCTTCATGTTCTTAGAAATATGCTTTGCCCTTTACAAAAATCTATAACATCAGGAATTTAACACTCTCAAGAGCAAACAGATGGGAGGAACCTCCCTTAGACACCATCTGCAGCAACACTGTAATTTCATAACTCTTGCTGTCCTGAAAGATCATCCCTTTTCAAGTTAAAAGAGTCCTGGTCTGGGGGGAAAAAAAAGGGAAATCTGAGCTTGCATTATATAAATATTGTGAATCCAATTTTAGAGGACTGGTGGGTGCCCTAAATAAGGACAGATATTTACAATGACATGTAGGAACATGATGGCTGGCAAGACACTTGGGCTCTTTCCTTCACACCTCCAGTGACCACTCCACATGCTACCTGATTTGCACACTTCATTCTGAGAGGGGTAATTTTCTCCTTTGGAAATTCCTCTCTCTCTCTCTCTTTCTCCATTCACACTAGAAAACCTTGGGAAGACCAGTTTAGACCAGATGCCTGTAATGTGGCTGAAGCTCCACATGGATTCCAAGATGCACAACTCACCCAGGGCCACACAGAAGTGGAGAACTGAGTTGCACCCCAGCTGGCTGCTCCCATCTCAGAGCCCCCAACCTCCAAGTTTAGCATCTTCAAGCATGTCTACAACCTGTCTGTCACCACAGGTGGGAACACATGAGCTCACAGCTGTCTCTTGAGGCTGAATCCCAAGATTTTCAGGAATTACTTAGCAGTCTTTAGCAGGGAGGTGCCCAAGCAGTGATGTTGTGCAGCACAGTGTGAATCCCATTATCCTGCAGCTTCCTCCTGTGCCTGGCAGCAACAGCAAGGCTGAGCTCATCTTGTCCTTCTCTAGGCATGAAGTTTGG